>NW_023596921.1:41607293-41638743 GCF_011947565.3 Pollicipes pollicipes | reverse complement strand
CACGCAGTCACGCGGAGCAAAAACCAAAGAAGTCTTCATCAAGCAAATACTACGGGGCTGAAGATCCGTACTCAGATGGACATGTGTCGCCCTTCGCCAAACTTTGCCATCATCCCCTTGCTTGGAAAGGGGATGTAGGATGTAGAAAGTCGAAGAAAAAAAAACAGAAGAAGAAAGGGGAATTTGATTTACGTGCAAATGGGATAGCTAATACGTTTTCTGCGCCGCCACTCCACCCGACAGATTTTGTAAAAACACACACCTCCTCAATCCACAAAACCACATCATATTCTCTAGCCAAACCACACCGTCTGCTTCTGCTGACAGAGACGGCCTTTCAGCGGTACGGTATGACGTAAACGTCGCTGCTGGAACAAACGGGATCTGAGGCCGGCACACAGCAAACAGAAGGCTTCAATCTAGGTAAAACTCTCGGCGTGGGAGCAAGACAACGCTGAGCTCCAGGTAAAACTCCCGGCGTGCGAGCAAGATAATGCTGAGTTGTAGGTAAAACTCCCGGCGTGGGAGCAAGACAATGCTGAGCTCTAGGTAAAAATCCCGGCGTGGGAGCAAGACAATGCTGAGCTCTAGGTAAAACTCTCGGCGTGGGAGCAAGACAATGCTGAGCTCTAGGCAAAACTCCCGGCGTGGGAGCAAGACAATGCTGAGCTCTAGGTAAAACTCTCGGCGTGGGAGCAAGACAATGCTGAGTTGTAGGTAAAACTCTCGGAGTGGGAGCAAGACAATGCTGAGCTCTATGTAAAACTCTCGGCGTGGGAGCAAGATAATGCTGAGTTGTAGGTAAAACTCTCGGAGTGGGAGCAAGACAATGCTGAGCTCTATGTAAAACTCTCGGCGTGGGAGCAAGATAATGCTGAGCTTATCCTCAGACTTCGCGCGTCGCTGGGTCTCATTCGCTGCTCCCTGAAAACTGGCGACGGTAATACAAACAGCATTTACCGATGGATTAAATGCTTTCACATGTCGCGATGAGCGAAATGTACGCGTTAATCAGGCGCTATAAATTGGAGTATTCTAGCGATGTAACATGGCTATCATCAGAGGTGTACTTTCGCAAGCCGAGTAGGTGGGGTCATTAGTGAAAATATGAAACGATCTGCCCTAAAGTACGCGAACAAATGGGTTTTCCCGGATTTCAGCCCGCCCTTTATTTCAAAATTGGGGGCCCCATATTGATTTATTTTCAAATTGAAGCCCCAACTGCATTGAAAATTACGTCTTTGGTTATCATTCAGATCAGCGCTTGGTTGTCTATCTAGTCATGAAATGCTGAAATCGTTTGTCAAACAAAATGGTATTTGAAACAAAGACTACGTCGTCTGTGGAACAAATGGTTCGAATTAAGGATGACCGTAACCGAAATGGCATTCGGTCTGAAACTTTGAGCAATCACAATAATTTTGTCTTCTGTTATATCAGGTCACGCAGAATCCAGCCATCAGATTGTAGCCCATAAAAGAGCATTACAACTGGGAACATAAATCAGTGCTTTCTGATCAGTTTCGTGCGCCTTTACATTATAACTTGAGCGCAGTCTCCGTCTAGAACTGGTCTGCAAACGAAGCTGATCGTATTAAATGACAAATAACTGATTCCAAGAAGTAAATTATTACGATACTCAATGGCTTAGGCATCAAACTTTATTGCACATATTCGTACAACTATCGAGTCTGACTCATCGTGTGTATTGGCTGTTTATTCTCAATTCTAACTTATTCCACACGTTGGCATCACACTTAAAACAGTCTTATCGACCACAAAACACGCGTTCAGCCTCGCCAGTGATTTGGCTGCCTGGATTAGAGTCCTTTCGACCAAAAATGATCATTTCATGGCCGTAGGATGAAGAAAGATGGTTAACAGTGGGATAGGCTTGCATGTGCCGGGAAAGGGGGGGGGGCAACCGCCAAGCTTAACCCGCGCATGTGCTCTTGATACCCGGTCGGGTCCCCTTTCCCACGGGGCCTCTCGGTCCACTCGTGACGGACGCATCCGGCCTGGCCCGGACAAGCGGGGCGTCGCGAGGATGTAGGATGAAGCAAGATAGAGGATGAGAGGCCCGGATGTCGCCATTGACTGCGAGCCAATCAGAGTAGCGCTGCCGCCACCCTCCAATCTACCAAGACGCGCGCCCAACTGCTGCCTCTCCCTCCCCCACAAACACACATCAAGCGCGGCCCTCAGGGGCTCGCTATCAGGCCCCTCGTGACGGCCGGGCTCAATACCGTCCCGCCACCCCCGACCTCGGGGAACCAGCATTGAGCGGCGAGGAGCGGACCGCTCCCGCGGCCAGCGGGACCAGGCCGGGGCGGCCACGCCGTCGTTCAACCGCCGCCCGACAGATGGCAGTTCAGACGGCCTGTCCGGGCGGGCACACTCCTGCCCTTGGTATTAAAAAGAAATGTTCCGAACTCGGACGTCAAAGGCCACCAAGAGTTTGCGTGAATCCGGCCCTGCATTTGCATGTGACCCAGCACCAAGATTAAACGATATCGTCGGACTCTTTTGAGCCTCCCACTCCTCGCTAGGAGTGGGAGGCGCAAGCAGCTAGGGGTGAGGTTATGGGGGATGAGGTCCACACTAGGAATGGGAGGCGGAAATGGCTCCATCTCTCGCAATGAGACCAGTGCATGGACGTGATGGCTGATATCCACAAGGAAGAGATAGCGCTTTTCCTGAGTCCAAACCGAGCATCAAGATTTTCATGTGCGTGCTATTCGCATAGTTCTTTAGCTGGTCAGTTGGTCACGCAGTACCATGAAATAATAGTGTACTGTTTATTAACCAAACAGCCATGGCGCCAGTCCCCAGGGGCAGCCTAGGCACTGAAACGGGATCTGGTCGTCCAGGAAGACGGATGGTTATGTCCCATGCATGTTTTTGTCGTCATATGCTCTCAAAATTATTGAACTCTCACGCGTGAAGTGTGTGTGGTGATGCCAAATCATTGGGCTTAAATTATCTACTTCTGGCCCAAACGCTGGCGGAATCTTGGTCATAGCCAAGAAGTTTAGCCAAAACCTTGGTTTGGGCTGAGTCAGGCATGCCTTAGTGCCCTTTTTGCCAAGCGGTAAGTTGGGGCTATAAGTGCGATAAAATGTGTCATGACGAACGAAGTTTTATCAGGATGTAAGGTAATGAAACAATCTTGAAAATATTATGAAACTGACTCTGTTCTTTGGTTAGACAGCGCCTGAAGCAATTCAATGGACGCGTCGCCGGCATAAACCACGTGTAAGGGCAAGACCATTTGCGTCGCGCACTTCATTACAGATGTAGTTGGGGTATGCCAGCCCTTGAGGCAAGTAGTATGATTGACAGACAGACCTTGAAAAGCACTGGCCGTCCTTGAACCCACGCTTCTTGTGTCAATTGACCCTCAGCCAGCTGGGGCCAATGCTGTACAGTCAAAAATGTGTCATCAACATTGATCGGATCATTAGCCAACATTGGCCAAATAGGCGGCTGAACGTAAAACGTTGACAGCTGTTACTCTAAAGCAAGTCCCTCGAGCCGTTCAATGATTTTAAGATGGGGAAAAAGTAAGAATGACTTGAGTTCAATCTTCAGGTATAAGTCGAACCAACGGCGCTAGTACAACGGCTTTGAGTAAAATATAACTGCACAGTTCTGCTCAGCACGCGGACGGCGGTCTGGTGACGTCATCACGTCATGCACCGCCGCGGACATAGACTGCGCGGCCGGCTCTTGAGCGCTGGGCTGCTCAGTCGGTTGCCTCCCTTTCTCTTCATAAGTCCACCTTATAATCCCCTCGCACGACAATCGACGTGTTTTCGTGGAGAACATCAAACGAGTTTTCCCACAAACTCAAAGTTATCTCATTTCGGAGCAATCTATTTCCCACTGCCATCTGTAGAAATCGTTCTGTTTTACATTAAGCGAAGAGACAATGGCTAAGGCGAAGCCAACGTGACGTCACGCTTCCATACGGCATTGACGGGGCCTGTAAAGAACGACCCGCCCCGCTCGTTTGTGCCTACTCAGAGCTTCGACCCGCCCTGCGTCATTTGTGGTTGGCTTTGAACGCCGCAGGGCACGAGTGGTGACTGGGGTTGATGGGAAAAATCGGTCACTGCTGGTTTGACGTTGTGACCTTGGTAGGAATGTGATGTTTGGGTCACTGCATGGTGGGTGGATGTCGTGCGTCTGGCGTCAGGTGGTGATGGAGTTGCCAGGTCCGCGGGGTTACTGCGGGATGGAGGTAGTGGTCAGGTACAGAGGAGTCGTGGTCACAGCGTGGGACGAGCTGAGATTCATTGTAGCATCACCGGGCCGATAGGGCTAAAAAACAATGGAATGCACACCAGTTAAGTCCAGTGCCAAAGCCTGTCTTGTTGCATGGGTGGGTGTTATCGAAAGTGCTGGTATTGAGATCAAGAGACCTTTTAGGCAACAAGTTGCCAAAAGCTACCGTAATGGCAATTAGTCGCTCTCATGAATGAGTATTGCTCGATTATCATGATAACTATTGACCGACCTACACCAATTCCGTATGCATTAGATTGCTTTTGCTGGTTTGCAAACGTCACAAGTAAAGTGGAACGAACCCTCCGCACCATAACGACATTCCATGTCCTGAATTAGAACCACCGTTGCCGGCCCTGGTCAGACCATCATTTTTCCGCCCCGATCAGTCATAACGATTTCAAACTCGGGGCCACTACACGTCCAGAACATGCACCGTCGGTGCAGCGCTATGCCTGTCACACGTGTCTGCCGACACAACTTCTGAATGTCTTCCAAAAGGTCGCCAAGCCTTATGAGCCAACTTGGCCGAGCTGCCACTCATGCCAATGACAGCGACCCCGTTGTAGCCGGGTCAGGTCGGGCGAACACGCCGCTAATCAGCGCCCACGCTCCGAGAACTGTACCGCCGAGTGGGGGCGCGATGTGGCGCACGCAGCTGGTGCGGTGGTGAAGAGGGTGATGGGCGTTGACGCTGCCTAACGCCCGCGATCTGACTTACCTGGAACAAGAGACAGGGCGTCAGCGGCGGGTCACGTCACACACCGAGTCATCCCGCGCCTCAGACTGTACGGTGTTTGATGTGCTGGTATGCTTTGCGGGACTGGCATATTTTTGTGATATGTTTTCGGGCAATCAGTGAGTTAGTCATCAGCTAATCTTGCCACTGAAAACTGCGGCTGGGCGTAACAAGCTCTTCGGAGAAGACGGTTTTGGAAAGTTTTGTCAGACAGATTCTGTTTGTTCTGGTGAAAGACAACACACTGGGGGTTTGGTTTGCATCATCACCACAGATAACCGCTCTAGAAATTTACAATGTTATGTGTGTGACGGAATGGCCGGATTATTTGAAAGTCACTGAAGACGATACGCAATGAAATACAGGGATGATATGACGATGATGATGTAGGGACGTCATGAACCCCATGACAGAAATGGACAGCAATGACCGTCACCGTCACCCCAATGACTTTCTAACCCCATCACCAAAACAAAGGCAAAGCGCACAACGATTATTGAAGAGCTTCGCATTCCCATCCAGCCTGCTTTGGGCGGTCATGAGTTCATCACTCCTGTAGCCGCAACACCCGTATTCATCCGCAATCACACACGTAGTCACTACGAACCTGGCTGACGTCATGCAATCATCATCTGTTTATCATCGCACACTATTACATGCACACATCAACTTCATAATAATTTTAAGCTGAAGGCTTTTAATCGTACTCCCCACTGCGCATGATCCAAGGCCAAGTTTCATCACAAAGTTCTGCTTTCTGCAGGCCTCAGATGACGAAGCGCCGAACTGACAGTTCATAGGAATGAGGACCGGAAAGGATGTCTCACGATCAAAACTGGACCGGGCATCTCCTTCTAAATCCGAGAATAAAACATCCGACGTCGACGTCGACATCCGACGACGTCGCTTTGATTCCTGACGACTCACCTACGACGAGGCCTCGTCAAACTTGGCGTTCTCTTGGCCAAAGAGTAAAGAACCTATCATCACAGCGATATCACTGTGCAGGTCGCCTTCCCTGCGGTGACCGCGCCTCCAACCGCGCCAAAGACAGACTACAGCTGGCCGAACTTAGCACATCAGCGCTGGCGCTGATGCCGGACTGGTCACTTCACGACTGCTCCAGCTGTCAAGGGGACCAGACGGAACACGGTGGCAAATCTCAGCGGTCGATTTCTGGGGGCCATATGTCACCATCATGGCGGTGACAGTCGAACACCGGGCCAGCCGAACAATGCTAGAACAGCACGTCGTCAAGTCGTGACGTCATCAATCCCGGGGCGATGGACCCCCTCGTTATCATCAACAGGTCCTGACGTGGTGGCTTCGTATATTTGCAAAACATTTGTAATTTCTGCTCGATGCCTTTCTTCCACCGCTAACCCCTGGTATAATAAAGGTCGGCTATTTTCATCTTCAGAATTCATAATGCCGATGACCCAGGGGCTTGAGCTTTAGAGATTCAAAAGGAGACGAGCGGGCAGAGCAGCGGACATGATCGCGAATGCGTGCATGACGTCATCATTCGGCAGTCGACAAACCTGCCGACCAGGCATCGTAGTCGCCATGACCAGTGCCATCGCAACGAGACGTCTTCAGTCGAGAGCCCGAGGTCCGGATTGGAGAGTCATGGGACGTCATTGTAGAAAGCAGTTTTCACGCTTGGTACATATGCCTCATTACGTAACCTTTGCATAACGGGGCCTTTGCGAGGTTCCAAATAACGATATGGGACGAGACATTAGTAATTGATGTTAAATTCGGCTATTTCAGTGTCTTGTTGCGCCAGATTTTAAGATTGAGGTTTGGAAAACGGGACAACTCTAGTCTTATTATAAAATATATGTACTCAAAGGGTTCGTCTAACAGCGAGACGCATGTCTGTCACAGGTTTCCGTTTGATTGTCATCTCAAGCGATTTTTTTTTTCTCTCTCTCTCTATCTCTCTCTCTCTCTCTCTCTCTCTCTCTCTCTCTCTTTCGCGAGTTTTCATATTTTGTTGAAAAGAGGTTCTATTTCTCTTCCAAACCTGCATTCATCTGCCCAGGAAGAGCGCGACGATGCATTAGTCAACAGCTCTAGTCTTGGAATGTATTGCACACTTGGCAATGAGCATGCCAGTACCTCGATCATGGAGAATCAAGTTCGAGGGTAATGTACGCGTAAGGAAGCCTACCCATCGTAGCTGTGCCGAGCTTGCGACTGCTTATGGCGACTGAAGCTGTCTTACTAAACTGCCTAATGCGGCCCGCCACAGCAAACAAAGCTGCTTATGCGGTGGAAGTCCGATGGAAGTCCCCGTCGCGTGTCGTCTGAAAGTCCAGACTCAAAGATGGAGATCGGATAAGTCCTCTGCACCTCAGCTGATGCCTCGCCGTATGTTTGATGCTAAGCTGCTTTGGGCACTCTCAGTACAGAAAGCATCCAAGTACCAAGCCGGCTACGGCGTTGCACCAAAAGGATGGTGTTGGCAACTCGTCTTTTAGTTAAATATCACTTTGAAAATAGTATTTTATTCAGCTTGTACCTTACGTTTGGTCAAGAGGTTTGCGACTAAATAATTCCGCGAAGTTTTGGCCCGGGTACTATTGGGGGTGTGGGGGGGGGGGGGAGGGGAGGGCGTTGTATACGCGTTAGGGGCGGTCTCGCTACCCAGAGTTGTAAGTCCACAGCGCCACCGTCGAAGACCACAAGTAAAGCTATCAGTATCACGTTCTTTCGTTACTTGTTCGGACTGTTCTTTCCGCAACACGCTAACTTCCTAAAACACTTTCGGCAGGTCCACTTCCTTTATACTCGCACACGCCGGTGACTGAGACCAACTTTGCCGCATTGAAGCATGTCCGTGGACAGTCAGGGCCGAGCAGCGTCACTCTCAGGCGACGAGGGGCCAGCGCGACGGGCAAATCCATCACGGTCGCGCCCCCACACTGCAACGTCTCACACAGCGCGAGGGCCGTCAGCTTCAGCCGAAGATCATTCGTCACCGTCCTCCCGCAGCCGCGTCGAATCAGGCGCGTCGGTTCGACGGCGGACCGGCGTCGACGCGATGCAACGGGCCGCCAGCCCGTTCTCCGCCGCCGGCTCCCCCTCCCCCCCCCCGCCCCGCCCGCGACGCGGCCAGAGACGCCAGGCACAGCAGCAGCTGCGTGGCGGTGTGTTCAGGCCGCCCCGGTCGGCGGAGAACACCCAACAAAGGCGACCAGACTGTGACAGGTGTGCGTCCCACACTGTCAACTGTGCCGGGCCGTTGCCGACACCTCGGCGGCGCAGAACGAGCGCGGCGGCGCCGAGGCGGACGTGGGAGGGGGGGGGGGGGGGCGGCGGGGAGTGGGGCTGAAGTCGAGCTCAGCTCGCGCAGCTCAAGCCCTGCGCAGGCCCACTGGCAGTGGGGCAGTGGCGGGGCACACTGGCTGGGTATAAGCTCCGTGCTCGCACCCTGGGTCATCGCGTGCCACTGGCGCCGAAGAGGCGCCGGGCCCGTGTTTCCGCGCCGAGGTACCGGAACACCCAGCTGCGGTGCGCCCCAATACAGCTCTTCGATTAGCCTGTCCCCAAATGTTTAAAGCGGCGTCAAATATTTATGGCGGCGTCGGCTGCGGGTGCCGCGCAGGGCTTAGCAGCTTTCCCCGGCGGTCAATACGGCTTTGAGTTATTGCCGATTGCAATGGACTCGGCACACTGGTGCTTGAGCGCGAAGAAATCCATGACTGTAGCTTGAAATTAAAAATTGATGAATGCGTGAACACACCTTTTCAATCTCCGTTTCTTAGTCGACAAGAATATCAAGCCAATGTATTTTAAGCGCATCATTGACAGTGCATCATTTAGCCAGTAACCAGCTCGCGACAGACGTTAGGCCCGCGGCTTATGCACGGCCTTCACTTCAGTCTAGTTCAGTACTCATAGAAACAGTTTCCTGTTCGAGTTTTACACGATGTTGAAAGATGTTTAGTTATACGAAATACGCAACGGCAATCCTTAAATACGAAATCCCACATTTCAGGATATTGGAACATGCATCAGATATGATGAAATAAGTTCACTTATAATAATTGGTGCACTCTTCAGCGGAAAAGAGTACTCTAGATAACACAATCCTTCTTTTCAGAAAACATGCTTCTCAATACGTCATTGTTTGATTAGGTCATCGTACCTTGGACAGTATTGATTGAGAGTCAATTGAGGACATGATGTCTGGAATTCGCTCTCGCGAACGCCAGATATGAGGCATTCGATAATTATATTTATCTTGGCCTTGATCGCCGCTTAGCGAATGGTATGACAGAATTTGAATGACGTTATGATGGCGTCGTGGATACATGGAAGACCTTGAAATAGTCTACCCAAACTAGTCTACATACCTCCGCGGGCGTGCAGGTCAAAAACTAGAGAGGTTTCTTTCCCTCCTTGCCCCTTTCCCTCCTCTCTTCAAGATGGCCACTTCAGCTCAAAACCCCACACCAATGTGGAACTCGACCACATTTCGGTCTTTGTTCATTAGCTATAGGGAATGACAGAAAACAGCACCGTCAGTCTGGTACGTAATTTGTTTTTATAGATACTTGACGAACCTATTAAAGCATCGATCGTGTCACGTGCGAGTCCGATGCCAGCGTGTCGCGCTTTAGGTGAACAATTATCTGCCTTTGCACTATCCGTATTCAACATTTGGTTGCACAAAAATTGGACAAAATCAGAAAGCTTCACACAATGGTGGTGCTCGTGTATTTATTCGGACGATGGGAACTTTTGGCAGGTGGCCAGGGGTAACGGTACTTAAATTCATTCTGAGGTTGCGTGACTGAACAAAACCATCCGAATAGAGCGGCCGCAATCGGCTTTCGCCTGCGTTCAGATTGGCGGCAGGCACCATTTACCAGCTACTAAAGCTCGGGACGGATGCCGGCCGGCTAAAACATCGCAACAGAGCATTCGCGGAACAGTCGAGTCAACACGTGAAAGCCATGATGATTTACGTGGGCTTATCGATTCTTCTTGGTTCAAATTGTTGGTAGTCAGGTGTAAATCATTTGAATGAAAACATGATAAATCAGGCTCAGGACATTGATGCAGGCACTAACCAATGCACATGCTCATTCACACAGGCTGTTCAATGCGGACACACGGTAGACGGAGCAAGGGACGATGACATGAACATGGCCAATAACACATCAGGACATGTCCGTTTCGATCGCACAGCTGGTTGGAGCGTCCGCCATGCGATTCACTCATACGGGGCGGCGAGGGCGCAGATAGACTGAGACGGGGGCTTGCTCTCTGTCTGTCCCCGACTGGGATGGGTCACTCGCTGTCTGTCCCTGACCGGGACGTATCGCTCGCTCGCTGTCTGTTCCTGCCTGGGATGGGTCGGTCGCTCTGTCCCTGGCTGGGACGGGTAGCTCGCTCGCTGTCTGTCCCTGACTGGGATGAGGTGCTCGCTCGCTGTCTGTCCCTGACGGGGACGGGTCGCTCGCTCGCTGTCTGCCCCTGACTTGAACGGGTCGGTTGTTGGCTGTCTATTCCTGACTGGGACGGGTGTGGGCGTGGACGAATGTTGCAGCTGGTGCAGCCTTAACCCCTAACAACTAACTAACATGGGATGTATGCAGCCGCACTGAAGACCAGGTGACGTCAGAGGGTGGGCAGACCGTGTCGAGCATTGGTGCACGTCAAGCTTTCGCCACAAAATTTTTCCTCTGGGCTGGAAATTCACGATCGGATGGTGAGGTTAAGGCTCAAGCAACAAAGGTGGCTACGCGTAAGTGTTGACCCCAGAAATGTAAACGACCAAAATGTTCTGACTAAATCTTCAAAAAGGTAAGAAAATACAACCCAGTGTGATAGGCACAGTGAAAAGATGGCTTCGGGTAGCGCAGCTTCTTATTTGTTTCACCATGCCTAATAGTTGGTCCAATGTCATAACCAGGAGACGTAAAACAAAATATATACAAAAGGACTCAAATTGATTCTTACCCATTCTAAAAACTTGGCGTCTCTAGCTCCTACTTTTTACATCTCGGCGGGTCAAACTGAACCGTCCCCGCGACAAGAGCGTATCGCATTAACGCCACCGCGCGGGAGCATGTTAAATTTTCAACCTCTTCCACTGCTTTTTTAATGCTTCCATTCTAGTCAGAAAGCTCAGCTCGCATGCCTTGAGCATGGGAAGCTTAGTTGGGGTAGAATTGTCATTTATCCGCATACGGAAATCGAATGACAGTCTGTTGAAGTCTTTCGACGAGAGGATAATGGTGACCAAGTTCATGACATTGTCCTGATGGGTTAAATTGCCATCATTCTGGTGAGCTTAGTTGCGCATGCACGCTTGGCTCTGTGAACCTGAAAGGGAATGCTCCACATTTGAAGGTATTGAAGCCAGCATTAGATATTAAATAAGCTTACTTGTAACTATTACTCTGCTATCGAGCGAAAAAAACTACTCTGAACGACGTAGTTTCTCTGTTTAGTACATATGCTCCTCAACAGGTCAAATTGTCAGCGGTCATGGCGTCACTTACAAGTAAAGTGCAACGAATATCACCTACTGTGTTCTCTAAGTTTATGAATAGTAGACTAGGTAACCTCTCCTGTGTCTGCGAATTTGGGAGCCGTTTTAAAGACATGTGTAGCGAAGACGACGCGAACGATCTTTTGTCTAATTACCTATTTAAAAAATAGAACAGGCATTGCTTCCAAAAGTATAAATATAATAAATAACGAACATCAACGAGTCGATGCTTAACCTGATTGGAACCCAAAAACAAACAACTGAGAACCTGCGAAGGCTTTCACTTCTCCAGCTTTAAACAAAACGCGTCTGAGAGCAGTACGCTGTAAAAGATCACATATATTTGTCGGACTCACTACGGAGCCTGCAAACCTTCCGATTGCCATGTAAGGCATGATCTATCTCCCAACACACCATCTCAGAAGACCAGGGTCAACGCTACTTCTTCCCTCCCCAAGACAAATTACAGCAACAACCTGAAAGCCACCATGACGGGCCACCGGTGTATCCGGCGCCCGCCGCCGCCAGTGGCCTGGGTGCGCCGGCCGTGCCGCCTCCGCCCACAGCCGGGCGTGACCTCTCCCGGGTCACGGTGGTCCCGCCGGTAACGGCGGCCGCCGGTGCTGCGCACACCCGAGAGCATGCATCTTTGATGGCGGAGTGGGCGCTGGCATCGGCGGCGGCGGGCGCCGGGGCGTCTCTTGTCCCGTCGGCGAGGCGATGCGGCACGCGACCGGGGGTGCGCCGTCCAGGAGGTCACCGCCCGCAGCTGCGGGGCGGGCCAAAGGAGCCGTGGCGGCGCCGGCGACGCGCTGCCGGAGCGGGGAACAGTGATGTCGCGCCCGCCGCCGGCAGCAAAGCAACAATGCCGTCTGTGTCGGCTCATGCATGATGTAGGCCTCGCGCCCGGGAGTCGATAGAGCAAACGCCACGCCATCCGCGGGGCCAGGCCGCGGCGGTGCGCCGGCCGCGGCCGGGCTCGGGCTCGGGGGCCGGCGGGGGTTGTCTGGGCCGAGCCGTCAGCGTGCGCGCCGTGTTGCGCTGAGCCGAGCGGCCGCTGCTGCCAGCGCCGTTTGATTATATAAATAACGGCTTCTCGAGGAGTGGCCCGCCGGCCAAGTTTGCGTCCGTCGACGGAGACGGACGAGCGCCGCGGCCGCAGTCGCTGCCGGCCGACAACACCCAGCAACTGTCGCGACAGTGACTAATCGCCACCGGCACGGCCCGTCGACGGCTCGTAGACGCCGGCGCGCGACCGAGGCGGCCGCCGGCCGGCTATGAGCGGCGAGTGTCGCCTGGTGCCGCTCTGACACGCATCGATCTCGCCCGGACGGCATCGTGGCTTCCGCGACCCGCGCTCGCCTCCGGGGAAATGCGGCAAAACACCCGACAGCCGCAAGGTCGCGGCGCTGTTTTCTATTTCTAAGCCAGCCGCCGTATCGTGGTGCCAGTCACCCGGTTGTTGCGCCCGAGGAATGCGAGGATTGCCAGGGTTGAGCCCTGAGCCAACTGCAGGCTGCATTACCCAGAGAGGCGGCAGACCCCGGTCCGGTCAAGCTGCCGCCGACCTAAGCCGTAGGCGACGCATGCCAGCCGTGTGCCGCCACTCCAGAGCGACTTGTCACAGACGGGCGCATTTCCGTCCTGTCGGGCTTCTCCGGAGGTAGAAGCCGTATCAAGCGTGCGCTTTTCAGCCCGACCGTAAACCACTTCGGGTGCCGCACCTACGGTGTACGTATTCCGGCCACCCGGGCCGCTGCCGGGAGGGGGGGGGGGGCGTGTTTGGGCCGACGGCCCGGAGTCGGTCGTACTCGGCGCTGGCAAGCCGACCTGATGCCGGCGTCGGCCGCTGATGCCGGCCGACAGGCCCCGTCTCGCCGCCGGCGCGATCCGTCTGAGTGCCGGCGGACGAACCAGACGCTCCCCCCCCCCCCGAGCTCGGAGGACAGAGCAGACGAGGCCGCCCCCCCCCCTCCCCCGGGCCGGCGGACGGACCAGACGAGGCCCCCCCCGCGATCCGGTAGACGGACCAGAAGCGGTCGGCCGCTTCGCTCCGTTCCCTTCGGAGCCGCACTGACAGAGCTGAGTTCGTCACGTTGGCGTGGGGCACAACCCTGCGGCGGCATCGTTCTAAACCGGTGCTCACAGAATCGGTGAGTTCCGATTTGTACCACCATGTTCACAAAGTTTCGTCGGAGCCCGCAGTTTGTGAAACAAAAACAGCCGTGGTGAGACATTTTACAGCTTTTTCAAAATTAGAACAAAACTTCTCTTTACTTCAAACTTCAAAACTTCAAAATTAGAACAAAGAGACTCGAACTGACACTGACTTTCAAATGATGGCACCTTAAACATCACCAGCGAGGGCGCGCTGCATTCACCGACTGGCCGACCGGAAGCCAATTTCCGTTCCGGGTCCTAGGCCAGCCCATTCCCACCATGCCATGCCTGCACCGCAGACCGTCACTGGCCGAGCGGCCGAGGCGGTGGGCCGCGCGACCTCCGGCTGTCACGCAGTCCATGGCAGCCTACGGACGGGAGACCCTCCGCGCCACGCTCCACTCTTTCCTCGCACCCAGAAGTGACCTCGAACGGGGCAGCCGGGCGGCGGTGCGGCCCGAGCCGGCGGTGGAGTCTGAGCCGGCCGCGGTCGGCAAGTGCCGTCGCACACAGTGGGCCGTGTGGGGGCCGCCGAAACGGTCAAGGTCACACAGTGGGTACAACGCGTGGAAGTAGGTCGTCGGTCAGCCCGTGGTGAAGCAGGGTGGTTATCGAAGGTCACGCCATTGGTGGGCGGACAGCGAGGTTAGTGGAGCCTCAGCAGAGCAAAGAAGCGAGTCGTTTCCGCATGCAGGATCTTCTTAATGAGTGATCGATATTGTATTGTATTGGTGGCTTATTTGCTGCGGTTTAGATTGACTCTCATCTCTGCGGTGTAGATTAACTCCCATCTCTGCGGTTTAGATTGACTCCCATCTCTGCGATTTAGATTGACTCCCGTCCCTGCGGTGTAGATTGGCTCCCACCACCGTGATGTACGTGATAGGGCCTAGATCCTAATGACTTGGGGGTATTGAAGGGCATGTCCGCCCTCCCCCGTGATGGACTCTGACGTTTGGTGCTTTTACCGCTTGATTAATGAACGCCGAAATAAGTTCAGCCAAACTACCGTCACAGATCATTGCCGGCGTCCTAAATATCTCCTCACTTACCGGTTAGGAAATCAAACAGCAAAACCAATAGATCTCTTCGTGTTTACCCGGGCTAACAAACACTGCAGGAGCACTGAATCACGTGCTTGTTCGCGTCGGTCTCCACTACGGCTCAGACGAAGCGCTCAGCGGCCCGACGCTGGCCCTGCACCAGCTGTAGCAGGGCCAGCGCCGGTCGGTCGGCCCCGAACACGTCCTTGTCCGGCCGCCGGTCGTTCCGAACACGTCCTTGTTCGCCCGTTCGTCGGCCCGAACACGTTCTTGTTCGGCCGCCGGTCGGCCCGAGCACGTCCTTGTTCCGCTGCCGATTTGCCGGCACCACCGCTGGAAGCGAACCAGCTGCGACGCGGTCATACCTCGTGGTGCCAGTCGCACCCAGCGGCGCTCATGGTAAACAAACACCGTTACCGACCCCGACAGCCTCCGATGGCAGCCAGCCCGGTCCGCCCGTGCGGGGTACGTCACGGTCCGCGGGCTACATAAGCAGGTGTGGGGGTATCGTGTCATCGGACTGTGCCTCGGACATCACACAAGCCAGCGCCTCTGAGAGGTGCAGAAGGACTGAGCACGAGCCGATGGATACAGCGAGACGCTAACACCCCTCAAACTCCTCCAACCGTGACCACGCTGCGGGCTGCCCCATGCCGACGGCCCGCCGGGACCCGCCTGTGGCCTGCGGGGCGACACACGGGCGAGGGGCGCCGCTGACCAGGGCAGGGCCCGGCTAAGACGCCGGCTGGACGGACCGCGGCGCCGGCGAGCGGCGGGCCAGGCGCAACGCCGCGGGGTTTACAGCCCGGCATCCGGACACCATCGATCCCGAGCTCCAACGTCGACGTCAAATCGGGTCACGGCAAACCCTGCGGCGATCCTTGCTAAGTGGGGACCGGGGCGCTGACTAACGATTTGCAGGTCGAAAGCAAACGCACACTGGTGGGCTGAGGACACTGGGTGTGACCACGAGCAGAAGAAGGATGACCCACACGGAGAGAACGAGTATTTTCACGAGACTTGTTACAAACAGCTTAGCGCGAACCTTCACGCATGGAGTCACCGGCAGACAAAAGCAGGCACGCAACTTACAGTTATTAAGCTACTAAGCCACTGATGCTAATCGTGCCGGTAATTAGCGAAGTTAACTGACAGCATGACAACGTTATAACACCCGAGGTAGGGCCTAGTTGGCCGGTCTGTGCTGGAAGTGGGTCAGAACTTGAGACAATTTAACACGGTATTCTCGAAATAGTTCGCTACGCGGAGAATTCCTGGATCGTCTGCGGACATAAGCAGAGAAGACTGATTGCGATGCGAAATGTGGTGCAAGCTGGTCCATCAGATTATTTCCGTCTGAGTAGGTGTTCATTACACTCAGTGCAGTACTTTGTCAGAAAACTGCGCGCCAACACGCTCCGTGCCCGTATTCTGGCGTGCGGACGGCTGTTGGCTTCGAGCTGGACCAACAGACGGTGCGACTGCTCCAGTCCAGCGAACAGACCATGCGACTGATACGGTACAGCGTGCGGGCAGTGCGTCTGGTGCAGATGCGTCTGGGGAATGATACGGGCAGGAACAGCCTGGCAAAGGTAGCGTCAGGTCAGCACCGTGTGCCTCAAGGAAGGTTTCACAGAGAACGTGTGCAAGACAGGACCAGGTCCTGATCAGGCCTGACCAGGAGAAGAGGCGAGTCAAAGCTGTGAATCAGGGTGAGATCTGAAGAAGCGAGAAGACAATGCAGGCTATCGATCAGACCAAACTTGACAGAAGACAGGGCCCACTCAGTTCCGCGGATCACTGCAAATCCTACGGGGCAGAGGGGACAGCAGTCGCGTCTAAGGAGCTGCCACCGGGGAGAGGTTAGGGCTGACGAGCGGTGACGGCCGGGAGGACAAGCTCTGTTTAATCGCAGCGCGGCTATCTACGGTGGGGGGGGGGGGGGGGAGGGCAGGTTACAAGCCGGTGCGGCCAACCCCATGACGGACTCAGCATGGTTTTGTCCGTTCAAATAAGAATAGATCAGTGTTCGGCCGTGAAATGTTTCCCATCAATGCATCTTGCATAGGGTCTGTAAACGATTGTGCGTATCGCGTATGTATTGACTAAAACTGCTGCTTCCGTTATTCGGCTTTAGTCTATGGATAAACCTCACGCTTTGAATAAGCGGTACACAGATACAACTACAGTACTTCGAGCTTCACTTCATCACATTATGTTTTGTCACGCATTATCCGTTGTATTGTAAAGCAGCACGCGTGTCTTCAGCAACCCACCCAAGGCAAAGGTAAGCGTCAAATTTTGCATGAAAGCTCGACCAGCCCAGCGATATGAGCTTCGCGATCAAGTCATGCCGGATGCAAGAAACTACCGTCTCAAGCTTCTGTTTAGAGCCAGGTTAAATTGAAAGTGAGAATAACACATGACATCGGTCGCAGCGGTGGTTCCGTAATTTCTGCCGATCAAACCTTACAAGCCAGATGAAACAGGAGCTGCAGGCCTTCTGTTGACTATAAAGCCTCCCTCTCATTCCCACCACCCCAGGAGCGGCGTCATACCACAGAGACTGGACAGGAGCGTGGCTGGGGGACCACCCATTCTCTCCCGCCCACCAGCATGAGAGACGCACCACACATGATGTTCACACCCACCAGGGACAACGAGTCACTGCTTATGATGCGATGTCCACACGCACCAGGGACAACGAGTCACTGCTTATGATGCGATGTCCACACGCACCAGGGACAACGAGTCACTGCTTATGATGCGTTGGTGCCTTATTGTATGTCCCCGGTTCACACAATAGAGCCGGTGGCATATTTTTCACACAAAAAATATTCCGAATGGTTTGCATGGGTGACTGGGTTCAGAGTACCTGCTAAGCACAGCTTGTTGCGAACACCGTGAACCCACCACCTACGTCGCACCGCCCAGTTCAACGGATAAATTTGCCTCCGTCCTTGCGCAAGACAGGAATGCGGAGGGTTTTACGTGCCGCACAATGCTGAGACACGGCCGCCCCGGGCCAGGGTTGACACTCGTTTGCCAGTTTGCCATTTTGATTGCAGTAACAAAGACTTAAACACTCGCGAACTCTCGCGCACAACACAGAGGCACGAAGTCGTCAAAGTCATTCGTTTATCTGAACGGAGACTAACGCACTTCTCTTGGTGCTCTCTGCCACGTAAGGGCGGGAGGAATGCCACACGCAAGCGCGCGCTAGTCCCAAGATAATCGATTTACGCAACCAGATTGTCTTCTACGGGGAGATATTTCCAAACTGTACGGAGCCGGCCGTATATCAAAGAAGGCTGAGTCAGACGGCCGGCCTACCAACGGAGGCTGAGGCCAGCCTGGGCTAAATTTAGGCAGTGCATTTCAGTGCTGCGATAGTCCAGCCCGTGACCAACGACAGATGATTGGTTTAATTGGCAGCACTCGTTAAACCAAACAGCTCACCGAGAGCTGCATCAGAAGACCACATGGAAAGCTACATGGCAAATGGGTCCAACTCCATAACACTGTTCGCCGCGACAGACCAAACAAACATGGTGACAGTCCATGGAGCGACTCCCGGGGCAACGAAAATACTCACAGCGATGGGCAGATATCGACGTTCACGTTGAGCGACTGGCAATACAATGAGGAGGGTCCCTTTTATCAATAAGCATGCTGTGCGCAGCGCTAAGGCAAGCGCGTCCCAGCTACAGAAATGCAAATATTTCAGCAGCAGAAAGGCGCAGGGTCTTCGCGAGGCTTGCTACACAGAACTCCCACGGCGCTGTAACGTTGACCATGATAACAGATATCAGCCATGAGTGATAAATTTGCCATGGTGATTGCAGCAATAAAACCTAGCAATACAGCTGGGCCATGTGGAACATTTAGTATCATTTCGGCCCTCGCGCGCCGCGGCCAGGCCAAACGTCCCAGACCGGCTCTGGGTGGCGGCTTTGGGTCGGATCGATCCCGGGATGGAGCCCTGGCGCTCGCCGGCCGCCTTCCGCTGGCGATTTCCGCTCGAGTGACCCGGTGTGGCCGGCACTTGGCCACGTCTGGGCCCTCACAGCGCTGTTTCGGCTGACCCGGCGCCTGTTCGACGGAGCAAGAGGCCGGAATGCACTTCATACGTGAGTGAGAACCGTGCCTATGTCGGCCCGACCCCGGCTAATCTGGGGCGTGGTTCCGCCCGAGCCTGTGAGTTGCTGGCTGAGCCCGACTCCTAATTCGGCTCGAGCGGGCCCCATCACGACGCTGGCGCAGGGCGGCAGAGCTCTGACCAGGACGGGAGCTGGCCTGGTAGCTCTGCTGAACTCGACAGCTGGTGTTCATCTCCAAGCAGATACGAAGCAGCGGTAGTTGCACCCTGATAGCCCAAACTTCACTATCGGTACATTTTGTCGCGGCGGTTATCAAAGATAGATTTATCAGAGTGAAAAATCACGCCGTGGTTCAGGAGGGTAAGAGCACCAGGAATAACAACAGCACCAGATGAAGCTTGTGATGTTGCGTTGAGCGTGACAAAAAGGCGTTATATCTTTTCAGCGTATGTACCTATTCTTGGCCATTCATGCCAGGACTTGACGAGAAAGGCCTTCGTGGAAACCTAAAAAAGGGCTTTTGCAATAACCCGCCACCAGCAGGAGGTGACATCCAAAACCTAAAACAATGACGGATCCAACTCGTTGCAGTTTTGCGGGTTGTTTTGTACCGAATTAAGTTAACCTGAATATGTGTGGCCTTCATGGAAAAATGTCCCTTCCGAAGTTCTTTGAAGTGTTTGGTATTTTCTTCTGGGGCACGACAGTAAAGGCCCTAATGCCGCGTTAGTTGTTCGTCAGTCCTAGCTGTTTCGCGAATCTGGACAACACTGAGGCGTCAATCGTATTGATCCATTCACCACGAATGCGGCAGTAAATCGGCGGTCCGTGAAAGCAAGTTTGCTTTCTAACAGTCGCCACTTAAGGGGAAATGATCCATTAAGACCGGCATAAATAGAGGGGTATATTGAGCAACACCAAATGTTGTTTACTACTCAACATGCACGCGCATATACCGTAGCCGCAAGTGAATGACGCTTGTATCCGACGACAAAGTCATGGGAGCTCTGGGTGGCCAACTTTCGTGTGTGTGGGCATTTGATATATATATATATATATATATATATATATATATATATATATAGGTATATACACACATATACATTTTTTACATACAATATATATATATATATATATATATATATATATATATATATATACATGCACACAAATATTTATATACACACACATATATGTATGTATAGGTATATACACATACACATTTTTATACGTACACATATGTACATATACATACATATGAATATATATATATATATATATATATATATATATATATATATATATATATATATATATATATATATATTCATGCGCCCAGAATGTAATTTAACAAGTGTTTGGCTGGCCTGAGCTCCCTGTGCAGCCTCATGACATAAAAACAAAGTTTGATAGCACGCAGCGCACACAGCTTGCAGCAGCCCCAGATGTTCAAAGCATCCGGCCATCTCTCAGAGACATCAGCCCGTCATGATGGAAAACAGTGCGCCCGCGCCCCCTCCCCCCTTGCCGTCAGTCGTGCGCGCTTGGCGCAGAAGACCATCTGCACGAGCGCCATGTCGGTCGAGCCCGGCGGCTGCTGCGGCTGCGGCCAGGAAGCGCGCCGTTTGGCAGCGCGTGCCGCTAGGCTGCGACGGCGGCGGCGGCGGCGGCTGGCTGATTCATTAGCTGGCCGAGTGCGGCGGGGTCAGCTCAGTGACGCTGGCCGAGTGACGCTCAGCCAGCGGACTCTCGTCCATGTTTGATGCCCGGAGATGGAGCGATCGGCGCCTCGCCGCAGCACGGGGCCTCAGGGGTCCCGGGCGTTCGCTCTCGTGGACGGCTCGAGGCCACATCACGCGCGCGTTTCGGCCAGAGGAATGCTTCGGGAAATGCCGGGCACGTAAGGGGCGCGCTGGGTGTGGGCGAATTTTAAGTGAAGAATAAGGCATTTTCGGGACACCTGAGATGTCTATTCTAAGAAAGTGTGAAGGGAAAACAGAGTGAGATATTGCAGCGAAACGACAGAAGACATCGGCGCTGGTATGTGCCTTTTAGTCTGCCACGCAGTAACGCCTATCCAGACTGCCACGCCTGACGCGTATCCACCACACCAGACGCCTATCCAGCATCATCTACAAACTCACGCCCCAGCTGTGACGGAGATCATAAGATGAGCAGAAGAGTACACACTTCGACTTAATCCAGTTCATACACAAACTCAAACTGGTAGCGTCGCGGACGGGTAGCGGTGGCCTTCCACACCCCGGCCGGGGCGCCACGGCTTAAGGTGGGCCGCCCTGGCCGGTCCGGAGCCTCGCTGGGCTGGCCGGAACCAACGCCAGTCATCTCTGCCCACTTCGCGGAGCTCGCAGCGAACATAGCGACAGTGTGCAGCCGTTCAGCTACCGCGGGCAACATCAGCTTCCATCACCGGCACGTCGTCGGCCGTTGCGCCGTGAGCTATTCAAGGGACAGGGCTCAAAGCAGCGATGTTGCCGCGAGGTGGCTGGTGGCAGCGCGCCGGCGGGCTGCCGACGGAGTCGTGCCGCGTTACTCACGAGTGATCCAGGAACCGTCCAGGCCGCTGGGTGCCGTCCGGGTCACCCAGGTTGCACATGGCGATGGTCGCCATGGTCGGGCCGCCCCGCACGGGCGCCCGCCTCCGCCGTCACCGCGCTCACCGCCGCCGATGCCGTCACGGCGTCACCGCGCGTCCGCCACCACTGCCGGCCACTCACGACGCCGCTGCTTCGGCCAGCTTGCACCCACTGACCGGGCCCGTCATCGAAACCCGTGCACGAGTGGCGCGCCTATTACCGGCCGGCCGAACGGCGGCCCATCGAGCTGGCCGCGCTCGGCACCGCGGCGCCCCCGCCAGATGGTCGCCGCACCTGTGTCGGCTGCCGAGGGGCGCTCGCCATGTGCCGCTGGCGGCCGCTCACTCGCGGGCCGCCCGGACGCGGATTGGGCGGGCGGCCCGGCCGCCGCCGCCGCCGCCGCCGCCGCCGCCGCCGCCCGCCGTGCGCAGACGGGCGTGCGTCAGCGCCGCAGCCGCCGCCGCCGCCGCCGCCGCTGCACGAACGTGCACATCGGCTTGGGAGGGGCGGAGGTTCACTGAGGCGGCGGTGTCGGTGTCGGCGGTGTTCAGGGGCGGTTCACTGAGGCGGCGGTGTCGGACGTCACGGCAGGTGGCGTCCGGGTCGGACGCGGACAGTGTCACCCGGCGAAGGGGCGGAGGTGCGCGCTGAGGGCAGCGTCGTGCGCGCTGAGGGCAGCGTCACCCGGCGAAGGGGCGGAGGTGCGCGCTGAGGGCATTTCGATAAGGGCGGCTGAGGTACTTGTGTAGCCTCCGGAAAAAATATGGGGAAAAGCGCAACCTCGGATGAGGATGGAGGGACCTAGCGCAGTCTCGCCTGCGGATGGAGGTTGTCATGGGACTGTTGCAAGCTTCGAGGTGACTGAAACACTAGCGCATCCTGGGAAATATGGGTGGGGGGGGGGGGGGGGGGGGGGAGGGCTGCGACTAGTGCATATATGGGGCGGCTGTGAGACAGACACGTCTCTAAACGGCTGGGAGACCACTGTACTTCTGAAAGTATTTAGCGGAAAGCCTGGCACAACCCTGTAATTGGATGGGAACTGAAAATCTCTGGTGGTGCTGGAATATCAACGCACCCCTGCGAGCAGCTGGGTTGAGGCAGACCAAGCAGGCCATCGATGATAGGCAGTCAATTAAATGGGGTAATTCACCACGTGGGTATCGGTCTCGATCATCGATTGCAGCTTGCTGTTATTTAAAGAATCTGTTTTAAGTCATTTAAATAATCTAATTTTACTGTAGTGCGCTTTCATTTGCCTCATTTTCAACCAGTCCCTCACATTAACAATGACTGATGTGACGTCAACGTATCTATTTGCAGTCAGAGTCGTACGAACTCACGTTATGTCCTAAGAGTCAAGGACGCGGATAGCCAACGGTACGCACGCTTAGCGAAGTTTCCGATGCTTTTTCCGATGCTTAAACTTCTGATGCTTCCGATGCGTTCCTGCAGATTGTGCGGCTTATTCCCCCAGATGGAGGATTGCATACGCTGGTAGATTCAGAATCATCCCTGCAATAATGTTTGTTGTGCATCTACGTGATAAAAAGAGGACAAAGTGAGAGGCAAAACTTCCATCAAAAGGCACATGCAAATAAATCCGTAGCTGTCCCCTCCGAGCAGTAAGTATAGATGTGCGACAAAACCTGACAGTTTTGAGACCAAAACCTGCTAGTGCTCAGCCCAACGCTTTTTCCAATTGCACTGATGACGCACACGTCAATATCCGCGTCGAATATCCAGTTCGTATCGAATATCGAATATCGAATATCCAATATCCAGTTCGTAACAACTGGCCAGGACTCAACGTCAATAACGATCCTTTGTCAGAATCGATGTCCCATCGCAACGATCTAGGTGGACGGACGGAAAAGTTGAAGGCCCGGGATAAACTTCCAAATGCTATTTTAGCAAGCCTATCGATTCCCCATCAGCAAGCCACGCTGTTCATGGCCACGGAGAGGAAATAATCCTGACCGCGCTCCGTTCCATTCCTGGACACCCGCTTCCAGTGAACCCGCTAAATATGCCCCATTCGTCTCCCGGGTGAGTAGGCTTGGGCATTTCATCATAAACCGCAGGGTCTGGCTCTCCGCAGAGGGAGTGTTCATGCACCATTTCCGGGGCCCACGAGCAGCACTCTGACGTCACTGCAGCAGTGGCTCTCAAACTAGGCCTTCGCTACTGCAACGCGGCGAGCCACGTGAGGAATGCCGTGGTTGTGCGGTCGAACTGCCCACGGCAAGAGCGTGGTTCATGCAACCATTCAACACTCGTACTCCTTTGACAACACCCGCCGCAGTAAGTCACGAGCAGCAGCAACACTGCCATCAACGTCCACCGGGTTCCCAGGTCCTTGTGCAAACCGCGCAGCCGGATGTCTGCCGGCGTTCTCTCCCCGCGTTGAGGACCCCTGGCTTTGCTCATAACTTAATGGAGCCTGCATGGAGCGCGCGCCGGCCGGCGCCCGCTGGGCGGGCACTGGTGTGTGCCCTCGCGAAATGATCACGTGCTGAGGGACGAAGGCACAGACACTGTGCAGAGATGGAATGATTGGAATCGATAGCGTCACTCCGTCAGTCACCGTCCTGACGGTCAATCAAGCTTGACTGCCAGAAAACTGATATTTTTTTCGGTGCAATAACCTCGAATGGCGATACTGCTGCAACACTTTTGGCGGCGTAAGTTCTCATTTGAAGCCATTTACCGGTATGACGTCTGGGCAGCCATTATCGTGTCAACAGCGGTTAGCACGGGTAGGCCATAGCAAGGCACCAGCGCATGGGCTAGAAACAATGCGTTGCATGTACACCAAGGTGTACTGTGCTGCTGAACATTTCGAAACACGACAGAAAACCGACGGTGATGTCTGTGCTGGCCTCTAATGCACAAAACCACAACTGGTATGCGAGGCATGGGTTTTTCCGATGACCGCCATGGAACGAACCAACGATCCAAGAAAACAACCGGGTTATCTAGTTTCTTGAACTCCCTGAGTCACCTCACTTTAACTGCAGAACGTCTCACACCTGCCCCGCAGATGACCGGACGACCAGTACCGTCCCGCGGCGTTATTGATGTCAGTATGCCAACGAACTTGTGGCTGGCAGTGCGCCCAGCGCAGGAACAACAAAAACCAACGCGCGTTTCTCAAAATCACCGGAAAGTGCCGATTTTGATGTTTTGAGCATGCTTAAGACGAATTATCCATTATGTCGATGAACAACATTAAAAGCGACGATGCACCACAAGTTACAGCTTAACAGCTGTTGCAACTTAAGTAGTTAAATTGTTTATTCTGCTATCATAACCACAGCAAGTTACCACCACATATTATCCAGCGCATGTCTGCCAAAATAAATCCGCGTTGACAAGCCCGAATTGCCTGATGTAGTGTCATCTGCATAATGAACCCGCATGAATTACGTAGAGGTCCTCGTTCAAATCTCACCAGGCCTTATCTTGCCTTCAGGTCTTTGGCATGTAAAGCCACGGTGTTCCTAACGAACAATGCTGAAAAATAATTGCTTTATTCGACCTGGTGATATGCAGTAGACGCGGGTTTATTAATGTTACATCTATGCGTTGCCGTATAAGTGTTATATTCCGAACGGGAAAACCACCGCATTTTTCATCAAGATGCCATACGTTTGGCTGTGATACCTGATCGTCTACAGAAAAGCATCCAGATGGTCCGTTCAAGCCGAGTTAGATTTGAAAGAAGCGCGCTTCTCACTACGTTCTTGGAGAGAAGACGCAAAATGTTTACGTTGCCGACGCGACGTAAATAATAACCATCGTCACCATAGCGGAGTTGTGTGGAACCACTTGGAATGGACGGAGTCGTAACACCGTTACATGGAGGTGTCAGGGATCCCGCAACTCTTTTTTTGTGCATGTAACCGAGTTGTAATCACAGACATCACGCTCAGTTTGCGCGTTGTGAAGGTGATCCCTCACAAACACACACCGCCACTGCAATAGATAAAAGTCCGCTGATCGTTCAACGTCAATAAGTCTTTTCCAGAGTGGGGATCACCAGCGACGAAAAAGCTTCGTTTTATTGCTCAAGGCACGCAAGCGACGTCGTTAATGAGAAGGTTAGCTGACTGGCGGGAGGTGGTCCCGGTGCACTAGCGTCTTTCTAGTGCACGCCACACAGCTGTGCCTGAACACAGCTCAGCAGCAGTAGATAAGCGGGCACTGTATCACAAGCTACGGTCCTTACCGAGGAGGCTCGTCACACCATTCATGACGACAGCCGCCCCGATGCCTCCTAACGTATGCATGTCCGCCTGACCAGCACTTCGAGACACGGTCTTGCAGGCCAGAATCAGGCCCCACGCCTCGTGCCACACCGAGGTGGATCATTCTCCTGCCCTCATTACATCATGCCCTGAGCCTCCCGGGCTGAGCGCTTCTCCTCCCCCCCCCCCCCCCTCCAAGTTGTTGGACATGAGCTGCTTTAAGGCCGAAACGAACCGGATGAACCGAAGGACTGGTTTTATTCTACACAGTAATCTCCAGTCTGCGAGTTAGTTCAGCTTTTCGTTCAATGCATTTCATGGCAGCACGAGTCCACCGCCTGCGAGCCGTACACAGTTTCGTTGAACACATTTCATGACGATCACTAAAATGCGGCGTTTGAGAATACAGCATTTGTCACCTGGTGTGGAGACGTTACCGTCCACACCGCGCCAGGCCGGGAAGACCGGCCCGATCCGTTCGCTACGTCCTCCAAGCGATGAGTTCTTCTCCTTATCAGGATCAGTAGAGTCGCACATTGGCATTGGACGCAGTAAACATCACATACCTTGAGCATCCAACGTCAAAGTCGGAAACAACTAAATTGTAGGACTGACGGAAACGTTTCGCGACTTCTATCAATCGTACGCCTTGGAGAGAACGACCCTTGTAACAAGCTACCGTTTCGCAAAATACAACCGCGGCGCGAATGGCTGCGAGCCAAGAAGGCAAGAGCGTCAAAAGTCATTCGCAGTATATAAGATGAATGTTTTGAAGATGGTTGCTGGCTTCCACGGGCGAGGGTCTTGAGATATCCTGAGCTAAAAATACGAACTGCAAGCTATAAATTTTTTGATTGAAGACCTATTATACCGTCAAACCGATGTATAAAACACAACTACCACAATGAAACCGTGGTGCATTCACTGGATTCCAGCTCACATCTAGCGAACTTCGACGCGAAATCTGACCTGGCTAGTCTAGCTTGCTGTCTCCCGAGGCAGAGTGCTCTGACAGCGGACACCGGCGATCAGATTACAGACTTCCCAGCTCGCTGGACGGACGGACAGCCGTGTTTACCGCTGTCTGTCCGCAGCCCGGATCGCCCAGGTTTTTGCCTGTGACCGCCCAAGCTCACCAAATATCCGTGTGCCGGCACGCAGTTGCCTTTCGATGCCCAAGCTTACCAAACATTCATGAGTCGGCACGCAGTTGCCTTTCGCCGTCCGAGCTCACCACATTTCCATGAGCTGGCACGTAGTTTTCTGTGACCGCCCAAGCTCACCAAATATCCATGAGCCGGCTGTAAAGCACAGGACCTGTCGGCAGCCCTGCGGGCGCCGCATCATTCGGCGCCGATTTATGGTGCCATCGCACTCGGTCGCGGTGAGACCAATTTAAAGCAATTGTCGGCGGACCGTCGGAGCGATCGTCAGCGGACCGCAGGAGCGATCGTCAGTGGAGCGATCGTCAGCGGAGCGACCTTCAGCGAACCGTCGGAGCGGTCGTCAGCGGACCGTCGGAACGATCGTCAGTGGAGCGATCGTCAGCGGAGCGATCGTCAGCGACCCGTCAGAGCGATCGTCAGCGGATCGCCGGAATGACCGTCAAAGGAGCAATAGTCAGAAAACCGTTGGAGCGACCGTCAGCTCACCATCCGAACGATCGTCAACGGACCGTCGGAACGATCGTCCGGGGAGCGATCATCAGCGGACCGTCGGTGCGATCGGTAGCGGACCGTCAGAAAGATCATCAGCGGAGCTATCGTCAGCGGACCGCCGGAACGATCGCCAGCAGACCGTCAAACATTTGGTGCTGATGATGGCACCGCGACCAAAAGGGCCGTTTCCCTGTGCCGTTTGCTGGTGTCATGTGGTGGCTGCCACCGAAGATGGCGCAGCCTGATTGCCGGAATCCAAAGTTGTTCGCTGCCCGTCGCATGTTATGCAGGTAGACATCTGGGGTTCGTGTTAGGACTATCACGCCATAAAATTTAAATCTTCCTGACTGAGTGGCATGTTGGCGGCTGATCCAGATGGAAAGCATAGGTCAGGCACTTTTATGAGAACATTTCAAAGCATGCATATGTCAAAGTGTTTGCAGTCTAGTGCGTCAGTGCGTCGGTTAACAAGCGCAAAGCTTTGGTGAAGCCTACGATGTCAATAATGTACATAATAAACCACTGTACACTAGGGTTGAAAAGTGCTACTTGACAGCTATCGCAGATCATCACATCCTAAATTGAGATGTGCGGCCAAAAGGAAAAAGTGCTTGTTTAATCTGTAATCACCAAAATTGACAACTGCACAGGTGCTTGGTCAAGGCACGATTCAAGCAGACCACTCAACGGTGAACCAAATTGAGCTGCAACCGATCAACCAAAGCCATTTGCAGTCACTTGGGTGTTATTGGCGCTAATTGTCGGAGGAATCGATTTCCATTCCCGTGCCTGGTGCGTAATCATAATGGTATGGCCGTTAGAACACAACAAACAGGCAAATCAACGGTAATGATAATCACGCGAGCAATACATTGCGTGCTTTATTATGGCAGTGTTATATCCATGTGCGAAAGAATCATGACACACCTCAGGGCCCACTTGAATCCAAATAGATACTCCTCTACTTTCATGACATTCATGACCTCCATTTCACACCTGCCTGTGAGCACCACACCTAATCTGTCCCTCGCCATCATTCAAGGTGTCGTTAAATTGCGGTCACCACCTTGCTTTACGTGGAAGACATGAATCGGACCAAAACCAGTGAGGCACTTTTTGAAGCGTGGGATGTGCCAAAAGATAACAGACGTCGTAAGCATCATGCAGATGATAGCTAAGCATAATCAAACGGGGCCATTCTCAAGTCTGAGGCCAGTCTGAGGCCAGTCTGAGGCCAGTCACGATTGCACGTGAGAGTTCGCACTGATCGACTCACACTTTTTCCAGTACGATTGATGGTTTTCTCCTCCTCCAGCATAACTGAGTTTTTAAAGATTTAATCAGAACGTTTTGAATGGATGAATTTCTGGGAACAGAGCTCACGCTAAGCACTGCTTGTTGTGTGAGCCCTGATCAGTACTATCTGATCGCGTCATTCCAGGTCAACGGCAGCGGTTGGACGCGAAGGCTTGCCGAAGACGTGCCGCAATGCTCGGCACGGTCCGTCCTGCCCTCTGACGTCATCTGGCCTTTATCGCGGCCGCTGTCACCGGCCACAGGCCACACCTGTCAGGGCCAAATAGTGAGCCTAAAGCGACGCGAACTCACCCCGCCACTGGTGGGTGAATCAGGAGGCAGGCGCTCTAACAAACTGAGCCACCGGGAAGGAGTATGATCTCGCTGCAACGGCCGCTCATCAAGATTTGAGGCTGTTTCGCGATTGAGATGGATTTTTCCATGTTAATCGAGTGGATAACTAAAATGCTCCCTGCATTACAACTTCACAAAATATACTGCCTAATAAAATAGCCTACAATGAGGAGGGTAAATAATGCTACGACACAACGTATAAAGAATTACGGCACTTAATGATGATAATTTCATGGCGGTGTGATCAGCAATGGCGGTATTTCATGGCGGTGTGATCAGTAGTGGCGGCGTTTCATCGCGGTGGGATCAGTAGTGGTGGCGTTTCATCGCGGTGGGATCAGTAGCGGCGGGGTTTCATGGGGGTGTGATCAGTAGTGGCGGGGTTTCATGGGGGTGTGATCAGTAGTAGCGGGGTTTCATGGGGGTGTGATCAGTAGTGGCGGCGTTTCATGGGGGTGTGATCAAAGTGGCGGGTACATGCGCCAGTCAAAAGCGTCACCGGCACGGCCGGGTCGGGCCGGGGCGAGCCGCTGAAGCTACAAATTTCTCGATTAGTTGAAATTGAACCTCGCTCTGTCTGCTGCCTCGCTTCTAGCCAACGGTGCTACTCTTAGAAGTCATGCACATGCTGTCACAAAACAAAATTACAGGCTATGAGGGCCGAGTCAGCTGAGTGTGAAAGAAGGCATCTTTTCATTGATATATATGACAGCATCACGGCTATCTAGCCATACATCACTCCTTATCAACGTCATCACAGGCTGTCTGGCAGGACTACTCCCACAAGAAATTCCGAGGTTGGAGACCTTTCTTCTGCTTGCGAGTCAGGCGGTCATGTGTCCATGTGCTTCAGGCATTTCTGGCGGCACTATCGACATCAACAGCCTAAGCACCATGAGACGTGACTTACCCTTTCCCTCGCGTTGATGCCATAGAGGAGCTTGATCTATCAACATCGACTGATGAGGCGCAATTGGATAGACATAGCAACAAGGAGGTTCATGACCCACATGTGAACCATGACCCAAACATGTTCATTACAAACTTCTACATGAAACCCGTGGCAAGAAATGGGAGGGTTGGCATTAACGCTGGGCTTTGTTCACCGACTTTTGGAACTTCATGCATTTCGACACCCTGTATAGTTAATGGATTTCGGAATGGATTAAAGAAGACCTGGATCATGAACATTGAGTGTGGGTTGGGAACAGCTGTGGAAACAAGTGCTGGCTGCCGCATGCAGTTCAACTCTCTGTGATCTAGCCATTCTTCTACCGTGCGTGATTTACAACAAAACAATTGCCTAAGGACGGGGTGTGCCGACAAAAGCCTTTGAGGACCGGGCACCAACGCCTAATTCATTCCCACAATCCCCTCCCCTTACGCTGTGCGTCCTTGACCTCCACGACAGCAACGACAAGCCCCGGGGGCTGCGCCGACGTCATGACGTCGCGGCGGCCGGAGACATCCGCCACTGATGCCGCAAAAGCCGTCAGATCCGGAATGTGCCACCATTCATCTCCGAGCGGCCTTCGAGGCCCAGATCGTTAGCGGGCGGCGGGGCCGCGGAATTCGGCGTCAGCGGCGGCCGCCACCGCGAATCGGTGTGTCATGACGGACGCTCGCAGCTGATGTGGACACGGCGAGCGGCGTCACGCGCGCCGCCGGCCGCCAGCGGCGCGCGAAAATAAGCGGCGCCAGCCGCCCCGTCCGCCGCTGACGTCCGTGGACCAGCTCTGTGCGCGGCCTGACGGCGGTACAACGGCAGCGGGCGGCCCTGAGCGGACAGCCAAGTGATCTGTGATACGGCAATCTAAGATATTGTGTGGCGCGCGCAGCATGCGCACGATGTGGACCTACTTGACTTGACTTGACTTGACTTGACTTAGCGGATGCGATTTCCGGTATTCGGGGCCGCGATCACCTCACAAACTTCCAGTTCTGTCAGATCTGTGTTTTGTAAAAATATTGCCCATGGGTTAATCACAATGTACATTGCTTACTATCAGCTGCCAGCAGTCAGTGCCATTACGATGCACTGCCACTTAAGACCGAGTTTGTGGTTCTGGATAAGAACGACATTTTTCATAGAATTCAGTATTACTTTACTACTGCGTGTTTATCAAAGCTCGGACCAGACATCTAAAAAGGTTTAGAATCTTTTACGCGGCGACATCTATGTATGTCAACGCCAAACGCGCCGTAACGCAAGCGCAATAACACGACTAACGAAGTTGATGGCAGAGCAGCGCTGCCACTGCCGCGACAGTTGATGTTCCCGGTTCGTTATGCTATGCCGCAACACCTAATGGTAATGCGGCACAGTCTGACGCGGCAAGTTTATGACGGGCTTGCATCAGCCACGCCCAGACAGCTAATAACCCAAGGGATGCATTTCCGTGACGCCTCACTAGGCTCTCACTGCTGGTAAATTCCATAGCTTGAGGAATTTCGC
>NW_023596921.1:41580652-41606293 GCF_011947565.3 Pollicipes pollicipes | reverse complement strand
ATCAGATGCACGCCATACATCAGCTTTATGCTCGTCCTCTGGAGAGCCCGGATGGCAACGTTCTGTTCTCGGAACGCAGTGTAGCCATCGCTGGCCACTGCGATCACGCCACCACCTTGCACGCTGTTGCTGTTGGTGCTTGGTGGGCTGGGCTACAAACAGGCGACAGCCAATCTGTATTGATTTTCCAGCGCGGTAGCCACTTGCACTTATTTAAACAAGCAGCCCAGGTCGCTACCTCGTACACTGGCGGAAGGGATTCTTGTCGGACGTGGCAGTGGCCTCCGTGCGCAGCCTGCGCTGTCCTCCGTCCGCGTATTCCTAGGCCTCGCAGGGTTCTCCAAGCCGAGGGTCAGTGGGGCAGCCCATCATTTACACAGCCCTTCTGACGTGCATGCCACGCGCATCGCCATATCAATGGCAGAGGCTCCTCCCGTCGCGCCAGTGCTGCGCCTGTCCGTCGCGCCATCACGCCAGTGATGTGACCTCAGTTAAGCGAGCGCAACTCGACTCGCTGTGTAAACGACAGACCTGAGCCGACTCTGCAGTACAAACACACAGCCAGCACATGATTGTGTTTGCCGTTGGCTCATCCAGACCGGTCCCGTTTGTTTGCGATGTGCACTGATCATCGCTGTGCAGCGCGGTCGACAGTCATCCTGTGAAATGGCGGCGCATTACTAGCCCATTGCTTGTATGATGAGCTGGATTGCATGGTTATTCTCATGAAACCTTTGTTACAGTGGCCGTCGGTCGAATTATGGCGAATGCTACAGCATGCTGGCCCTGTACTGCGACAGATGGCACATGTCTAGCGCACGTCTCCGGGTCAAAGACATGCTGTACGAGGAGCCTTCTCACAATTCGCCGCTCGGCCGGGCAGAGACCCAGCCTGACGGTGTCCATACGTTGGGTGCGAGACTCTGTCAGCGTGTCCAGCTCCACTTGTGCGTCCGGGTACTCTGCTTGTGCTTCCCTTCGCCCAGCGCCGTTCCTCTTTGATTTCGGTCTCATGTCCAGTGACGTCCGTTCCGCTGGTCCGGATATTCGCCGAGTGGCATCGGTTCCGCTGGTCCGGGTATCCGTCCAGCGGCTTCCATTTCTCGGCTCCGGATCCCTGTCCGGTGGCGTCCGTTCTGCGGGTCCGGAACCCCTTCCAGCGGCGTGCCCCGTCGGGCCGGCCGCTCCACAGGTGGGGCCGGGCCGTCCGCCAGCCAGGTGTGTTGGCGGTCACATCGATCATCAGCAGCGTCGGCCGGCGGCGGCGGTGAGAGCGGCGGCCGGCACCGGCGCCACGCGCAGACTCAGCTATCGCTATCGACCTGGCACGCTCCGGCCGCCGGCGCCGGCCGCGCTCTCCGCCAGTGGGGCGATGGTGCCGGCGGCGGCAAGCGCCTCAGCTCACACCTGCCGGCCCGGCGCCGCCGCGGAGGGGCGCCGTTCGTGACCGGTCGCCGTAGCGGAGCTGGTGACCGGTCAGCGGGGCGGAGCGGGGCGAGGTCGCACCTGTAGCGGACCGTCTGCCTGCCGGGGCATCTGCGGCGAGGCCAGCGGCGCCGACGAGCTGCGGTACGCGGGACGGTCAGACCACGACCCCTGAGGTCTGAGAGGGGACGCCCTGCTCGTAGGCCGATCGTCGCCCCTCCCCCCCCCCCCCCCCGCCTCCCAGGCGTTCAGCCTCGCCGGGTTTTATTCATGTCCCTGTCTGTTATCGTGGTCTATTTTGAACTGGAAGGGAAGGCCGACTTAAGCGCCTCATTTTATCGCGATCGTAGGTTTATGAGGGGTTCTTAAGCTTCGTCTTGGTGTGGCTCATGTTCAACTGCAGAGTGGAAAGAAAACTGCATCCACATTATTCAGTTCATAGATCTTTCCATTTTACTAGATGCCACGATCGGTATGGTGCCACGATCTAGGTGCCACTCTATCACTAGGTGCCACGATCCGTATTCGATCCCATCAATGCTTGCAGAGTGACGGGCATCCCATTTTTCAACTGCTGTGACTGACCTTGTGAACTATTTATGGTCCGCGATTTGCATCATAAGCGGTTCATGGTCACCATCCCACAAACGTTGCTCTGATCACGAGCCAAATAAAGTCAGGTGAGTTTTCACTCGCCCATCGTTCTCACAGTTATGTCTTACAAGCTCCATTCCGGTACCTCATACACTTGTGAGACAACAAAGCGCGAAGCCGTCCTTCTCATTTCTTATCGATTGTCATCACATGCAACTTCACCTGCATTACATATGTACCTTGTTGTTTAAAGTTGCAAAGTCCTGGCGTGCAATAGAAATTCTAGAAGGCACTTAGCGCCTGCAACACAACAGGGCCCCTGCCAGTGACTCACCCGCAACCACATCTTTGTTCCTCCGTTGATTAAAGTGCTACAAGGGCCTCCCTCAAACAGGCGGGTATCATTATTAGCCCGGCTTTGTCCGAGGAGTCGCATCGCGACGAGTCATCGCTCCGTCAAGCTTCCCGCGCCGGCCGCTGACGCAAGGGCCCGCCTGTCGGGCTTGGCTCGGTGCTCGGTCACCCCTCGTCGACCGACCCTGCCGACCCCCGGCCTGCCGGAGGAGGCTGTGAGCGGATGGAGCTGGTGCAGGACGGGAACGCGTGCAGCTCGGCCGCCAGTGGGTCCGCTGAGAAGGCAGGGCGGCCGAGCGCAGTGGCTCCGCGCTTCCGCGGCAGCGTGTAGCGTAGAGGGCCGTCCAGCCTCGCCAGTCAGCCACAGCCGTCCATCGGAGAGCCCCATCTTCTGTACAAACGGAAACCGCCGGACTGGCGAGCTGCAGTCAGAGAAGGCGTGCCCTGCACCTGGCCAGCACGTGTCCAGCCGAACCTGATGGCGTGACCTCGACCCGATTGGAGACTGGCGGTCGTCGCGGGGGTTGCACGTCCGATCAGATGGCGCGTCCAGGACCGGTCAGCCCCTCTCCAGCGCTGCAAGCGACCCCGCTGACCTGGCGGCGTGGGAGCAGGTCAACCTGCAGAGACGCAGGGGACACTGACCGGACCGCAGAGTGACGTCAAAGGCCTGCGTGGGCCGCCGCCCATCGCCGCCGGACGGCACTGGTGACCTGGCACAAACTCATGCGACCTCGGGATGCCCGACTAGGACGTGATAATGTGTGCCACCATCTCCACCGTGGGGAGTTCGTTCGATGTCGACCTCCTGCTGCATCTGTGCCATCTCCCCAACCGGGTGAGGTACCGTGACAAGATGGTCAGGTACGTTGGCGGGGCAGCGGCCACTCTCCCGGCGCTGTTCGGCGGCGTCGTTGCCATTTAATCTTGCAGTTGGTTTTGTTGTTGGGGCCTTCTCTCGCTCTCTCCCTCCTGGACCAATCTCAGTTCTTTCATTTTTCAGCTTGCTGTTTGTCGCCTTCTTGTTCTCTCGCCTTCCTCTTACGCTGCGGATGCGTATCTTTTTGCGTTCTGCGGTTTTGTTCTTTTATTTCAGCTGATGTGATAGCGCTGTCTGGAAGCCTTTTTTAAGTGTCACGGTGACAGTGGAAGATATCAAGTAATATTGCGTGCAAGGCTCTCCACTTTACCATGCGAATCCATTAAGAGTGCGATGAAGCCTTGGCTCAAAGGTCTAAGCTATGCATACCGATTCACATTTACATACAGTCGAAGCCGAATGGCACGGGCTCGAGGTGTAAGATTGCATTCCATCGCACCAGCACGATTGTATACCAGTGCCGAATCGCTCCCCGAAACACTGGAGCAGATTCTGAGCGGGAAGGTCGCTGGTGCCCGGAAATATTGGCCTGCATGACCGAAAACCCGACGCCAGTGCTGCTGTCAGCAAGACCTCGTCGGCTCTTTGTTGGTGTTCAAGACGTCTGAATATGTCTGGGTTCGGTGTCCGTATCAGATCCTATGAAAGTATCCTTTTAGGATTATGGAGAGCGGCAGCGTTTGCCATGTGGTTGCAGTGACCGAGAGCGGCTGCAGTTGCATGCAGACTTGTGACCGCGTGGTATTCCAGCCCATTCCTTGCGATGCTGTCCAAAACGCCCGAGGTGGTGAGATAATGTTAATTTCTAGCCTGGCTGCGGGCCAAGTGTGAACGTGGGAGCATTTTTCTTCTGAGACAGCAAGCCTGTCTCAACCGTCGCGTTCTTTTGAAGCTTATGCAGCCACTGATCGCTACATGCCTTACAGCCAAACAGATGTCTTGCATGCAATTTTCAGCAACGAGAGATGCGATTCTCTGAACAAATGCATGGTGCCTGGTCACCAGACTTTCACCCAAGTCCGATCAGAGTTGGAATCCACGCCGAATTCAATGCCTTTTTTACCCTGTCATAGTGAAATAACTCCTTGGAATTCCGTTGCGAGTTGGAGTCGGAGTCCAGTCTACCGAGTCATTTGTGCATTGACTTAAATCGAAACATAGGTAGCAGCATGCATGAATAGCATGCCAGGTTAGATAAATAGCATAAAGGGACCAGTCAGAATGTAGTTGTGTTGTTCACGAAGCTCTTTATGAAGTGTGTTGGACGGATAATCTCCTTTTCTGCCTTCACTCATCTCACAGGAGTGCATCTCGTCGAAGTCGACGAGATACGAAATCGACCCCTTTCTCTCTGAGTCTGAATCGAAGTCATGTCAAAGGGCTTTGTTGCCCGGAGTTGGAGTTAGGTCAGTTCCATAAGTCGTGCATTTGAGTCGGAGATAGATCAGTTCCATAAGTCGTGCATTTGAGTCGGAGATAGATCAGTTCCATTAGTCGTGAATTTGAGTCGGAGTTAGGTCAGTTGCATAAGTCGTGAATTTGAGTCGGAGATAGATCAGTTCCATAAGTCGTGAATTTGAATCGGAGAAAGATCACTTCCAGTAAGTCGTGAATTGGAGTCGGAGATAGATCAGTTCGTAAGTCGTGAACTTGAGTCGGAGATAGATCGGTTCCGTAAGTCGTGAATTTGAGTCGGAGATGGATCAGTTCCGTAGTCGTGAATTTGAGTCGGAGATAGATCAGTTCCGTAAGTCGTCAATTCGAGCTGCAATCGGTCTGCTGAAGTGGAATCAAGGAAACAGCTGACGGATCGATGACAGGAAACATGAAAACAGAAAAACACGAAACAGCAAACAGATCGATGCCGTCTGGCGGGCGCCTCTCGCTGGGTCTCTCGCTGCCTTCTGTCAGGTATCATGCTGGCCCCGTCTGGCTGCATCGCACTATGACTCATGCCCGGAGGCACGTTTGACCTGCAGTGGGAAGTGAACCAGCCATGACCTCGCATGTTTTGTCAGGACACACTGTAACCTGGCGAAACGAACGCTGCCGTTGTCAGCGCTGCTGCACAAGCGTCCAAAACAGCGCCGGTAACCCGGTGGGGCAGCGTTCGCCACAGTGTGACCTTCACAGGTCAGCGCAGTGAGACCTTGGCAAGCTTGCGTGGTGTGATTCTCACAGGTCAACGCGATGTGACCTTTGCAGACCAGCGCGGTGTGACCCTCACAGGTCAGCGCCTTAAGCCGCCGGCGATCGGAGGAGACCGAGGTTCGCCCGCGCCTTGCCGTGGAGACCACAGGACTGAAGCTGCGCTATGTAATTTGGAACCGTATCCAGATCCAGACGGCACGTCGTTGCAGTCGCACCAGACCAATTACAGGCAAAAGTACTGCTGAGAGCATTCGATGCATCACGCGCGCTCGAGCACAAGCCATTGGTTCGCTCGTTTTAGGGAGTTTTTAAAGACAGATAGCAGATATTAGCAACCAGTTCAGATTAAGGCGCGACTCCAACTACACGGTATAGGGGTGCTCACCGTTTTCGAGTCTCGAAGCGATCCAGCACTTTGGTGCACCCACAGGTACGCCAGCAATTGACCGGAAAGCGATCAATATCGGCCTTGTCGAAGTCGTTTTTGAATGTGAGTTTGTGTTCACAAAACTCTTCACATGAAGAGAGTTTGAATGCGCTGTGACTTAAGCCGAGAGGCTTAGTCGTGAAAACTAAGGGCGATTTGGCCTGTAGCTATGTTCCTCTTGACCAATGTATTCACAAATAATTTACCGTTTTCGTAATGGTCTCGTCACAGTCTCTAGTGTTCTAAATTCATAAAGTCCTTTGACTCAAGCTACCAAAAATGGATAGAGCACATGTTAAGTCAATCTTCAAGCTCCATGATGATTTTGGAGCAATAATTTGAGCGTTCCAATGTGCTGTTTAAACCCATTTGTATGGGCTAGTAAATGCGTATGACACTATTCGCCAAGGCTCTGGTATCGTCTACGTAATGAGCACGCGCACGTGTCGATCAGCCCTATCGCCCCATGTCCCAAAAGGCGTTGCTGCTGAAGTAAAGGTATTAAATTCCTGATGAGTCTCATTGCAGTAAGAAAAGGATGCTTCACAGTGCTCGATTCAGCCCGAGTAGCAAATAATGAATGCTTCAATACAAATTACGTTTTGGATGTGTGATAAACTTGCATAACTGACATGCATGCATATACACATACACACACACACACACACACACACACACACACACACACACACACACACACACACACACACACACACACACACACACACACACACACACACACACACACACACACACACACACACACACACACACACACACACACACACACACACACACACACACACACACACACACACACACACACACACACACACACACACACACACACACACACACACACACACTTGGGCTTGTAAATGATCCTGAGGACGAAATGATGAAATTAAAGAAATTATTAGCTCACAACTCTGAAGGTGGGTAAGCGACCCTCAATATACCAGGGGATGCTGGTTAAACGACGTTGTAGTACTAAGTAACCATTGAATTGACGAAACTCTATTCGGGCAATGTTCATCCTTAAAAGCAAAGCTCAATTAGATGAGGACGTGAGAAATTCATTCTTTAAAATAAACACAGCTGAAAATATTAAGTCCCGTCAATAGAACCGTTGTTTAGTACTGCAGTATTGCTTAACCAGCACATTCTGTTATATTAAAGATCGCAACCTCAACATAAGAACTTTAAACTCATCCTGCCGAAAAGCCAGGAGTCCATGGCCTTTCTTTCCGAGGTCAAGAAAAGAACATAACCTGCTTCGGCTCGCTTCGTCGCTGAGTTTTTCAGGTGGCATGGCGACGATAGTTACTGATATTGTCGATGTTTCGTCATATGGCACACCATTAAGCCATTAAGACACATCATGAAGTCATAATGACAGTGTAGCTAAAGCAGAGTTGAGGATTTCACACCGGCGACCACCAGCCGGGCCGTCAAACAATCCATTGGACACGCTGTTCTCAAACAGATACGGCGATTGTCTGCTGGAATGTTGCGTATTGCCTGCTAATATACTCTCTTGTTTCTGTCAGGTATGAAATGGTACGTACGCTGCGGTAGTACTTCGGTTAAGTGTCATGAAGGAAGGGACGTTGTAAATTCACTCGATCGCAAAACGCCGTTGCAAGTTTTACGCTCTCAGACAATTCAATACACGTTCAACACTTTCACTCGGTGCTTTGCAATTTCGAGTCACTGTGGTAAAATATGTGTGCTACATTCATGCAACCGATCGTTCCACCAATGTATTAATTTGCCTTTTGTTACCCAATTGTTCCATTGCTTGGCCCGAATGTTTTGTGTACGCGCTTTCTGTTTCTACGCAAAGATCAGCTATGGCTTTTGTTTTCGCTAGCAGAGCGACGTGCAAAACTAAACGGAATCTTTCTATATATGAGTGGTAAAAGAGAAAAAACCGCAAGACTTTTCATTGATCAATTGCTGATCGTGTAACTATGATGTGCCGTGTTCGAACAGGATGCTTGCTACGTTTCGCAATCAATCAGTTCATTTATCACCCAACCGCAATCAGTCTGTTGCAATCAGTTGATTTTAAAGCTCAATAAACTAAAGCGTAAAATATTTTTCATCGTGTCAAACATGCCTTTCCTGACTTGCATTGCGAATCTGAACTATTTTTCGTCTTATATATTGCCACCCCACTGATCAGAAAGTCCTCCTTATCACTCAGTGCCGGACGCGAAGTAATTAAGTGTAAGCATACCCTTGCTATTTTTAAAACGAATCACTGAAATCAGTGGTAAAGGTAGGTAAAATATACGAGCCGATGAAAGGTCGCACAAGAAGACTATATCATCAAACCTGTCGTAATTTTCTTAGAAAACACACACACACACACACACACACACACACACACACACACACACACACACACCACACACACACACACACACACACACACACACACACATACACACACACACACCACGCACGCACGCACGCACGCACGCACGCACGCACGCACGCACGCAGGCAGGCACGCACGCACGCACGCACGCCTGTGTGATGTCGTCACGGTTCTTACGCTGTGGGCGGCGCTGTCAAGCAACCCCGATGACGTATTGGCCTTCCAAGCCTGCGGCCTGTCTGCGCCATCTCCCGTCTACCTGTCCCACCAGCGTGCTCCACCGTGCGCCGCGCGCGTACCCCCAAGTGTGGGGTCGCGTCGGGTCGGGCCGGCCGCCGCGCCCTGCGCCCATTGATTGGGGACCTGGGGAGGGGCGGCGTCCCTAAGTAACGGTCCCAGAAGGGCGCCGGGCACGCGCCTGATCAATGGCCAGGGGCGCGCCGGCGGGCCGGCCGCATTCCCGTGACGGCGGCGGGCCAGCGGTGACCCGGCCGGCATGGGCGCCGGCCGCAACCAGACCGGTGGCCGATACAAGTAAGGCAGGCGGCCGTCGCGCGCGCGCGCGCGCGAACGTGTGTGCCGCCGCCGCGTTGGACGGAGGGCCGCCGCGCTAACGGGCGCGATGCTGGCTGGTGTACTCGCCCAGCAGGGCAGCTTGATGTCGGCCATATTGGTGAGGTAAATATCGCGGCGGCCGCCATGTCGGCGAGGTGGGTGGCGGCGCTGCGCTGCTGATTCGGCCGGCGGGCTGTCTGAGCTCAGCGGGCCGGCGGGATGTGTTCGGGGATCTGGACAGAGCGTTGGATCGGGATGTTCGTCCGTGGTCACGGCGGGTTGGCTGACGCTTTAGTTGGCAGCAGCTGGAGCTGTGGATGTGATGGGCATATTGCGTCGTACTGCCATGGCTGGTTAGCTGTTCGATGAGCCACGCGGCAAGGCTGAGCGGTGACTTTTAATTGCTGTGATATCCGATATCGTGCTGATTTTTCCGTGATGTGTCGTCGTGTTGGCTATGCGGGAGCACAAAGCAAAACTATGTTTTTACAAACCCTATTCTGGTCGGCTCCCCTGGCCCCTCTCTCCTGTAGGTCAAGCGCCACTGCACCACTAGACCCTCCATTCTCACTGTCGTTCCCCGCATTCCAGCGATAGCCGTCGGATGAAAGCGATGTTGTCGCCTTTCGCCACTCACGGAAAGGAAATGTAAATCACATCTGCTACTATAAAATATGTCAGCGTTTGTGAAACAGATCGATTATCAATTGAAAATAACCCGCTCTCGCTTTTTTGAAAGAGCTAAAAAATATCTTAGCTACGATTATCGTAACGGTGAGTTTCTGTTCTACGACCATTGCGACGGTGAAAATTGATTCAATAAGGCCAATTGAGGAATGTTACCCACCGGTATCACTGAAGCCACAGTTGATCACTGGCGCTTGAAGCGCTGGCCACGACGCGCGTCATTCCACCATCAGCTCGCGCATCGACTGTATCCAGCGTTTCCAATAGTTCCGCTGAGTGTGAAGCCCGCCACCACACCGCCACCCACCATCCCTATCCCGAACACGGTCCGACCGCTACCCCTCCACCCCGGTCCCGAACACGGTCCGACTGCCACCCCGCCGCCCGGTCCCGAATTACGGTCCAACCGCCACCCCGCTACCCCGGTCCAGGACACGGTTCCCACTGCCACTCCGGTCCAGAACCACGGTCCCACCGCCCATCCCACCACCCCGGTCCCGAAACACCGTCCCACCACACCGCAACCACTCCGGCCCCGAACACCGGTCCCCGTTTGTGCTCGGGCGGGTCTCACAGCGCCGTACAGTCCCGATTTAACCCCTCTAACGATCTTGGCCGCCACATACGTCGGAAAATTACGCCTGCCCCGCGGCCGGGGGCTCGAACTTCTGCCTGGCCGCGGGCTGGGCGGATGGGCCGTGTTTGCGTTGGCCCGGCGGGGTAGCGCGGGGGAGGGGCGGCTGCGGCCGGCCGCCGGTCGTGCGGACAATGCCAAAGTCCCTGGTCAGGCCGATCGCACCGACATAACACGGCTGTCCCGGCATGGCTTGTTTTGGCCGCGCTCGCCACAAAACCAAGGCTACTCTCGCCGGGTAATTGCTCCAAGAATAACGGCTCACAGATCAGATTGGCCAGAGCGGGGTTTTGGAGTCGGCGCGACGGCCGCTTTATTGCTCAGCAGCTGCGGATGACGGTTGCCTTTGGCCACTGAGCTCCACGTGTCGGCATCGCCGCTGCTGTCATTACCGTTTCGATGCGGAGTTTGTATATGTTCTTTTCGCTCAGAAAGCGTAAACATAACCTTGTAAGTGGCCTATAAGCACATAACGCTTCACACTTGAGTCTGTGATGGCTCAAGGGTGGATGACTGGTTTATTTGTGCTTTCCTATGAACATGATTCTGGGGAAAACCCTTCACAGCACATCGCAGAAGCTAGGCATCAAGATCGTCTATAGTGTAAAAAATCAGCAAACGTTCACTTGAGTAGCGTAAGCCAATTCGAGGTCGAGGTTTCGCGTGAATGCTATCCATCATATTTTCTTTGAAGCGCGAGATGTCCGATGTCCAACTAGCCATGCATGGTTTGTCTCGCGGTGGCGTCCGGGTTCTTTGCCGCTGGGCTGGCAGTCAGCATGCATGTTGAAGTATCTTGCTAAATATACTGACCCGCTGCTCATCAGATAAGCCCGAGAGGCGGCTTTGTCGTATTTCTCAAACTGCAAGTCTGTGCGCTCTCCACGCATCCTCCGTGATTCGGTCATTTTCCTGGAGGCTGGGACTGCGCCGCATAACGCCCATGCGAGGCGGCACAGTATCACTGAAGCCGCGGGGCGACGCCTTTTCCCAACGCCCTCGAACTGGCGAACCGGTGACGCCCTGGCGAACGGCGCAGTCCCACCCAGAAAGTGGGTAGATCGGGCCTCCGTTTTTGGGCTATATTTCCTATGCATCACCATGATGTTAGCATACATGTTCAAGGCAAAGTGAAACTTGCAAAATCGAATTGACCAGGGCCCATTTCGCACTCCGTCATCACCTCACCGCGGTTTCTATGACCAGGGCATTGGTGAACGCGGACTCAAAATGTGCTGCCTAGGACGTAAGCGAATGCGGCTCAGAGTGTAAAACAGAGACGTGGGAGTGATATTTCGAATGTTTACCAGCATGTGAGTACCATCCACGGTTCCACTTCGGCCTCATCGTGACCGACCTTTCAGCGAGTGTCATAAAACAGGATACAAACGCCACACTGCAGCATCACGTGGCTGGGCATGGCTCACATGCCGGCCGTCCCAGGTGCTTTGCTAAAATGCTAAATCTTCCGCACCCCGTACTGTTTTGGTAATCAGGCGGTTGTCTGCGACTTTGCCCGAGGGTTTGTGCAAATTACCTGGCTCGCGATCGGTGATCAGCTGGCTGATATGCATGTGTCATAGATCTCAACGGCCTGATCAGTCCTCAAACATTAGTTATATTCCCGTTGGAGCACCGGTGTTTACGGTATATTTTGACGAAGCCGGCGTGCTTGAAACTAGCGTCGCTCAATATCCCAGACGTGTTGAAGGAAAATGGAAATGAAAATTCGTTCCATAACTGTTGTTACAGGCCAGCCCAGACTGTCAGAAGGTCCCCGTGCTGAACGAAATAGAGTGACCTCAGACAGGTTTGTTTTTCAGAATATCAGGAGCGTGGCTGGTGCTCGGGGGCTGCCTGCGCTGTGCAGTCTAGGCTGTTCAGTATGAAGGCCTGTCTCTGTAAAATATATTTGTGTGGAGTCATTTTGTGACGTGAACCCGTATGGCGAGTTCATATGACCAGTCCGGCATTTGGTATCGATCTTTCGTTTGCTAGGCTGACTTGATGCTCGACATTTTTGCAAATATTTCCTCCCGTTCGTTGCTCAACATTTATGTCTGCTGATCAACATTTACACGCTGCGAAATGAAAACACCTCCCGTTTGTGTGTCTTCTCTCTTCACGGGAGCGACAAAGTTTGAACACATTTCACTCCCTCCTTTCACGTCGCTGGATAATCCAGACCGTTGTGCTTGACACGGGTTGACAGTCAGAGAATCTGAGCCTCTCGGTCATAGGGAACCGGCCTTTATACTCTTGCTGGTCAGGTTTCCGACTTGATGGTTTATGTCACATCAGTCATGCTTGCTGGATGTCATTTGCGTTGATTATAGCTTGTATCCCTTCAAATGGACTAAAAAGCTATCTTATTAACATCAGGCATGATTATAACATATCTGAAGCTTGTGCTTATGGCTGGTGTGATTGGATGGTCCGATCTTGCTACGACGCTCTCGCGCAAGTTTCCCGGCATTTTCCATTTCCCGCCATTTCGTTATCTTTACCGCAGAATCTGACGCATAAATGATATGCTAATCGACTACTACCTCCTCGTTCCCAAAGACCAAAGGAAAACACTATTTTCCTCGTCCGCTCGCGTCCGCGGCTCCGCATCGGCGCAACGCACCATTCAAACAAAGCCCTTCCTGGAAGGCCGGCTCCGCGGCGCGGTCGTCGTCGTCGGCCGGCCGTCGAAGCCGAGCCAAAAGCGCCGCCAGTCGCTTGACTAGAGGCCGTAGGGTCGCGCTGGCCGGCTCGTTACTCGGTAATGGGAGGTAGTGCCGAGCAACGCGGCGCGGCGGCGGCGAAACACGCCGCGGCCGCGTCGCCACAGCCGGCTGGCGCATCCGCCGTGCGGCTACGGCTGCCGAGCACGGCAGGGACGTACCGGCCAGCCGGCCTCGCCAGCGCCACATTCCACGGCGCCGGTGGCCGACGCCGTAGGTCATGGGAGCGAACGCCGCCCCGGAAGACATTGCGCTGCACCGGTGTGAGGGTCTGGTGGACTGCTTGACGAATGTACGTGAGATGAAGACGTACGCATGTGGTCGTGCGCAAATGCACACATGCGCAAATGTTCGTAAATTAGAATGCTCGTAATTGTAGGTGTTTGTAAGTGCCAATGTCGTTATAGCAGTTCGCATGGTCGAGTTTTCGTATTTCCAATGTTTGTACAAGAAAACACTCATGCGGGATATGCGACATGCAAACGGCGCAACAGAAAAAACTTGGATAGCTTACAAATAACACAAAACATCGGATCACCTCAGTGATACAGATATTTCAGGTACTGAAAGCGGAGCATGCTGGTTATGCATAAAGTTATGTGGGGTCATTTCGTTCGCGCTTGCGCACAGTTGGCTCGGCCTGGAAGGCTTTGGTAATGGTAGCCGCATGGGCACTTAAAAATATTTGCGCATGCAAACCTCTGCGATACGAATTGCGGTGCGTACGTTAAAAGGTGTGGACATTTGTGCTGCGACGCGAGTAAATGGAATACGTGCATAAGAGGTGCGCACATTTCTGCTCGAGAACATCTGCGATACGAATAATTACGCTACGCGCTTAAGCGGCTACGATATTTGCCCTTACAAACGTCTACGTCCGTACACTTGCCTACCAACACGGGCGTTACGTACATGCGCTGTACGTACATATGTCCACTTACCTGTGTTGTGATGTGGCTGGCGGGATTGCGCAGACGCGTATCTCCGGGAGGTATCGTGCATGTACGGCGCGCGTTTGTCTTTTAATGCGTCTGAAGTGATTTTCAAGGGGCGAGTTTCGCGTCTTTTCCTCAGATTTTAAAGTGTTTGCTGCCGTTCGACTTCGCATAATATCTAGTAACGTCATGTAACGCCGAGTGGGCCGTAACTTTGGGAGACGGAGGGTCTCCTTGAATCGTATCAAACCTCGCCTGCAACATCGCTCTCGGAGAGCTGTCGATTGCCCCGTTGGGAGACCATCAGTACCCCCATGTTGTGTATCCTCGCCGTGTTGCTGGTGTCGAGGGTTTACAGACCCAGATCGCCGCTCCTATCGTCAGCATTCGCGGTAAGGTTCAGCCCATTTCAATGCAGCCCCGTATGCAGAGTGTGGAGTGCGAAAGGCTCTATAAACGCGCTGGTCGACTTGACGTCGCGCTGTCCGCTGCCCAAACGACCCCATAACGGCACACGACAGTCCAGATGGCCGCAATTAACTGTGGAAGTGACGTCACGCCATTTACCGGCTGTGTCAGCACGCCGCTGCGCCGTTTTAATGACGCGAATGTATTAGCTGCGCTGCGCTCACAAAGTGACTGGCTTAATAGCCCGCTGGAGAGGGAACAGGTTCCTTCCGTGGACAGAGGAATGCATCACCGAGAACACTGACGGAGCGAGCCGTGCTGATGATCTCAAGCGGGCCGGCTCGGGCGACCAGGCCGTCGCTGCGCGGAGAGGCAGACAAAGACGCGCGCTGCATGTCCAAGTCGACGCTTGGGGAGAGCGCTTTGTGATGGAATGTGACAAATTAAAATTATAACGCGTGCACTGCTTGGCGTCCTCGCTCGTGGATAGGCAATAATCATGCAAACTCCGACATCCATCAGGGTGATAACACCGCAGCGTGTGGTAGCTCTCGCTGATTTGAAAAGTTGCGGTCGTTCTTTAGCGGCTGATGGAGGGCTTTTCTGATAAGGAACGAGGCCCCGCGCGTGCACGGGCAGCGGGCTCGGCCGCGTCCGCCGCGGCGAGCGCCGCGGCCGGTGGCGCGGCCGGTGGCGCGGCGGTCTGCGCCTGTTGTGTCGCGCTGTTGTGCGCGTCGCCCGCTCGCCGCCTGGCGCCGTCGCCTGACCGTGACCCCGCTCCACAGGTCGTTGCCAAAGATCAATCCGCACGACGACGACGGCGGCGGCGGTCATACCCAGGTGCAAGTCAGCAACTTCGAGCCCATCCCCCACGAGCACGGCTTCTGCGAGCGCGTCGTCATCAACGTGAGTCCTGACGAGTTTCGTGTGCGTAAGAGTGCCAACGTGAGTGTCGATAAGTCTCGTGTGCGTGGGAGTGCCAACGTGCGTACCGAGAGTCTTGTGTGCGTGGGAGTGCCAACGTAAGTACCGATAGTCTCGTGTGCGTGGGAGTGCCAACGTAAGTACCGATAAGTCTTGTGTGCATGGGAGTGCCAACGTAAGTACCGATAAGTCTTGTGTGCGTGGGAGTGCCAACGTGAGTGCCGATAGTCTTGTGTGCGTGGGAGTGCCAACGTGCGTACTGATAGTCTTGTGTTCGTGGGAGTGCCAACGTGAGTACCGATAGTCTTGTGTGCGTGGGAGAGCCAACGTGAGTACCGATAGTCTTGTGTGCGTGGGAGAGCCAACGTGAGTACCGATAGTCTTGTGTGCGTGGGAGTGCCAACGTGCGTACCGATAGTCTCGTGTGCGTGGGAGTGCCAACGTGAGTACCGATAGTCTCGTGTGCGTGGGAGTGCCAACGTGAGTACCGATAGTCTTGTGTGCGTGGGAGAGCCAACGTGAGTACCGATAGTCTTGTGTGCGTGGGAGTGCCAACGTGCGTACCGATAGTCTCGTGTGCGTGGGAGTGCCAACGTGCGTACCGATAGTCTCGTGTGCGTGGGAGAGCCAACGTGCGTACCGATAGTCTCGTGTGCGTGGGCAGTGCCAACGTGAGTACCGATAGTCTTGTGTGCGTGGGAGTGCCAACGTGAGTACCGATAGTCTCGTGTGCGTGGGGGTGCCACGTGCGTACCGATAGTCTCGTGTGCGTGGGAGTGCCAACGTGCGTACCGATAGTCTCGTGTGCGTGGGAGTGCCAACGTGAGTACCGATAGTCTTGTGTGCGTGGGAGTGCCAACGTAAGTACCGATAGTCTCGTGTACGTGGGAGTGCCAACGTGAGTGCCGATAAGTCTCGTGTGCGTGGGAGTGCCAACGTGAGTACCGATAAGTCTCGTGTACGTGGGGGTGTCAACGTGAGTCCCGCCGGACCTTGTGTGCGTAGGAGTGCCAACGTGTATACGCACTGGACGTGCGCATGCGCTGCGCATGTGGTGGCACGCAATGCTTCATGCATGTGTCAGCTCTGCTTGTTGCGTGACAGGGACTCGTGGCGGGGCACGATCGGGACCGGGTGAGTTTTGCTTAAACGATGAGAAAATTTCGAACTTGAGCGGGCCAGCCCCGTTATAATCTCGTCTAGAAGTATCATCTTTGCAAACCACTTTTGCATCAACATGCAGTTTTTAACATTGGAAACCTTAATCGTGTTCATTAAACGCTTCCTGCTCAAATGAGTAGGCATTTCCCTGCAAACCGTGTGATCAGACATAATTTTCCTGCGGCACGGTAAGCTGAGCAAAGTGTTAGTATTCCCCATTTCATTAAAACGGGAGCGTAAAACTTTGTTGTTTTGTTGACACTATCCACTTTTAACCCGATCTCAAATAAGAAACGCTATGGCCTAATCCAAAACTGACTGGTCGTTACAATTTCGGAGGCAAATGTTCCAGTTTATCCAATACCAGTATCCAATAGCCAATATCCATCAAAATGTTTGCGTTTTTTAGTGCTCCTTTCACATTCACAGGAATTTTAAGTCATTCAAAATTAATCGATGTCGTTGACTGAAATTAACACGCATTGTTAGGCCCAAAGCCAGCCAGTTTGCAAACTACGCTTTTGTGAACTTATAGATCAATACCACACATTAGCGCACCTTTCACGTCAAGCTCACAAAAGTGTATGCTTATGTTAACACGGAGGCAAACACTATTTCCATGGGCTTCCAAAGTCGCCCCCGGTTCATTTGCGCTAGCGTTTGTTTCATCTCGCATCACAATCAAAACTGATTCCTAGGCTGGTGCTTGACCCGGATGTACTGGAAGTCAACTCTGAAATGAAGTTAAATTATCGCTGGGTCGAGCTAGGATCAATTTTTTTCTATATCTGTATGAGTCAGAATAGGAGCTCAGCCGGCAAATTCCGCTGGAATAGTCGATGAGTTGACTGAAAGAGGAAGCAGGCAAAGGCGGGATGATCTTCTTATGACAGGCCTCATGTGTTCATCCAGTGGCTGCGGGTTGACATGGCGATCCGCTGCAATGTTTATTTTTCTTGTTCCGTCATGCTACGAGCTAGATTTGATACTTAGTTTGTCCCAGAGATGAGGCTTCCTTTCCACCCTCAACCGCCGCGTATTCGCGCCAGTAGTGGTACAGAAGATTTAGTGCTATCTTATTGCGACATATACATCCCACGGCGGCTCGTAAATAGCCCATGGCCTGTTATATTTCCAAATTTGTTAAACAAGCGGAACGGACTCCGTCGGATGGTCGCCGCGATCTAGCTGTATTTCTTTTTAAAATGAAAATGGATCCAACTCAAAACTGCGGTGCTCCTCGCGTAGTGAGAGTTAGTATTAACTCATATGCCATTCGTTGTAGTCAAAATACATTTCGCTGAGGCAAAATCAAGCACAGCTCTCCCAAGTCATCAATTATATATAATATATATATATATATATATATATAATATACATATAATGCTTTCCGATGTTAATGTTGCTTAGCTACATACGTTTCATTCCTGCAGAATTTTTCATTAACCCGTGACAGTTCACCTTGTATATATACTATTTGCGACCTGTACAAAGCAATTCCAGCGTTTCTACTTCTGGTGCATGGCCCCTGAGAATCGCTTGCTTCGAGAATTCTTTTCGTTCCGAGTAAGTTGCTTGAGCGGTGACCCAGTTCAGTGATTAATGGTGGTCCGTTTTCTAGCTCGCATCTGGGTAATGCTTTACCCAAAGCCGAGTATTTCGTTCACCCCGGTGGCACGCGTTCTGTCTCAGAGCGCCTGCCGCGCAGGCTGCGGTGGGAGTCCAAGGTGTCACCCCGAGGCACACATTCTGTCTCAGAGCGCCTGCCGCCGCAGGCTGCGGTGGGAGTCCAGGTGTCACCCCGAGGCACACATTCTGTCTCAGAGCGCCTGCCGCCGCTGGCTGCGGTGGGAGTCCAGGTGTCACCCCGAGGCACACATTCTGTCTCAGAGCGCCTGCCGCCGCAGGCTGCGATGGGAGTCCAGATGTCATCCGAGGACACATTCTGTCTCAGAGCGCCTGCCGCCGGGCTGCGGTGGGAGTCCAGGTGTCACCCCGAGGCACACATTCTGTCTCAGAGCGCCTGCCGCCGCAGGGCGGTGGGAGTCCAGGTGTCACCCGAGGCACACATTCTGTCTCAGAGCGCCTGCCGCCGCTGGCTGCGGTGGGAGTCCAGGTGTCACCCCGAGGCACACATTCTGTCTCAGAGCGCCTGCCGCCGCAGGCTGCGGTGGGAGTCCAGGTGCCACCCGGGGCACGCTTTCTATCTCAGAGCGCCTGCCGCCTGCGGTGGGAGTCCAGGTGCCCCCGGGGCACGCTTTCTATCTCAGAGCGCCTGCCGCCGCAGGCTGCGATGGGAGTCCAGGTGCCACCCTGGGGCACACATTCTGTCTCAGAGCGCCTGCCGCCGCAGGCTGCGGTGGGAGTCCAGGTGTCACCCCGAGGCACACATTCTATCTCAGAGCGCCTGCCGCCGCAGGCTGCGGTGGGAGTCCAGGTGCCACTCCGGGGCACCCAAGAGGGGTCCTGGGTCACTAATGACGCTGAGAGCAGTGGGAGAGGATGGAGAAGGGCGACGAGCCTGAGTATGTTACGGTGGCTGTGACTAGACACAAACGATGAAAGAATTTCGGTGGAACTGGACGATGGTCGCTTTTAAGGTACGCTTTGTACTTGCAGTCGGCGCTAGACTGTAGCCATCTACGCTATACTGAGATCGATTTACGTATCACAGTTTCCCTAGATTACAGAATTGTTTTGGCGAAATCGGGCATTTCGCTTTTCTTTGCTTATTCCTAGGTGGCTAGGACAGTCGTGCAGTGCGTCGTGGAACAGCATCATTTTTTAAAAAGTGGAATCATGTGGGAGATTAATCACCTCGAGCATTGTTATCATGTCAGACCTGCGTGGGCAGATCTAATTAACTCTGCTTCCGCAAAGTTTTAAGTATCTATCGATTAATGTTTCAGGCGATCAACTACTAGGGTTCTGTTTCAGCACGCACCAAAACTCATCGCTAATTTTAGGCAAACCTTGCCAAGGTGTGAGCGTATGTCGTTATGCCGATGATGTCTGTCTATTCAATATTTCGAGCTGTAGATTCATCTACTTATCTTTCCAATTATCCATATATGTATATATATATAGTATATATATATATTATCTATATATATTATACTATATATATATTCTATGTTATAAGTACATAAGTGGATTCTATTTCTCTCTGTCTATCTCTCTTCTCTCTCTCTCTTCTCCCTCTCTCTCTCTCTCTCTCTCTCTCTCTCTCTCTCTCTCTCTCTCTCTCTCTCCTCTCTCTCTCTCTCTCTCTCTCTCTCTCTCTCTCTCTCTCTCTCTCTCTCGCTCTCTCTCTCTCTCTCTCTTCTCTCACACACACTATCCATCTATTTAATTACGCACTTACGCATATTGATAACGTTATCAACGGAGTCTGGCTTCAAAAGGGAAGTTTATGAAGCTGTGTACTTTTACATCGCGGCCGTCTAAGCAAGCGCACCACAAATGTCCACTTACGCTCACCGACAGGTTGTGAGTTATCATGAATACCTCACAATCCGAGTTTAACATTGACCCATTCCTGCCTTTAAACACCAGCCCTTCTGCGAAGCTCACCGGCGTTACCGATTTCGCCTGGTGAATGTGGATCAGTGTGCTGTCCGTGTTTAGAGGCGACCTCGCCCTGCTGTGCCGGCCCGTTTATCGGCCGGTCGCGTTGAGGGGGACGCCAGACCGCCTGTCGTCTCTCTGAAGCGCGCCTGAGGTTTGACCTTTATCGGCTCCGTTTGACCTTTCCACCGGACGCCGCCATTGAGCGCGTCATTTGATTAGATCTGCCCTCGGAACTCGATCTTTATTTCCATGTCATAAGGGGCCATTCACGCTATCGTGGTTTTGCTGAGGTCAACGATGCTATTTGGCGGATCCAAGGATTCTCCGTTGGTGGCAAATTATGGCCTTCCTCGTTGGGAGGTCATTTTCGGCCACGTTTGGATCAGGAAACAAGTTTATTGGCGTCGACTTAGTAAACTACAAATGGTCTTAACGACCCTTTCCCGTGAATTGCGTCTTTAAATAAGTTGGATTCGTATGCTTTATATCATATGAAGTTGGCCAGGGGTCAATACATCTCATCAGCGTTGCCACTTATGTGACCTTTGTTCCTGGACTGACTTTTTAATCCCAGAAGAGATGCTGGCTTTTGGGGGAAGCTCAAGGGGGCAGGTTTATGCTTTGGAGCCCGCATTGAAAGTGCGTTTGGCATTACGGCCAATGATTGTGACCAACTATAAAGCTACTGAATGCAGCTAAGACAGCTGAATGTCCGTTCCGACAGCTCATGCGATTGGAGAGTCTACCTGGCTATTCACTTACGCGTGGCGTGGTGGGTTCGAGTCGCTTTAGGTGCTCACCATTCGCTCCCGACTGGGATGCCCAGCGGCCCATGGCACCGCACGCGCTAAAAGTCAGGTGGCATCAGGGAGAAGGATGCCTACTGTTGAACGTTCAGCACGTTGAGCTTTCACCACAAAATGCTGCCGCTGACTCGGAATTTCACAACCGGGTGGTGGGATCAGGGCCAACGGAGCGACATTGCTTTGCGTGGACCTGAGCAACAATGCAAATTCGAAGCTGGGTCCCGGCTCGTCAGGTACACTAGGTTCGCCATGCTCAGCTCGAAGGGAGAGCGCATATCTTTAACTGCAAGTTTGAGGGTCTGCCAGTGGTTTGGATTTTGGTTGTCGGTCCTGCGCCCGGCGCTCAGCCGTGTTTCGCACACCTGAGCGCTGACCGCATGGCCAGCGCGCTGAGGTTGAGACCCGGACATACCTTGCGCTTCACAGGTGAGCGGACTGCGGTTCGAGACCCAGCTGAGGACGCTCAACCAGTTTCCAGACACGCTGCTCGGCGATCCGGCCAGGAGGATCCGCTACTTTGACCCGCTCAGGAACGAGTACTTCTTCGATAGGAACCGAACCAGGTGAGCTGTGTGGCTAGGCTCACAGCTTTGGACTGCCAGCCGCCGATCATTTGCATGAGTGGGATGCGCATGTATGAGCATGTATGTATGCAACTACACACTTCTGGTCGACTCCGTTTCAAATATGGCAGTCCCGAAATAAAATCCCCTTCGTCGATCTCACGTAATAACCAATCCTCAATTTAACTTGTTTTCAAGTATGAAAAGGGAATTGAGATGGCCTTTTTACAATGATTATAAACGTGATATTCGTTAAGCAAGTTGTATTGTTTGGCTCGCAAGCGTTATTGCAAGGAAGTTTTCTTAATTCCCTTTTAATACCTGTCATGTCTTACATTGTACAAGCACTATGTCATCCTTAACTTATTTTCGTCTGATCCAGAATTAAGTAACGTAGGCACAATAGGGACAGGCACAGGCACAAGTGCGTCTTTCAACAACTGTTAATGAAAACACATGGTATCATTTTCACTGTTCAGTGTCCACATGCGCAGTGGAATACATCATTTGATATAATCCTGCCTTGTCAAAAGAGGTCGCGCATGTACCTGGGTGCATTAAGTAGCGCTTACGATCTAAGACTAAACAGTGGCTTCTTGAATTATATATTCATATATATATATATATATATATATATATATATATATATATACATGTATGCTGTAATTGACGCTGGAGACGATCGGATCGTCATGCTTAGAAAACATTTTTGCGGTGCTGAATAATGCCCAGACCAGTTCCCAGCGCAGCGAACCAGCCCCAAAGCTGACTTTTTTAAACCCGACATAACCGCAACTCAGGCATAAATGTTCCCCTTCCCTTTTCTTTAGATTATTTGTACTGTCTCTTACCCTGCCGAAGTAGGAAGCCAAAGACGCACACGGTTTCACCACGAATGAATGTCTTCCGCATCGGAGGCCTGTCACCAGCTCCAGCATGGTGACCGTCCATGGCTGTAACTTTCTGTCACGCTTTACGGTTCGGACGTGGCCCATGACGTGGAAGCGGAAGTTACAGCGGCCGACTGGGAACCGAAATACTCGAGCCAGATTAAAAGTTGTTCAGAGTCAGAGGTCGGCGGGGCCCGAGGTCGAGCTCAGTGAATCAGCAGTCTCCGGCCGACACAATCCGCAGTGACAGGCCAGCCAAAGACCCCAGGTCGTTAGCAACTCGGCGAGCAGACCCCATTTCCCGGCAGTCAGCAGTATCGCCCGGGGTCACCGGGTCAGGACCTGTCAACCGGGCGGTGACGCCTGGGCGCCGGGGGTCAAATGCAAAGTGACCAGTTCGGGCAGATGGTTCGGGTGGCAGCTCCCGGGAACACAGGCAGAGGGCTGGCGGAAAACCTGCTCGCGTGCTGATCCCGAACACGCCTGTGTGCGTCAACACGTCCGCCCCCGCGCAGCGTTCCCCGTGTTTGGTCTCGCCTGCGCCGCGGCGTCGCCCTCCCGTCCGGACGCGCGGCGCCCGGGCGGCCCTGACTCTGTTTTCCAGCTCCGGCCGCGCCAGCTGCGCCGTCCCGGCCGATTGGCCGGCTCGGCACCCGGCACACCCGCCGGAAAATTAAGCATACGGTGTGATTAATGTGGCGAGGCGGCCGTGCTGCTGTCGGCGCGCCGAGCGCCAGCGGGCTGAGTCGACGGCCGCGGGCGGGACGGGGCTGTTGGACCGAGCTCTCCCAACCTGGAGCGGGTCGGCGACATTGCCGGTCGGGGGCGAGCACGGGGACCAAGTGCTCGGAAGGCTCTGGTCGTCAGACCGGGCAGCGGGCTGACGGATCAGACCAGCTCGCGCCGATCCCAGATTGTCTTCGCGAAAGGGCGCCATCCTCCCGGCTGGATTTCCGTCAGCGGCGCACTTTTGCTCCATCTTCGTTCGTGCTGTGCGTTCCGCCTTTGTCAAGTTCTTCACGCAATCTTCATCATCTGTCCTATCATCATCTCAGCTGCGCTCACATAACCCGCTTGTTCTTTAACTGTCAGCTCACGCTTGCCCGTCCATATCCGCAGGCTTCTTTTTCTCCTTGCTTAGTTTATTTTTACTTCCTGTCATTAAGCTGTGATGGTTTCGTAAGGCGGCCTCTACCGTTCACAGCGCCGCCATCATTGTATTATATAATTACGCGACTTTCATGCACGAGCGCATTGCTGGCTGCTGGGCAAGATCGTTTGATGTCTTTCTCCCCTGTGGAATTTTGTCACGTTGAAAAGCTATTCATGTGTTGGTCGGTCATCAACTGATTGGTTGCTTGAATAAGCATTCAGTGACATGATGGTTAAGGAGAGGTTTTCGGTCAAAAGCTGAAGTTCTCGCCATATTTGACATTTGCCTGAAAGCGTCCTTGATTGAGCCCCTCACATCCAGGAGTTGGCGGTCTATTCGAAGTCAGTGGCAGATAGCCTTTGATATTTCCGTAGTTAACCGCGCCGCCAATGCGCCTGCCTTTGATGTGCCGCGTTGCAATATGCTTCGGTGTTTAGCATTCCGAGTCCAGGCTTCGAACAAGTCCTACAAATTTATCAAGTCTTTAGAAATGGCTACGCATCGAACTTCGTAGGAGGCTGAAAAGGGAATGGGAACGACACTGCATTGTACAGCACTTCTAATTTTTCGTCAAATATCGTTTGTTAATTAGTCGTTCGTTAGGGGTGCCAACATATTTGTGATGTGGTGCATCTAGCCAGCGTTTTGACCTAAGCACCATCCACGACAGTTGTTTAATCCTCCGGGTACTGACGCCCGGGAATGACACGACCCCTCCCCAAGAGTGTCTGGGGATATTCCTCTGGCATTTGCTGCAACCGCGCCCAAATTCCAAGTTGCCTTTGAGTACCCATGGTGCGTATTTTGACACCCAAAACGTGACCCTACCCTTTCCGGTTTCGGAGCAGCAGAGGTTTTTGAGGAACACTGCGCGGCGATATGCAGCCAGCGCGGACGGTGGGCCGACATAAGGAAGCCATACATCATAAATATGTGCTCAGAACACATAAAGCTATACACTGTTCTACTCTGACTCGGACAAGAGGCGCGCACGTTTATTGTTTGTGTCTGCAAAACATGATCTTGTACATATGAGCATGTAAAACTGCAAAAACTTGGATTTTCGGGAAGTTTGTTCCCTGACCCGACATAACGGGGTCAATTATTGATACGGCGACGCAAAATGCCTTCCAATCGTGCAATCCCGTCAATATCAATCTACTGATGTTTTCCGCCAAGCCCTATCTTTTTAAGCTCGGAAACGAGAGGAGATCGATCGACCTTCTATCGTATGCGTTAAGAAAAACGGCGAATCAGGGCGGGGGCCCTGGTTCATGGCCAGCTTTCTTTTTAAAAGTTTACCCGGTTCGCTTTGAACTATCAGTATAACCATCACTGAACTCATATGTTCTCTGTCCCAGCCAACTATTTTTCAACTCGCAAGTGACAACTCGACGTGTACCTCCGCCTCCGCGGCGAGGGCCCGCCTACGCGGAGTCTGATGGAGAGCGACTGATCGAGAGCGACGTCTGATGTCGGCACCCTGATGTTGCAGTTTCGACGCCATCCTCTACTATTACCAGAGTGGGGGACGCCTACGGAGGCCTGTCAATGTGCCACTGGACGTCTTCTCCGAGGAGATAAAGTTCTACGAGCTCGGGGAGTACGCCATTAACAAGTTCAGGTGAGCATTCCCAACTTGCGTGTCACGTCTGGTGCGGCCAGGGACCGGCTGCTTGAAAATGGCATATTGTGACCTTTGCGGAGTTGCCAGGGCGAGGTTGTGCCAGTTCAGGGGAACTCGTCAAGATATCCCCAAACTGTCATCTGTGTGAAATGCAGAGGGCTTAGAGGGTTTGTAAATTTGAGACAGCGAGGGGAATGCAATTCATATCGAAAGAAATTACGCTTATTTTCAGAAATATGCCGTGATGAATTGATATTTAGGTTATTTCAATCAACGGCAATGCCTATGTGTGTATCTGTCCACATATGCACTGGGACGGGCATAGACAAAGGGGTGAAATACTGAAACTATTTGTCATGCAGACCTGCCTTTGACGTCATTTGGATCATGTTCACAACATGTCACTATGGGTCTATACAAAGGTCTGTGTTGGCTGTAATTCTGGCAGGTCTATTAGGATTTACGACCCAACTTCACAATTTGGATTTAGGTAGAAGTTAACTTTGATAAATTGATTGTTGTATCACTAATATTCCCGATCAAAATTGCGTATCTTGGCAAGAGCGTAGGATATCGCAGAAAGTGGGTGACCAAATCCTGTTTCTAGGGCAGTTCTTTCGATACATTACCGTCACGTCAATAATGAACTTTATCAGACAATTGGGCTTGGGAACTACCCAGTCCCTACATCTGGGCGGACATGGCAACCGGAGACGCGATATGCCATATTCGCCGTGGGAAATCTCTAAAAAGATCCTGGAGAATGTCACATGGCCGTGGAA
>NW_023596921.1:41552839-41580552 GCF_011947565.3 Pollicipes pollicipes | reverse complement strand
TCGAACAGCAACAGCATGGCACTTGGCTGTTACAGCGCCACTCGAAGGCATTGGGCTCCGTCTGGCAGCGTTGACGATGTCAGGGCGTCGTCTGCTCACGCCGCTTTGATCATGAGGACTTCAGAGTGGATGGATGGAAACTTAGAGTGCTTGCCGCTCACCCGGGTGTAACATGTGTGCATAGTTTGAGGAAATGCCGAGTGGCGCCTAATTTTTGGCTCGTGGTTTTGGCTCGCTCGAGGTAATTTTTGCGCGCTCCAAACCTAGCAATCGAAGATCACATGGTGCTACAAAACAGTGCAAAGCAGCACTGTTTTCCGTGTCACACATGTTTGCAGTTCAAACACTTGCCAACGTCCCAGTCCGTACAGCTAATTATAGCTGGCAAAGCATCACCAGCTGCTGTAGGTCGGCGAAAGTACTACTGCCGAAAGTGCCATTGTTGGTCCCCTCGCATCAGTAGACGTGCGTACCATGCATGTATTAATGTCCCGTGCGAACCGGCTTGTATGAACACGAGATTGATGAGCTGGCTCGCCCTAGCGTAGGACAGCCGAAGACTGGCGAGAGGAGATGGAAGGTCTGCTTGCCGGCGGGACTGGCGGGACTCAGCTGGTGTCGGCCGCTGGTAAGCCCCTCCGTGTGGTCCCTTTCGCGGGCAGGAGGCGGCCTGGAGCCTCCCCTCCTGGCGGGGCAACCGAGCTCCTCCCGTGACACTCCACCGCGGGCAGGAGGCGAGCGGGGAGCTTCTCCTGCCTGGCGGGGCAGCCGAGCTCCTCCCGTGACACTCCACCGCGGGGGAGGCGAGCGGAGCTTCTCCTGCCTGGCGGGCAACCGAGCTCCTCCCGTGACTCTCCACCGTGGGCAGGAGGCGGCAGTGAGCCCTCCTGCCTGGCGGGGCAACCGAGCTCCTCCGTGACACTCCACCGAGCAGGAGGCGGCAGTGAGCCCTCCTGCCTGGCGGGGCAACGAGCTCCTCCCGTGACTCTCCACCGCGGGCAGGAGGCGGCAGTGAGCCCTCCTGCCTGGCGGGGCAGCCGAGCTCCTCCCGTGACACTCCACCGCGGGCAGGAGGCGGCAGTGAGCCCTCCTGCCTGGCGGGGCAGCCGAGCTCCTCCCGTGACACTCCACCGCGAGCGGGAGGCGAGCGGGGAGCTTCTCCTGCCCTGGCGGGGCAGCCGAGCTCCTCCCGTGATCCTCCGTCGCTGAGGGGGAAGAGACGGGCGGAAGGCCCCCTGCCCGGGCGTGGCGGTCGCAGCTGCCGACGGCTCCCATAAAGCGGCACCGCGGCCGCGCTCCACTCCCGCCGGTCCCCGGTGAGATAGCGTCCCATGCCCGCCGCCCGAGTGGCCAGAAATCAATGGGGCCGGGCGGCGCGGGCCGGGAGACGGCTGGAGAGCAGCCGGCGCCGCGGCGCCTGGCGCGAAAGTGCCCGCCGTGGTCCTGCGGACGCCGCCAGGCTCGGGCAGCGCTGGCCGTGGCTAACCAGGGGCTCTGATGCTCACAGGAGAGCCCTGCCTGTTCACATGCGAGAAATGAGCTCTTGGTTGAAACACGTCATCATGATGCGGACATTACCCGTATGGCATAGCGGAGCACCTACCAAAAATGGTTAAATCCAACCAATGGTAAAATTCATGCACTAGGTTTATATGCAAGGCGTCTTGTAGCTCTCCTGTAGTGCGGGATAATAGATGACTTTTGAAAGGAAGATAAATGGGCCGACGGTTTCTTGAAAGCTTTCGCCCCGTAGGCAACAACTATATATTCATCCCTCGCACTCCGGAGGTCTTCGAATCCGCATTTGGAGTTAAAATGGGCTCTAATGAACATAGCGAGTGTACAGCGTGTGAGTTTTAATCGCCTTGCAGTTGCTTCGTATCGAGACTGTGACTGTCACAGAACGCAACGTCACAGTGGTGACGTTACGGCATTGATTCCTTTACCCTATGCCTTGTGTAGTTTACAAGGACACCAACGGAAACGCGAGTGCGGGCGGGTTTCTGACCAACCCCAAATGACCGCAGCACTGCTGCATGATTAGATCGGCCCCTCCGCCGCACACCGACACCAGCAGCTGGCGGGGCCTTAAAGACGCCGAATTTAATCAAGCTCCATGGAGAGTTTACGACGGGGCGGTGTGTGGCGCGCGAGGCCGACCAATTCCGGTCCTGGACCTCACTGACCGAGTTGTGACCCGAAATCGGAAGAGCGGGGCCGGCCTGGCGGGCCGCTCCGCTGACGTGAAAGTGTGCCGCAGCGAAGCGCCAAGTCCACGAGGAGTCGCTGCCGCTGTCGCTGGTGCAGTTCGCGGCAGGATGGCCAGCTGATAGCCTCGAACATGGCCGCCGTCTCTGGCAGCGCTGGACCGGTGTGCTGAGTCCGCCTCCGGCTGCCTGGCCCCGCCGTCCTGTCGACGCCAGCCGGCCCATTCCGGCGGCGCTGCACTGAACTCGTCCCCAAGAATGACAACAATGCGGCATCAGGCCGTTTGCAGGGCCGGTCTGGCCCGAGTCCGCTGAGTCGTGGTCCGACGGCCGCTACTGGCCGCCGCGCTGTCATGCTGCCAGTGCGCCGAGTCTGGTTCAGTTGGCGCCCCCCTGCAGCCAGGTCACTGGTGCGCCTGAGGTGCCCCAGATTCAGCCTCGGCCGACGTGCTGGCGTCCGACTGAGCGCCGGACACCGCACCGTGTCCCGGTCCGCCTGTGGTCTGCTAAGTTGTGTTCTTAGCATGCGTTGCGCGCGGCGCGACTCATCTGCTTTTTATATTTTTATCTTGAGGCTTTAAAATAAGTTGCTTGCCAAACCGTTTGCTGACAAAGGGAGTTTTTACGAATTGTAGACAGTATCATGAGCTAGGAAGTCCGAATAACTTGTATTAGTGTGGTGGCGAGGGAATCAAACCTGCATCTCCCGATCTGCGAAAGGGCCGCACGAAGCCAAGTTCTCATTCGTTCTGAAATCGTATAAGACGCCGCGAGAAGAGGGCGGCAGACAGGGTGTCTGCTTGCTGTCATTTGCATGTTCTCGGCCCACCAATGCGGTACGTGTTTTGACTTTTCTGGCTTTCATGGTCTGGTGAAGCACGCTGTCTCGGGGGAAGGGCAGGACGTGTTGGCCCGAGCTCGGCCGCACCATTGTCGGCACCGACTACGTGAGCGGGTTTCGTGCGTTGTTTTCGACAAGACGGCCACAGTCTGAGGGATCCTCTGCGTTAGAATTCCGACGTCCCGAGAAACGGAAATGGTCTGGCGCTGTCGGCAAAACTGAACGGAAGAACTCATTATAGTGGTCTTTAAGGGATTTATCAGCAGGACGCATTTTAGAAAACACGTTGTTATGCGATCTTACACAACAAATAAAACGCGCAACGCAGGGGATGCGAAGATGGCAAGACTTTTGCAACGACAGTAGCAACTTCGTTATTACACACTTGCAGGGGATGCGAAGATGGCAAGACTTTTGCAACGACAGTAGCAACTTCGTTATTACGCACTTGCATGCCTAGTAAATAATAAAACAAAGTATAACAGAGACATGCAATGTGGAATGCGCAACACTGCATCATGCGGTGTCCTGGCTACACTGCACGCACCCGAAACAAAACACACACAACTAGATAAAACACGCTTCCCGCAAAGCCTGCACGCATGTATTGACAAAAACGTTCAGTTCCCTTAACACGTGACGAAAACAATTCGGAAAAAATGTGGCTGTGCTTTGACCGCTGATGGCTGTACACAGTAAAAGTCGCGGATAATTTCCGTTCGGTGATTCAACCGGATTTGGATTATTTAAATTGGTGTCATGACAATCAGTACGGGATTCAGAATATAGGTATATGTCCCAGATGGACCCTAAGATTGTAGTTCCACGCAATCGTGCTCAATGAGGCCTCATCAATCGATAACATGTAGTTTTACAGTCACTTATGATACTTCAGCTGTCCCATTGACTACTGAAGTTTACGCCCCGCGTAATACATACCTAACATTGGCTCTAAATGCACAGTTATGCATGTTGATATGCGTCACGTTCGTCGGTCTCTTAGATAATCCTGCATATCATGCCAATTAGCTGAGATCTTGCTATGGGGTTCCCGTTGATTTTGCGTTGTCGTTAAAAATATCACTCAGCAAGCGCAGAATTATTATGCTACGAGTTATCGACCTTCAACAGTCCAGGATACACTGGTGATAAACGATGTTAGCAAGCGAACATTTTTTTTACATTACCAATGCTGGGTTCACAAGCAAAGCTTGAATCGTCGAATATTGACAGTAAAACTATTTTTCCTGATAATGTTATTTAGACGGTATCTCCTGATACACCAAAGGTCGATAACTGTCAGCACATACGCTCGTGATACCCTATGATACTAAAAACCAGGAGCGCACGGGGTTTTTTTGCCTACACCAAGCAATGCCACTTTCAAAGCGACATATTGACGGTTCCTAACTGGTCAGTTAAGCTCCGGGTATCTCAATGGACGTGAGTCCACAATGCGTCAGTTTCAGCGTAAGTTGTGCTCGCCTGGCAAGTGGAATGTGATGCGTACACCAGGTCACGCGACAGATGCGCGCCTCGTCGTCTGAGGTCAGCAACATTGGCACCGGAGCTTGTGTGCTGTTCGATTCACGCGTGCCTGGATCTCGTTGTCGGTGAGCCTGACCCGTCCTTTTCTAGACGTTTCTGGTTCACACGGTCCGATGACCTGTCACAATTCGCGGCTAACTTCAATGGTTTCAGTTCTACTGCTGCCAACTCCGAGTTCAGACGAAGTCAATCATGCATTATGGACTGTCTTATGATGGCCAGTTTTGGAGTAGATCTGTCGTGTTCTACCACGCCGTTCTATCTGGTCTCGATCGGCCCATGGACCACTGCCACTTCCATCCTCTCGCGAGGCACGGGATTGAAAATGCTCTCCCCGGGCGATCGTATCTGGGCCTCTCTCGGAGGAGTTATGGCAAGGATATCACGGCCAGGAATGCGTTTTACATTTGCATAATGCTTGGGGAAAATGCAAATGCACGTCTTTGACCCGTGGATAACATCAGCGTCTCGTGACTCAGCAAATACAAGAAACAATGTTTGAAAACGCCACGCCGACATGGGAAATTCAGCCATGAAATGTGGAGAATAAGAATAACTTTGTGATTGCAACTGTTTCGCCGGTGATTCTTCAAGCACGTTCCTCCACTCCTCCCCCCCCCCCCCCCTCCCCCCCGTCACAAAAAAGTTCCTTGGGCTGCCGGTAATAGATGCTGTTAATCAAAAGATCGGCAGAGTGACACCTATCAATTTGAGGCACATGAAAAATAGCTTTGAATGACGAATTTACATAACATTTTATAATCATCATGAATTGCCTCACAAGGAATAATCTTGGCAGAAATACACGCTTTAGCTGAGCCCCACCTGAAACTACCCTGGGTGCCGGCTTGACCGTACTAGGAGAGTTGCGCAGGTAGGTATTTCGTTTAAGCGTCACTTTAAAACTAACGCATCCTTACGAACGAGGAGGCGTAGCGACCACTCTCGCAAATAGCCACCTCCAAACGATCCAAGCAGCCTTCGTTCATTCCCGCCAGTCCTCGGACTGGCTCTATCGACATGATGACGCGGTCGGCACATGTACGCCGTCCGGAGAGCGGCAGACTGTCACGGGGGGGATGTGCCCCGACTCTGAATGCCGTCCAGAGCTCGCTCGTGAAGCGGCCGTGCAGAACTCGCTCGTGAGGAGGCCGTCCAGAGCTCGCTCGTGAAACGGCCGTCCAAACCTTGCTCGTGAACTCGCTCGTGAAGCGGCCGTCCAGAGCTCGCTCGGCCCACACCTCACAGCTCCCCGGCTGGCGGCCGGCTGCGCCCCGCCCCACCTCCGCCCCACTTCCTGCCGCCGCCGCCGCCGCCGTGACAAGCTGCACTGGCGGCCTCGCCGCCGATTGGTGACGTCAGTCAGCGCTGGTGGTGGTGGTGGTGAGGAGGGGGGGGGGGGGGGGGGGGGGTCGACGCTTCCGTGAGTCGCGCCGGTGCTGAGGTCCTGATGGAGGCGGACTGAGCACGTGCAGGTCGCAGTGCCCACCCCTACGAACCCTATGTGCGCCCCTCAGATGGGCCATTCGGAGAGAAACCGTGCAAACCCATGGTGATGGATAAGATCATTGATGAGGCCGTGTACACACTATTTATGGCACCGAACTTTAGCCGCCTTACTGCCGAAGGATGGCTTTTAGTTCGCCTTCCATGTCCGAAATCACCAAATTCGTTGTCGTTTCTGAAATTACCCTCGATGCTTCCTGAACTATTCTCTTTGTCTGCTATATTTAGCGTTTACAAGTCTACTCGGCGGGCAAGTCATCCTGACCGCGGTGCGCTGCGCCTCGCTTCCCGGCCTTCCGCGCGGCGCACGAGTTCAATAGCGCCCGCCGCTGTGACAACCAAGTCCAGGCTGACATGGCCGTGATACCAATATAGGAGGCGCGGCCCATCGCGGCCGCCGCCAAATTATCTGTCCGATCTATTCGGGGCGGACCGGTGGGCGCTCCAGGCCGGGCCGGCTCGCGAGCGCGCCGCCGCCCAGTGGTGACACGGGCGGAGCGTGCGACCCCCGCCTGGCAGCCGGCAGGGAAAATATTTACCGAGCGCTCACGGTGACTTCTCAGCCCCAGAGAAAACGATGTGCCAAGCGAAATAGCGGTGTGAGCCGTCGCCTGGCCTCGGCCGAGCTCCGCCGTGCGGCCCACGCGTGCGGCGCAGGTGGCGTAGGGCACGTGATCAATAGTTGTGTGCGGTAAGACATGGGCAGATGTCCTTTACTCAATTCGCCCTTCCCCCATGCGGCTGCGCCCATGCCCACCCGCTACGCAATCCTAATAATTTGTGCCCGCCCGTTTTTTAGGCCCATATTTACGTTGTTGCATTGCTAATTCGGAACTTATGCGAATGATGCCCGTTAGGACTTAGATAAGTGCAGACAGTACGTTTCAGGGTATTTATTGAAGTTTCTAGTCTGTGTTTTTTAAGTAGCATGCCCGCATCCACACCTATATTCGCAATTTCCCTCCAAATCAGCACCTCTTCTAAATTGCTATCCATTCCTGATTATTGCATTACTTTATCCAGCGCGTAACGTTCTCTAGTTTTCCGAGGAAACTAAGGCTTTTTAGCTACTTTTAGCTATATAAACAACATTGTCGGAGTTGCGTGCTGCTGGATCAGGGTTAAAACAGTAAAAGCAGCTTTCTTCAACAATAGCTATTCTCTCATGCCGGCGACCAGCTGCCCAACCTCCACGTCTAAAAAAAGACAAATACCAAAACAAACGCAGCTGAACCAACCTTGGTCCACCATAGCATGCGTTCGGCTTTATGAATATTGATCCATCCTGATTGGACAAGGTGGAGTGGTCGCCGCCGCCCGACGCTCGCTTGCACGGGCTGGCACGGAGCACGGGGCCGAGGGCGGCTGATGCCCGGCGGTCCTGTCACATGCTCAGTCATCCGCACCACCGGCTTATTCATTGGTGATGCCACCGCTGACAACGTGTCCCGGCGCCGTCCGGCCGGCACAGCGTCCCAAGCGCTGTCATAAGTGGCTGCGCTCTATGATTGAGCCGTCAATATTCAGGCGGCGCCCTGGTTTCGTCGAGCTGTCGCGGCGTCCAGCGAGCTGGGCCCGTCGAAGGCGACGGCGGCGCACAGCTCGAGAACGTCGCCACCGACGGCGACGAAACGGCGGCACGGACCGGTGCTGACGGAGCGGGCGACCGGCCGTGGCACAATTGCTGCCTCGCTCCCCGCTCCGGGAGAATCTGGAGGTCGGTGGTCTGCACGGTTGTGGGGTGGGGGCTGCCGCCGTCTCTGTAGCCGCGTGGTAGTTACGGACGGCCAGGGCGCTGTCTGTGCTGTCGCCATGCCGGAGTGATATCCTGTGATGACGCTACGGCCCCACGAGTCGCGGACGCGACTTGCGTTCGCCGTTGCAGACGTGAACCGTTACCGTCACCACCGTAGATGCGTACGCGCCACCGCTGCAAACGTGTACACGTTATCGCCCAGAGATGTAGTGCCGCCGCCGCATACGTGTACTCCGCCGCCGCCGCAGACGTGCATTCGCAAAGCCAGTTGCCACGTGCGACCGTTTGTGGCCCCACGAGCGTTCCGCGGCTGTTAATACGAATGTTGAAATCGCGGCTCCGAAGCACGAGTGTAGTATTAATAGCAGTGGGGCCCGGCAGGACTGTCGTCCATTGCTGACACGAGTGCCACACTACAGCTTCGGAGCACGGCAGTGCTCGGCCGTTCTCAGTAGCACTTCCGCCCGTGGTTCCACACACAACACTCCTCCACACCGCCCGCCTGCGGGCACGCCAACGCTTCGTCAAACCGTCAATTTGTCGCCACCGCCATCGCCATCGGCGCCGAGGGGGGGGGGCGTGCCTTTTCCGGCGGCGGCGACACGGTGCCCACCGGGATCATCGCTGGGGCGCGTGGGCGCGTGACACCGGAGTCGGCGAGTATGCGCAGGCGCGCCGGCCGGGGCGCGTCGGCCTCTGGCGGCAGGCGGCTCGCCCAACGCCCTGTTGACGCGGATATCTCTCAAATTAGAGCTGCCAGGTCGGCGCTGCGCTGCTGGCGCCGCCGCCGACCCTCCGTATGGCGTGGCGATGCGGTGATGATTGAGGACGTTGGTTGAGGGTTACACAGAGGGTTTTGACAGTTTAATCTGCTTGCGGGAAATCAATATCAAGGGTCGTGGACTGGATAAGGTTCTACCGTCTACTACGTGCTGAAGTCTGCGCTAATTGTTCTATTGACCCCAGCCGCGTGATGACGATAACAATGGCCAGTAATGACAAATCGAATTCGTAAGAGAAGACATTTGTGATCTGTCGTGTGCTTTAGCTAGAACAACACTCCTCGTGCATGAAGAGTTGGCTGGAAGAGTACTTGCGATGTGTGTAAACCTTGGAATATCATTCCCTTTGCTTCGGACGAAATCTTGTAAATGTTAGGATAACTTTCATTATATGAGATCGCTTATCATGACTTGGCAGAAAGCATTGTGACAGATATGCAGCACTGAATGTCATCTCACACATCAATTGTTTTATTTTCTTTTTTATATTTAAAAGCTTGGGCGCCTCCGATAGTTCAGTCTCTTGCGGTAATGATCTCCAACATAACTCTTGGACAGAACAGACAAGACAAGTTGTGACAAGACATGTCATGCGTGCAGCTTGAATTAGAATGGGATGGAATTGTGCGCGGCCACTCGACGACACTTTCTCGGCACAGACCTCACTCCGAGCATGATTCACTCCGGAAGCAGGCGACAGAGCCGCCTGCTTCCTGGGCATTTTTGCAACGGATCCAGCACACCGCTGAGCGGCCGCATTCAGCGCACGCCGTGCACCGATCACATAACCGGCCTGGCCGTGAGGAATGCAGTCCGAGGTGGGGGCGGTAACGTCGCTACAGCGGGGCTCGTCGCCCCGAACGTAATGTCCCTCCGGTCACGCCCTCGCCGGCGCTCCGTGGCCAGGAATGCCGCCACGACTGTCGGCCCGGAGCGGGCCCGCTGCGTGTCCTAATAAACGGCCCCGGTCGCGTGAGCGCGCCGAGCAGTGGCTACCACCCGGACGTGAGGCGCCGGGTGTTGGATACCAACTTTGGGTAGCAGCCCCAACGGCGCAGCGCCAGCCCTCTGTTTGGCTCCGGCGAGAGGCTCGCCCTCCAGCTGACGGCTGGGTGAGACGTGCCGCGTGCTGGACAGGGATGCTTGCTCTTCTGAGTTGTTGCTGTCGGTCATACGTAGTTGTTCGTCTACAGTTCTGCACTCCCCGATATCAGCTGACTGGAGGTTTGTATCCCTGCAGTTAGAAATGCCCGCGCACGCGGCTTCTGGTCATCTATGTCACCTGTGTGCCTTCTGGTCACGGGTGGAGTCGAAGCCGAGTGAGTCGTTCTGAAATATCCTTTATGTCTGACTGTGGATCGCTATGAATAAGTACTGAAGACTGCTTGAATTATGTTTGTGGTTAAGTGTAACGCAGGTATGAATTCGAGCGACCCGACTATAGCGCTTTCTAGACGAAACTCCCTAAGCGTTGTGCTTCAAAAATTGTTAGGCATTTACATGCAAAACGCAAAATTGCCCTCGTTTTCTGGAACATTGCGCTACCACTGAGACTTCACTTCCCCGTTCCATTGATATGAAAAAGATTGTGCGTTTCAGTTACGAAGAAGCTGAACGACACGTGCAGAAACGGGGTCAAGATTTCCACGCCAGGCTTGACAGCGGCATGAGACTAGTGCTGACGGAGGAACGAACGGAAAGTCGTACTGGCCAAACTGTGCGGCAGATGTATTCATAACAGCACGCGTTTTTGGGCACAAACCATAGAACTTGCTCGTTTTGTGAAGTTTAAGAACTGATGTCAGATCCAGACGGCCAGACCACACGGATACACCAGACTACGTGCACAATGTAGATGAATGTACAGGCGACGATCAACCGATCAACGATCGACTTCGAAACTCAAAGATGAACCGATGCTCGACCGGAAGGCACCCAGGGTCGTCTTCTCTGAAATCGATTGCAAATACGATATCCTATGCTCTAAAGCGCATGCTTCAGCCATGGAAAGAATAAATACCAAAAAGCTCTCGAAAACATGAACCACCGCGCCAATGTGTTCTTTGGCTTCTGAACTTTCTGCATGTGCTCTTCCTTTTCTATCCTGATTGGGGATACCGTTTTGTCGTGCCAGCATAATTGCGACTGTACCACCATAGTGGTTAAAAGCTTTTTGAAAAAAAACCGAGCGTTTTACCACTCACGTAAATTGTGCACGTCTTCACCAGTATTTTCGTCTGGGGATGCTCCCCGCCGGCTGTTGCGTCGGAGCAGCACCAGGGCCGACCAGTGGGCGGCTGTTATCACGCCCCACGCCCCAGGAGGCAATCCTATTGCCCCGGAACAGGGGCCGAATGCCGCGTGATCTATGTGTTATCAGGAGTGAGATGCTTCTCCTGACAGGGACCGTCATAAATCACCAGGAAAGCCTATCGACGTGGGGTGCAGGAAATTAGATTATCGGCCCCTTTGGTACGGAGCGTCCTCCAGTCTGACGCCAGGACCTAGTAGCTGACGTCATTTGCGGTGGCGTAGTGAAAGAAAGCTAAAATGTCGGTGAAACCAACTCAGAAAGTGTCACAAGATTAGTCCGATTGAATTTATAGACACCGTAACTTGTTCTGCGAAAGTTGAAACCTTACACTCCATCTTTACATGCTTAATTGCGTCATAGGTCAGGACCCCAATGTGACGTCAAATATGTCCCAAACGAATAAAAATGACAAAACTGCTTTGGCGTAACTGAAGATCATATGCGCGATCATGATCACGGCTATCTTGTATCGTTTGCGCCAATGATGGGTTTCGGCCGCTCAAATCACCTTTCCTCAGATAAAACTTCAAACTAGACCACCCGAACTTGAAGTTAAACTTGAGCATCCTCAGGCTAAGCAGGGCGTCTAATCCTTTGTTAACTATCGCCGCTGGCTAGATGCAGATCCACGTACGTTGTTTCGCCCTGTGACACTGGGACATATCGACCACGTGCATTGTCATGCACCGGTCTGCATCCGGCCGATGTTGGCACCCGACGGGCGGCTCCGGCGGCGGGCCCGTCGCTTAGCGGGCCGCCGCCACTGGCTCGCTCGGCGTCCGCTCCGGGCTGCGCCGCGATGGGGTGATCGATGGCGTATGCTGGCGGACCGGTAACGCTCGACGCTCCGGTGAAGCCGCCGCCGGTCCTTCCGGGCGGGCCGCCGGCGGCGGAGGCGGGCCTCACGCGCGGCGGTTCGCTTATGCAGCGTCACGGCTCAGGAAGAATGCAGTTCTGGTAAATGGTGGCTGCTCGCGCCCGGGAGACGAGGTGCTTCCGGAAATATATGCCAGGAAGTGTTTTGTTTCATAGGAATATTTCTCACCGTGTGAGGAGGGCGATCCGCGCGCTGGGCTGCGCTGGTTCGGAGCCGGCGGGGTGAGATAAGCTCAGCCCATTATCGCAGGGAGTGCACCGTGCACAGCCTGTTCTTAAGATGTTTACACCCCTGGAGGCGATGGCTGGCCTCAGAAAAATTCATGTCAGCAATGGGATTTTGTGGTGCTGGCCTGTCTACGTCATTCAGACAGGTGAGCCCATGGGAGATGGAAGAGCATCGGCCCGAAACGATCATCCCCGGCTTTCGTATATCACAAATTACGCGTTCGTACAATAAGGCCCGCATCCGGACTCTTCACGGCAAAACGGACTCTGTGCTGTTTATGTTGGCGATAAAAATCGCCCTGACGCAATGCCACTCAGAGTTTCTGAGACTCTTTCAGCACCGCTGCCACCGCGGTGCTGCAGACTTGCCTGAGCCGGGCATGGTCAGCTGAAATCATCAGCGGGGTGTCACGGGCTCGACCCGTGGTGGCTAACGTCTCCATAAATCACTCGATAGCGCTGATGAAAGCTCCGAGGAGACCGCCCGCGGGCCGCTCTCGGAAGAAAGCTTTCAAACGTCCGCTTCAAAGGCCTGACCTTTGAGTCTTGCTCTGAACTGGCGGCACGCAAGAACGCGAGCGTTGAATCATAATGCCGACAAAAATTGCACAGGTCGCAGCATAGTGACATGTTTTGTGGTCATGCGAGTTACAAGAAGGGATGGCCACCGTCCAATCTGGCATGTCCTGCGTTTTTCAACATTTAGTTTTCCGAAATGAGGGCTGCACCACCAAGTCAAAATGAGGAAATACGTATAGAAAATGACCGATTCATCGTGTGCCACGCCATATCGTTGTCATATCTATGCCATATTCCACACGCTGCGTCGAGGCGAATGAAGTTATCAAGTTGGGAGTTCATCTCCGTGATGGCAATCACTTATGATCTGTACGTTTGGCCTGCGCTTACATCGTAGATCTAGAGGGACCTGATCAAAAATCACGTCACACCAACCGAACGGCCACAGACGCGCAACGCTTCCGAGTGATCCAGCTTCTCATCACCACACCAAATGGATATTCCCTGCAGAACGCATCGCGCCGTAAACATTACACCGCTATGGCATTACCGCACATCCTTCACACACTCCCCGACAGTCCGACTGTGGGGGCGGCCCGTGCCCCTTCCTCATCACCCAATGAGGAGCGGCCAGCGTGTGCGGCCGGACGGAGGCATGCTCACACATCGTCGCACCGCCGTCGGTCGCGCTGGCCGGCGGCTCCGACCGCAATCAATGTGCGATCGGCGCCTGGTATCAGACCGGGACGAGCCCGCCTGGTCCCGCGGCTCGGGGGGCCCGCCTGGTCCCACGGCCCCGAGGATGGGCAACGATCAGCCGGGCCGGCCGGCGGCGATACCCCCCCCCCCCCCCTCCCGGCCAGGCCTTACGCCGAGATGTTTGCGCAGCCGATGAGCTTGTTGTAGGGATGTGGGCTCGCGGCGCTGTGTTTGTGTCGGTGCGGGTCGCGCGTCAGTTGCGCCAGTGGCGCCGAGCCGGCAGTGTAAGGTGGCGGATGACACAAGTTGGTGTCGTGGCATATTTGGGATCATGCATATTCAGTTATCCGTCACCCCGTTTTATTTTTCCTCATGAGTAACAATGACAAGTTACAATCGACCGCCATGGGAGAGCCACTACCTTGCACGACCTGTGGCATGCATAGCATTCTTTTGATCTGACCGCGCCCGGTGAGATCATCACGAAACAGCTGTGTTTGTTAAACCTGGCGACATGTTCAAGATTCATTGGTTTGCTGCCGGGATGGGTTCATTTCCCTAACGTGACGCAGCAAAGGTCTGAAGTAGGGGATGTTTTGCTTTTGATGAGATTACTCTGGCAGAAGATCGGATGAACGGGCAGACAGCTCAGTAACTCCACGGGCGGCCAGAAACATGCATTTGGAATCCCAAACTAATTTAGGTATCGTGGGAAAACTACGCTGCAAATGCAGTTATACATACGCATACCTGTACACATGATTTGTCATTCCTGAGCTACCTGCCACTTGAGCAAAACTTGCTCGGGCATTCCTGGGCCTCAGAGGACATGTTCGTCTGTTATTCTTCCAAGAGCACTGTTTCTCATGCGCCGACAGCGTTGCCAGCTGTTAGGATTATCTCCTAGACAAACGACGCGTCGGCGCACGAGCCCTACAGCCGGCAGCGCCGCTAGGCGGCTCGCACGCCTTTGACGCGCGCGGCGCCGACAAAAAGCCTCGGCGAAGTATGTCAGCGTGCCGCCTGGAGCCGCTCCCAGCTCGGCAGCCGTCCAGGCGAGCCTCGCGCCACCTCTCACCCGGCTGACGTCACAGCTCGGCAAATGGAGACGCGCTAGGGGGGGGGGGGGGCGTCACTGGATCGGCGCGTGCCACCGACCGTGAAGAAGGCCTCTTGAGCCTCGAGTCCCTCGAGGTTGACTTGTGGGTCGGAGTTTTCGGCTAATTAATGTTTGGTTAGTGGAGGGGTCCTTAGAACAACAAGCGATTCGTAGAGCTCAGGGCACGCTTGGGGAAGATGAGGGCAAAACATTCACGCAAAATGGCGAAACGGTTGAGTTTAGGCCAAAGAGCTATTTAGGAAATCGTTCCATCGAACGATAAAATCGTGTGCTTTTACATCCCACAGTCAAAAAACTAAAACGAGTGGTACGTTGCTAACTTCAGAGACGAGGTTCGCCACACCCTCACAGTTAACAGAAAAAGATTATCACAAGAACATCACAAACAATATTAGGGCACAGGAAGCAGGAAGGGAGAGCTCCAAACTTTAAAAAATATCATTGGTCCTATAGATGTTGGCTAACTAAAAGTGGCCAAAAGTATCTACGTTGTGCTTAGGAGAGCTCCTGTTTCCCCCGAAAGGTATTTTCATAATGGTCAGAATAAGGGTGTACAGTTACAGCAACAATAACGTCCCCTGGCGTTGGTTCTGCAACCTTAGGCTGTAACGCTGCACAAAGCTACTGTGCGGAACAGTCCTAATTCCGGTGCAAGCCCTCATCAGCAGACAGGTCAGAGGAGTGGGGTGATTGATAGTCAGCCCATTCGTTTGACGGTGTGGTAGTGAAGCCCGACTGGAATCGAAGTGAGTGGAGGAGGCTGCTGTGCGATCGGAAATACGCCTGAGGAGAGCGACAAACGCCACTGGCCCGTCACCCCCGGGCGACGCGAGGATCCGATCTGTTGAGTCGAGTATCTCAGAGGGAGTGGGTATCTCAGAGGGAGTCGTTCGCGGGTCCGATATCTTGCCGGCGTCTGCTGCGTAAGCAGCCCACTCCGCTCGTCGCTGTCTCCCTTCGTATCAGCACGCTCATCGCAGCGAATCGCAGATGCGCCGCTCTGTTGATTGCAGTATGATATGCAGACAAGCCTTGGTCAAGCGAGAGGGAAGGGCTGTGGGTCGACTGGCCATTCAATCCCACGTAAGTCCGCTAACGGAAGCCGTGTTTGGGTATCTCACGATAAAGTCTTTCAGCAAAGCGTGGAGGTCGAGAACAGGCGAAGTGTTAACAAGGTCAGCTCAATTGTTTGGTGGCAGTTTTTGACGTTGTAACAGTGGACTACTTCATGCATGCAATGTGTCTACGAGACCTAGAAAGGTGCATGCAATTTCATGACAATCACGTGACAACAGTGTGTCAAAATTACATAACACTGATGTCACGGTCAGTGCCAAGCATCACATCTAAGAGCGGGCCTGCGTGATACGACGGACAGCTCTGGGACGACTGCAGGCATGCATAGATTTATGCAGATGCCGGGTGGCCAGCTGAGTGGTCGAACAGAATGCTTCATTCGTCAATAAGCGCAAATCAGCACCGCTAGTCCTATTGGAGTATTGCTCTTCGGACAGTTAAGCAAAATCCCCGTAACAGAGTTTGCGAATCGCAGGAGTCGGCGGCGACGTCAGGGGCGACAGTCGCGGGTGCAGGCAGCCGACAAGCAGCCGCCATAACGAACTGTCGGCGGCCAGCACTCGTGCACCTCGTAGCGACTCAAATCCATCCGTCGAGGTGGCAACCCGCTCCCATCTGGACCTTCCTTGATCCGAAATAGGTCCTCGTCATGACGGTCAGGCCGGCGAAGCCCAGCTTCGGGCCTGCCCTTTGGACCAGCGTGAGCTCGGACATACTTCACCACTTAACGACGCCTCGCTGTAGTCAATTTCGGCCACATTTAAAGGAGCACTACCGTGTCCACGCCTTTGCAGTGGAGTTCGTCACTGGGCGTTAGAAGTTTCTGTTTCGCCGAACAGATGCTCGGTGTTCTGATCCGCAGCTGGGACGCCCAAGCGCAGGCGGGCCGGCCCCCACGCGCCTCCCGCATGACCCCTCTTGGTTCGTAGCCCCAGCCACCATAGCTCCACTGGCCACGCGGCTGGGCGGGTCTTCGACGGCTCCACATTCGCTGTTGGTCGCTCGCTAAGCTACAGGTCAAGGACTTGCTTGACGCTTTATGTTGATGTTACCATAATGTTATCGTAACGGGTTGTCAGCAAGTCAGTTTGTCATGTGCACGTGTCCTGGGTTCGAATTCTGGCAGATCCCATATACCCCCTTTTAGTTACAGTTGTAAGGAATGATTGAAACGAGGTATTAGTCAGTGATGGAATCATTGTTCGGACCATTGTTCTCGTCTAAAATGTTAGTATGTACATGACGCTTCTACCAATCCACTGTACGGCCGTCATCAGGTGTTGAGTCCTGAGAGGGGGCTGGATGATGTTTGGCTTCAGCCAACGTCATAACCCGAATTATTTCCTTTGCATTGCTAGGATTCGAACCGCGGTTTTCTCGCAACGAGTTCAGCGCTTTACTGAGCTAACCTGTATGAACAATCTTTTGGTTTGGAACTTGCTGCCGTTGAACTCCTGGATGCTTGAAGATTTTGTTCATATGATTGAGAGTCATATTGAATTGATATCTACACTTGGTTTAACGATGAAACACCTAGCTTGTGTCGTGTGTACTACCTACTTGACCTTTCTATCCTTCCAGTGTTGCTCTCTGTCGATGGGGGTTATCTCATCCCATGGTGGCCGGTGACCGCCATCTGACCATGCCTGCTCTGACAAACTAGACTTCAGAGTCTCACCCTGGATGGTTGGCTTTCTGTGTTCTTCCTGTCTGGCCCGCCGAGAGTGACTTGTTTCTCCTTTATAGCAGCTCCTACATGTTTATGGTATGTCGTGTAAGAGGTTCAGCGTATATCTATTCCTCACGTACTGGCGGCCAAATAACGAGCAATTACTCCATTAGTGATTTTTTTTGGTGGTTGATACCTACCCTTGGAGTAATGATTTAGATACGTGCTTTAGAAGATGGCTAACTTTATATTGCTCGCTCCGTCCCTGGTGAGATGTAGAAGATTATGGTTTCTTAACCGTGCATTTCGCCCTGCGAAATCGACGCATGTCAGATTGGCTCTGAACCAGATGTTACGCAGTGAAGCATGCATCTGGTGTTAATCGCTAGCTCGGTCAGTGAAGTCATGCATTCATGTTGCTAGGATTTCCGCTCCGCTCATGGCAGTGGCCAGCTGGCACGGCGCGCGCCGCCTTCGAGGAAGCTGCTGAGCAGCTCCGGAGATCCGACGGCCGCGTTCTGGCTACTTCTGCTGGCTCCTGTCATGTGAGGCCATTCGAGGGACGGTGAATGTCACATCTCTGCGGTTGGGAGGCCTGTATATGTTTGCTATCATTTCTCAATTGACGTTTAGATCTACGATTGCGTACGCCATGCCCGCTAGTACCGACGCAACACACATTGCTTTCAAGTGCGGGAGGTGATGTTAAATAATTAGAGTCAAAGCGTCAAGCTATGGCCAAGGTGTTGGTCGTAGCCTAAGCCTTTGACCCAAAACCTTGGCTTAGACTGGGATAAGCAATAAGCATGCCTTAGTGCCTGAGTTTTTGGCCCGTAGTCAGGCCATGTTCTTGATGGAATAATCGAAGTTCAATGCTACTTTTGGTTTGGGATGGATTTGAGCCCTTACGGTCAATAACAAACATTCAGGGCCATGGGATGAAAAAGTTGAAACTGTTGCGGTAAAACTACATACACCTGGGCGGCGGGGGGGGGGGAGGGCTCCGCCGAGGCTTAACCCACACAGGGGCCCCTGTGAGTGCTTGGCGCTTGGACGGAGCCTCACCTGGGGGCGATTAAGCCTACTCATGTACGCAGCCCGCACCGTATAAAAGAGGCGTCGCGAGTATGTAGGATGCAACGAGAATGAGGAAGGAACAGCGGACGAAATGCTACTTAAATAGCATGCAGGGTCTACATGTAATCGTGACAAGGTTTGGTGCAAGTTTCGACGTCTGCATAGCTGATTACATATATGGGTAAATTGAGGTTATTCAGCGCGCTGAAATAAGTCGTGACAAAACGAAGCTTTATCACGATTTAAGGTGATACTTTTGAAAAGATGCTGTGCTGGACTCCCTCCAGGGCACGCCACACTGTTGTGTCTGGATGTGGCTCCCTTTCAGCAAGAAGCAAATAGGCTCGCTACCGTAGTCAGTGGTCTTCGCCGAGGATGTTTGCCCATTTCATTACTGTAACGAGCCCGCATGTTGCAGCGCATGCATGTACAACTGAAAAATGCTCCGAAGGGCCGTCCTGCAGACCAACTGGCAGGCACCCCGCTTCGTTGCTGGCAGGCACCCCGCCTCGTTACTGGCAGGCACCCCGCCTCGTTACTGGCAGGCACCCCGCCTCGTTACTGACCCGCGTGACGTCATCCAAACTTCGGCGCCCCAGCGACAAGCCCTTCGTCTGGCCGATGGCCCCGTTGTGCTCAACTGGTTTGGAGTCCAAAACCAAGCGAATGACAGCGAGAAAAGTGGAATCCTCTTGGAACATAGGAACCGGGTCGGATACAAAATCACATTGATTAAATGAGGGTCTATTCCCCTAACGATGCTCAGGAGGAACGTGATGCTGCAGTTTCAGCCTGAGTGCTCGAAAACGCTAAAGTTTCTCGTCCATTTCGCACGCTGGATCATGCTGTTGGTGCGGGATCCAGCGCATGCGCATAGCAGCCCGAGCCGTTTCCTGGACGCCATGGTTAGCAAAATCAATTGCAACAAAAAGCGTGCCGCGGTTCCCCCGAGATTCCTTCTTTGCATGCTACGCGAGCGCACCGCAGTGTGCGTCAGACGGGAGCGGACCGGCAAGAGATGGCGCTGGCACAAGTCGTAGAAACGGCGCGATGTGGAGAGTCGCTCTCGAGACACCCTCGCTGACGGCGGGAGGGTGCCCCTGGACGGGCTACGTGTGGTGACGTGGGTGGATGAGCTGTTCAGATGCTCCACCCCACTCCCATTCTTGGCATTCCTGTTCTACGCCACTCCCGTCCTCAGGACTTCCGCTCCACGCGCCTACCGTTCTCGCCACTCCCGCTCCATACCACTCCCACTCTCCACTCCACTTCCGCTCCACGTCAATCCCGCTCCACGCCATTCCCGCTCCATGTCCCTACCGTTCTCGCCACTCCCGCTCCATACCACTCCCGTTCTCCACTCCCCTCCCGCTCGCGTCACTCCCGCTCCACGCCACTCCCGCTCCACGCCGCTCCTGCGCTCCACGATTCCTGCAGAGGGCTGTGCTGCGAGGCTGATCCAGTGAGGGGTCAGCCCTGTCAGTGCTATGCGCCCGTTCTGAGCTGTCCTGAGCGCTCCGACGTGACCTGGTTCCCTCGGGAGAGGGCATCGTGGACCGTTGAGCGGAGCGGGTGTGGGTGGTATCGCGCACGTGTCGCTACTGCCCTCTCGGTGGAGCATCGGATGGCCGTCTCGACACTGGGGGTGTGAATGGACACCTTGCTCTCCTCGCAGGCATGACCCGCAGGTTACCGGTGCGGTCAGGGGTCACGTTACCCTCGAGTGCGCCGCGGTCTGGGACCCGCTGAAGTGTGACGCGTCTACCCCTGTCCACGGCGCAGTGAGCGGGGTTCCCAGATATTGTGAGGGAAGAACATCCGCTGGGAATTAGGGCCACGATTCAGCAGCTGAAGCCTCAAAGGGAATCGGTGCACACCAGGGTGTTACAGATAAGGATGTTCGCGTCTTTTTGTAGTGGTTGGATGAGAGCTCATCTCACCTCAGTCATTCATGACGGTCCTCTGAGTTGTCCTCCAACGGTGCGCAAGTCCTTCTGAGCACAAGTCAGCCGACAGCTCGCATGAACACTGTTTAGGTTGTGAGCAAGGAACATCACCGACCGGAGATGCCATAAACAGCACTAGCAAGATCTTCCACAGCCAGTCGAGCAATACCGATGCGTGTTTATTGACGGAAGGTGCGATTCGGTGCGAGACTTTCAAATAACACCCTTAGTTCGATGCATGGTGGTACCGTGACACAACGAGGACTTGCTGTGCACTACTAGGCCTTGGCCGAATGATATTATGTCTCCCAAAATTGTATCCCTAAATAATTGCCTCTTAGGTACGTATAAACGAATACAGAACAGTTTATGATACCTGCTGGGTTTGAACCCGACACTGGTTTCTATGTACGGTATGCGGGTATGCGTACACGCTGTGCCGATAGCATTATGTAAAAAGTTGAAATCCTGGACTTCTTTGCGGTAGGAAGAGACCTCTAACGTAGGTTATGTTAGTTTGCCGCTTCTAATGACAACATTACGAATAATTGATGACAAGTGAAAACACACGAATTGAAATGCATCACTCTCGGTTGTGCTATGCTATGCTACGTGTTACGCTATGCTATGCTATGCTACGTGTTACGCTATGCTATGCTATGCTGCGTGTTACGCTTTGCTATGCTATGTACGTGTTAACACCCTTAGTGACCCATTATACATTTTGAAACCATCGAAAACCGGGTTTGCTGATATTTTTTTTAGATGCATGCTAGGCTTAAGATGCATGCTACCATGCACGGGACTAGCCGTATCGTTGCACCTGTGGGCTGCCCAACTTAAAGACTCAGTGATAACTGTCGAAAGACAGATCGCCTAATTTTGTCTTCATGTATTTTGATGCACTCAGTGGAAGTGCTGGGAAACTCATTACACAAATGTTGTGAAATTTAGAACTGACATGGTGCAACCACATTTGTCTCCCACAGCTGATGAAAGCGCGTCCCAAAATAAATCCTTCGAGTAGACGGACGTTTAACAGCTCGTGAACCGTCCCGTTCACTCATTTTCATAACAAATTTTCATGACCCGATACACCCTGAGTGTTTTATGTCAGGTATGCAATGAAATTAAACTCAGTTACTTTATTTTCATACAACCCATCCTCGTAGTTTGGGAAGCTCAGACAACAAGGTGACGGCTGGTCTACTTGCTCTGTGGCCAACTCGGGACACGTCGAAACTTCATTTTGCTGCCAAGCGTTGCGGATTTTGGCTCCGCATCATCGGCCACTGAGAGTGGCATGGGCGTGGTGCTTTGGTAGGCTAGATTTGCATCAACGAATTATCTGCAATAGTCAATCGGCTTGACGGACCTGTTTTGCTTCGGTGCAGAGGCACCAGGAGTGATCCCCTTACTGCCAGCCGGCAGCGTGGGCGGCAGGAAGCGCGATCATGGCTTCTCGTGTCGCCGGTATGAAGTCCTCCTCGCACGCCCCGGGAATTTATGAAGTCCGCAGCTGACGCGACTCAAACTAGCCGGAATAAAACGGGCGGCGCCGGCGAGTTACAGCACCACTTCGGAAGGCCAACGAAAAATAAGGAGAGCACAGCTCCCTCTCGCAATCTGCAAAAGAGACAAGCAACCCGATGTATGGACATTTTTGCTAGCGAGGAAACGTTTCCGTCGCGAACTGCCTTGTTCCACGGTACGTGCCGTCTGTGCGCCGTGACCAATTACGTCAACGCAGTTTAGGGGAAGCTTTCTTCTTATGTTGTCCATCAAGAAAACCTGCATCGCAGCAAGGGTCTTATGGTGCTGGGTGAGATGATTGGACGGACCAGGAATTTAAGGATTAACCATCCACCATACGTATTCACTCAGCAAGTAAGCTGTGGCCTTCCTTCGTGCAGCGAAAATATCGGATGGCTTGCGGGCAAATGTGCATGTTTGACGCGTTTGACGCGAAGCGTTTTATAATATGAACTTTCTGCGCTTTGCTCTGCACTCATTCTGTCATTTTTTGCCCTTATTTATTTCGTGCCACTTTCATCTGTCAGGACAACGTCCCCAAGCGTGCCAAAAGAATGAAACCTCAAAGAGCTCAAGGATCCACATCAGGGTGGAGTTAGTGGTGCCAGGCCCTGCCTTCGGTTTATTCCCTTATGTACTCCGCCAAAAACAGATCCAGACTGGGCTGCACTCCCCCGCCCTTGTTTCGTCGACTCGCGTGTATCGAAACCCCTCGTCTGGCCTACCAAATTGCACGACCCGCCGCCATCTCCGCTGCTGTATCCGCCACTGCTGTATCCCTCTTCACCAATGTCCCTCTGTCGCTCTGCACTGGTATCGTATTCATCTTCACCGATGTCCGTCTGCCTCTCTCCATTGGTTTTGCACCTCTTTTCACGAGTGTCTCTCTATCCCTCTCCACCGCCGCTGTATCCCTCTGTCCCTCTCCACCGCTGCCGCATCCCTCTTCGCCAGTGTCCCTCTGTCCTTCCCCGCCGCTGCTGTATACCTCTGTCCCTCTCCACCGCTGCTACATCCCTCTGTCCCTCTCCACCGCTGCTGCATCCCTCCCCGCTATAGCCCCGTTCACCCTCCACCCGTCCTGTGCCTCTCTCACCAGTGTCCCGTCCCTCTCCTCGCCGTCGTCTCCCTCGGCGCCGGCCGGAGTGCGGTCGCGCTCGATTCGCCGGCACCACACGTCCTCCTCTGGTCGTCGCCGGGGCGCTGCCGTCCGCCCGGCGACGCGGCGACCGCTGGCCGCACAATCCGTCTCAGGGTCCTGTCGATACGAGCCGCCGGAGCAGGGCCGGACCGGCACGAGCCATGCCCCCGCGCGCCAGCTACGGTCGGGGCGGCACCACAAGAGCGGCCCCCAGGCCGACAGAGGGGGACGGTAGACGGGTGACCGCTCCTCGGGACGCTCGCGGGCGGGGCTGGGGAGGGGAGGGGCTGAGGTGAGAGTGACCGGATGAGCTCTCAGTAAAACTGTCACCGGAGCTGCGTTAGCGTAAATCTTCAAAGCGCGCCTCCTGGACAGGTCTGAATGCATTTCAGTATTTTACTGAAATGCATGACCAATGTCGGTTCCAGATCTGTGATTTAGTTAGCTTTTGATGTAGATCAAAAACACGCTGAGACCCTTAAATCGCATCTAAGAGTCAATATGTGGGGCTGGTCAAAAATGCACTGAGCTGCTCTCAGCTGGAAACGTACGACAAATGTGTGAGATGATACATTTCTTTGCTACAGCAGCGCCTGTCGTGAATCTACAAACCACTAGACGTATGCATCTACACATATCGTTGCGTTATATGCGACAAGAATCGGCAAATAACGGTATGGTTTGCAGTTGTATGTGGCGACACACGACGTCTCCTTGCTCGGCTAATCTGTCACGTCAGAGCCATCTGCCAATTTCGTAGACAACTATTTTGAGAGAGCAGCCGTGTTCACACGATCAGGCTGCAGTTGAGCCTTGCTGCAACGTGGGAATACGTCATCAGAACCAGGTTGCAGTCGGTGCGGTTGTGTAGTACTGATCTGCTGTAAGCTGCACCAATCCACCAAAAATAAAAAAAACAGCAAAAAACGCCCGGTCGCTGATAGTGGGGCACACATCTCGAATAAGCCGCCATTGCAATCTTTTCGCTATTGAGCTCGCCACGCTACGTTAGAAGCGCACACACGAAGTAGCGCCAAACGAAAAGTGCGCGGAAAGCCGCAGGGCCTGTCGCCGCGCCGTCTACTCTCCACCGCTGCCGCGCTGCAGCGTCTCACGGCGGCCCTGCACCGCCGCCGAACGTCGGTCCCGCGGCGGCGATCGAGGGTCGGTGGGCCGTATTTTTATCTGCCGAGTGAAGGCTCAACGTTAAATATAGAGCGGCGGGGAGGGCCCACGTCGGCTGACCGTGACCCTGTCCGGCAGGCGGTCAGCCGCTGTGCGGCGCCGCCCGGCCGCGGCAGACGGCCGCACCCGGCCCTGATGGGAGCGACGCCGCCGATTCTGGCCCGTTATGACCGGCGTTGGTCACGCTAAGGCGCGGGCCGGGTGGGCCGCACTGTCCTCGGCCGGAGCTGTCTGATTGAGAGTGTTTCATTGGCTGTGTTTGAAGATGGCAAGGGCTGTAGTGAAGGGGATGCCGTTGCGTTGCTGCATGCACGGCCGGCTTGACCCCGAAAATTGCTGGGCAAACGTCGCTTATGTTGTTCGTCACAGCCCAGGTCGCTGCGAAAATAGAGCCAGGCTGCCTATTTTTAACCTTATAGAACTACTTCGGGCTCCGTAGTGCACAGCAGTCATAGCCGAATTCCACCTGCGCGGAGCTTGCCGTGGTCATAGACTTTGCGGTGGAAATGATGTTGCCAAGCACTGGTTATTCATTCAAAGGCGCCCAACTGGTACTAGGACAGCAAAATCACCCGTGCCAAGACCAGGCCCACGTAAAGAGCACCATAAAACCAGAATGGCTCATTGCAAAAAGCTTTTCAGAATGACGTCAACGTGGCCATATAATCCCACACATGCCCTTGGTATTCACGAGAGTGTGCTCGTTTCCGGACGCGAAGATACCCACCGGGCGTGACGGCCGTTTGGTGGACACACCTCTGGCCAGCGATGGCGCGATGAGTGCGCTGATGACACCGGCCCGGCGGCTGGTGACGTCATGGTCAGAAGTGGCGTCATCGCCAGCTGGCTGCCGGTGCGGCCGCAGCGGCGGCGAGAGCGGCAGCAGCCGGACCGGGCCGCGACACCCCGCCGCCGGAGCGGGACCGGGCCGCGACACCCCGCCGCCGGAGCGGGACCGGGCCGTGACACCCCGCCGCCGGAGCCGGACCGGGCCGCGACACCCCGCCGCCGGAGCGGGACCGAGTCGCGACACTCCGACGCCGGAGCGGGACCGGGCCGCGACACCCCGCCGCCGGAGCGGGACCGGGCCGCGACACCCCGCCGCCGGAGCGAGACCGTCCGGACGACAGGAAGAGCTCGCTGGGCGGCGCCGGGCCCGGCCTCGTCCGGAGCCGCCCTGACCAATGGTAGCGGAGCGGCCGGCGGGGGACGCTCGCATCATTAGCCGTCAGCCGCACAGCACATCCCTCCACCTGCGTCCACCGCCTCGCGGCGAGCCCCCGCCGCCGCGGTGGTCTCGGGAGGGGGCAGACGTTCATCCCGTCCGCACACCGGCGATGCCACCGCCCGCCGCAGTGCTCAAACGCTCGCTGCGGCCCACAGACGCCGGCCGCAGGCGGGCCTGAGGTGACTCGACAGAGAACAGACAGTTGTGTGTTAGCTCTGAGCTATCCCCGCTGGGCGGAGGGGCCCATCAGTGACAGCCGGGGTGGAGTTGTGATTGGGGCTGGCACCCTGCGACGCCGGCCTTTGCGTTTGTTCTGTTGTGTTATTTGTGTACGCTCATTTGTTTACCTTAAGACGCTTAGTGGAATGGTGAACTAATACTACGTGTATTTCCCATGGACAGTCTATAAATAGCATATACGCATCATGTTCCTTTCGCCAAGTGCTTCGTCGTGTTGAGCAGTGAGTGAACTTTGTTTCCATTGAGGGTTATAGAGGAAAAAAGCAAGCAACAAACTTTCTTTTGGAGGATGCCATCATCTCCATTTTGCCCAACAAATAGGTTATTATTTGACTTTTGCAGACTTTTAGTGGAGTTCCGTTGGCGCGCTTATGTATATTTGCGGAGAAAATCAGATTATGATTGTAACACATACGTAGGAACGCAGGAAAGTAGCACCGACAAAGATACTGTTCTGCTTACAGCACTTGTTTGCGGCGAAGAGTTTTTGTCCTTCGCGCAGAGGAGACGAATGCAGTGCCTTTAGGCGGCCAACACCCCGCAATCCCCATTAACGTAATGATAGCGAGAGAGTGTCACCGAGTGCTGCGAGTTCACCAACTTGCTGTGGCTGTTGTTTTATCGTAACGAGATGTGCTGAATCAACGCTGACCTGTTATTCAGTTATTTTGGTATGTGGAGGAAGGTCCCGTGGACTGAGAGTAATTTGGAAGATTACCTAACCTTTACGTCGACCGACCATTACCTCCAGAGAACTCCAAAACTCCGTGAAAATGATTGTGTTGATGGTGGGATATGTGGGAGGCAACAGAAACAGGGTTTGGCAATCACGAGCTGTTTCGAATTAAACTCTGCGCATTTTTTATGTATTTTGTGCTTCTTCTTGTATGCTGTTGTCGAAAATACTTATATATACGCATTTGAGAAGCATTTTACCAAAGCTTCTCTATAGCAGAAAACCTGGCCGTGGTCTAAAACGTTTTGCTACTAATGCGTTGGTAAGCGACAGCCATCATTAACACAACTCTGATCTTTTTCAGAGTTTGTCTCGTTCCTTTGTTGATGTAAGTACGTCCAGGCAGTGTTCAGTCGTGTTGCTTCCCGTGCCGTAGGCCTCGCTTGTTTGCTCTGGTTTGTCCGGCCGAGACTAATCCTGCACGCGAGCGAAAAGCTGTGCGATAGTGGCAGGCACTATCACCAACTGACTAGTATTGGCCAAATTGTTACGTGTCTTCTTTTATGTGACTGTCATGCTTGCTGGTGCTGTCTTTGCCTCCTTGTGTGTGTTCTTTCCTAGTGTTGGTGAAGTAGTGTGTGTCGTTAGAATGTCTTCTAACATCTGACAAACGCTGGTTACGGACCAGTTCATGTTGTCGAAGAGGTTTCAAACGTGAGACCGGCTGTGCATGCATACATATTCCAGCTCCGTTGATGTGCTTAAATGTTTGTTATTTTGAAAATGTTCATGTTCACATGATGTAACCCACGGTCACCGTGGATTGCTGCTGTAGTGGGCAATCCCCCCCCCCCCCCCCCCCCTCCTCTTCCTACGTTGGGACGCGAGTGTCTCCGTGTCCAGGCCGTCTCTGGGTACAGCCTTCTCAAGTACGACGACTTCCTTCGAGGGCACCTCGTCCCGATTTGTCTGTCGTCATTTGCTAGCGCTTAGAGGCAGACAGCTTGATTGGACGCACGCGCCTACTCGGGCCTTGACTAACGCAGGCCTCCGGGATTGGCACGGCGTCTCGCCACCGAGCCCAGCCGGCCAGCAGCCCTCGTCAGTTCCTGCCGTCGGTTTTCCGGCTCGGCCTGTCCGCGCTCGGTGGGCAAATAACGGCCGTGTATTCTCCTATGTTTGCGGATGTTTCGGACTTGGCGGACATCTAAGAATATATATATATATATATATATATATATATATATATATATATATATATATATATATGTATATTTATTAGCAAGACTGAATTTCCGATAAAGCTGGCAGCCAGAACGGAGAAAGAAGGGCCTTGTGTTTGTTGTAAGATAGCATGTACAGCGCTTTAGCTGTGATAGCAGCGGCTGTGACATTAAAGGTCGCTGTTGCTGCCTTACTGCCATATTGCTTGCAATACGCGGTGGGCAGTCAAGAGCTACGCCTCCTCCTGCGGCTCCACAACAGGTTCACAGGGTCTGACGTAAACTTTGGAAATCCACCGGGAAATAACACAACCTATCATCC
>NW_023596921.1:41513178-41551978 GCF_011947565.3 Pollicipes pollicipes | reverse complement strand
GGTGCAGCTTACAGCAGATCAGTACTACACAACCGCACCGACTGCAACCGGTTCTGATGACGTATTCCCACGTTGCAGCAAGGCTCAACTGCAGCCTGATCGTGTGAACACGGCTGCCTCTTCAAAATAGTTGTCTACGAAATTGGCAGATGGCTCTGACGTGACAGATTAGCCGAACAAGGAGACGTCGTGTGTCGCCACCAACTACAGCTGCAAACCATACCGTTATTTGCCGATTCTTGTCGCATATAAGCAAACGATATGTGTAGATGCATACGTCTAGTGGTTTGTAGATTCACGACAGGCGCTGCTGTAAGCAAAAAATGTCATCTCACACATTTGTCGTACGTTTCCAGCTGAGAGCAGCTCAGTGCATTTTTGACCAGCCCCACATATTGACTCTAGTGATTTAAGGGCCTCAGGGTTTTTGATCTACATCAAAAGCTAACTAATCACAGATCTGGAACCGACATTGGTCATGCATTTCAGTAAATACTGAAATGCATTCAGACCTGTCCAGGAGGCGCGCTTTGAAGATTTACGCTAACGCAGCTCCGGTGACAGTTTTACTGAGAGCTCATCCGGTCACTCTCACCTCAGCCCCTCCCCTCCCCAGCCCCGCCCGCGAGCGTCCCGGGAGCGGTCACCCGTCTACCGTCCCCCTCTGTCGGCCTGGGGGCCGCTCTTGTGGTGGCGCCCCGACCGTAGCTGGCGCGCGGGGCATGGCTCGTGCCGGTCCGGCCGCTCCGGCGGCTCGTATCGACAGGACCCTGAGACGGATTGTGCGGCCAGCGGTCGCCGCGTCGCCGGGCGGACGGCAGCGCCCCGGCGACGACCAGAGGAGGACGTGTGGTGCCGGCGAATCGAGCGCGACCGCACTCCGGCCGGCGCCGAGGGAGACGACGGCGAGGAGAGGGACGGGACACTGGTGAGAGAGGCACAGGACGGGTGGAGGGTGAACGGGGCTTAGCGGGGAGTGCAGCAGCGGTGGAGAGGGACAGAGGGATGTAGCAGCGGTGGAGGGGACAGAGGTATACAGCAGCGGCGGGGAAGGACAGAGGGACACTGGTGAAGAGGGATGCGGCAGCGGTGGAGAGGGACAGAGGGATACAGCGGCGGTGGAGAGGGATAGAGAGACACTCGTGAAAAGAGGTGCAAAACCAATGGAGAGAGGCAGACGGACATCGGTGAAGATGAATACGATACCAGTGCAGAGCGACAGAGGGACACTGGTGAAGAGGGATACAGCAGTGGCGGATACAGCAGCGGAGATGGCGGCGGGTCGTGCAATTTGGTAGGCCAGACGAGGGGTTTCGATACACGCGAGTCGACGAAACAAGGGCGGGGGAGTGCAGCCCAGTCTGAATCTGTTTTTGGCGGAGTACATAAAGGAATAAACCGAAGGCAGGGCATGGCACCACTAACTCCACCCTGATGTGAATCCTTGAGCTCTTTGAGGTTTCATTCTTTTGGCACGCTTGGGGACGTTGTCCTGACAGATGAAAGTGGCGCGACATAAATAAGGGCAACAAATGACAGAATGAGTGCAGAGCAAAGCGCAGAATGTTCATATTATGAAACGCTTTGCGTCAAACGCGTCAAACATGCACATTTGCCCGCAAGCCATCCGATATTTTCGCTGCACGAAGGAAGGCCACAGCTTACTTGCTGAGTGAATACGTATGATGGATGGTTAATCCCTAAATTCCTGGTCCGTCCAATCATCTCACCCAGCACCATAAAACCCTTGCTGCGATGCAGGTTTTCTTGATGGACAATATAAGAAGAAAGCTTTCCCTAAACTGCGTTGACGTAATTGGTCACGGCGCATAGACGGCACGTACCGTGGAACAAGGCAGTTCGCGACGGAAACGTTTCCTCGCTACCAAAATGACCACACATCGGGTTGCTTGTCTCTTTTGCAGATTGCAAGAGGGAGCTGTGCTCTCCTTATTTTTCGTTGGCCTTCCGAAGTGGTGCTGTAACTCGCCGGCGCCGCCCGTTTTATTCCGGCTAGTTTGAGTCGCGTCAGCTGGCGGACTTCATAAATTCCCGGGCGTGCGAGGAGGACTTCATACCGGCGACACGAGAAGCCATGATCGCGCTTCCTGCCCGCCCACGCTGCCGGCTGGCAGTAAGGGGATCACTCCTGGTTGCCTCTGCACCGAAGCAAAACAGGTCCGTCAAAGCCGATTTTTGACTATTGCAGATAATTCGTTGACGCAAATCTAGCCTACCAAAGCACCACGCCGCCCATGCCACTCTCAGTGACCGATGATGCGGAGCCAAATCCGCAACGCTTTGCAGCAAAATGAAGTTTCGACGTGTCCCGAGTTGGCCACAGAGCAAGTAGACCAGCCGCCACCTTGTTGTCTGAGCCTCCCAAACTACGAGGATGGGTTGTATGAAAATAAAGTAACTGAGTTCAATTTCATTGCATACCTGACATAAAACACTCAGGGTGTATCGGGTCATGGCAATTTGTTATGAAAATGAGTGAACGGGACGGTTCACGAGCTGTTAAACGTCCGTCTACTCGAAGGATTTATTTTGGGACGCGCTTTCATCAGCTGTGGGAGACAAATGCGGTTGCGCCATGTCAGTTCTAAATTTCACAACATTTGTGTAATGAGTTTCCCAACACTTCCACTGAGTGCATCAAAATACATGAAGACAAAATTGGGCGATCTGTCTTTTGACAGTTATCACTGAGTCTTTAAGTTGGGCAGCCCACAGGTGCAACGATACGGCTAGTCCCGTGCATGGTAGCATGCATTTTAAGCCTAGCACGCATCTAAAAAGAATATCAGCAAAATCGGTTTTCGATGGTTTCAAAATGTATAATGGGTCACTAAGGGTGTTAAAACATACATAGCATAGCATAGCGTAACACGTAGCATAGCATAGCACAACCGAGAGTGATGCATTTCAATTCGTGTGTTTTCACTTATGTCATCAATTATTCGTAATGTCGTCATTAGAAGCGGCAAACTAACGTAACCTACTTTAGAGGTCTCTTCCTACCGCAAAGAAGTCCAGGATTTCAACTTTTTACATAATGCTATCGGCACAGCGTGTACGCATACCCGCATACCGTACATAGAAACCAGTGTCGGGTTCAAACCCTGCAGGTATCATAAACTGTTCTGTATTCGTTAATACGTACCTAAGAGGCAATTATTTAGGGATGCAATTTTGGGGGACATAATATCATTCGGCCAAGGCCTAGTCGTGCACAGCAAGTCCTCGTTGTGTCACGGTACCACCATGCATCGAACTAAGGGTGTTATTTGAAAGTCTCGCACCGAATCGCACCTTCCGTCAATAAACACGCATCGGTATTGCTCGACTGGCTGTGGAAGATCTTGCTAGTGCTGTTTATGGCATCTCCGGTCGGTGATGTTCCTTGCTCACAACCTAAACAGTGTTCATGCGAGCTGTCGGCTGGCTTACGCTCAGAAGGACTTGCGCACCGTTGGAGGCCAACTCAGAGGACCGCCATGAATGGCTGAGGTGAGCTGAGCTATCATCCAACCACTACAAAAAAACGCGAACATCCTTATCTGTAGCACCCTGGTGTGCACCGATTCCCTTTGAGGTCTTCAGCTGCTGAATCGCGGCCTTAATTCCCAGCGGCTGTTCTTCCCCCACAATATCTGGGAACACCGCTCACTGCGCCGTGGACAGGGGCAGACGCGTCACACTTCAACGGGTCCCAGACCGCGCCGCACTCGAGGGTAACGTGACCCCTGACCGCACCGGTAACCTGCGGGTCATGCCTGCGAGGAGAACAAGGTGTCCATTCACACCCCCAGTGTTGAGACGGCCATTCGATGCTCCACCGAAAGGGTGGCAGCGACACGGGCGCGATACCACCCACACCCGCTCCGCTCAACGGTCCACGATGCCCTCTCCCGAGGGAACCAGGTCACGTCGGAGCGCTCAGGACAGCTCAGAACGGGCGCATAGCACTGACAGGGCTGACCCCTCACTGGATCAGCCTCGCAGCACAGCCCTCTGCAGGAATGGTGGAGCGCAGGAGCGGCGTGGAGCGGGAGTGGCGTGGAGCGGGAGTGACGCGAGCGGGAGGGGAGTGGAGAACGGGAGTGACGAGGAGCGGGAGTGGCGAGAACGGTAGGCGCGTGGAACGGAAGTCCTGAGAACGGGAGTGGCGTAGAACAGGAATGCCAAGAATGGGAGTGGGGTGGAGCATCTGAACAGCTCACCCACCCACGTCACCACACGTAGCCCGTCCTGGGGCACCCTCCCGCCGTCAGCGAGGGTGTCTCGAGGGCGACTCTCCACATCGCACCGTTTCTACGACTTGTGCCAGCGCCATCTCTTGCCGGCCGCTCCAGTCTGAGGCACACTGCGGTGCGCTCGCGTAGCATGCAAAGAAGGAATCTCGGGGGAACCGCGGCACGCTTTTTGTTGCAATTGATTTTGCTAACCATGGCGTCCAGGAAACGGCTCGGGCTGCTATGCGCATGCGCTGGATCCCGCACCAACAGCATGATCCAGCGTGCGAAATGGACGAGAAACTTTAGCGTTTTCGAGCACTCAGGCTGAAACTGCAGCATCACGTTCCTCCTGAGCATCGTTAGGGGAATAGACCCTCATTTAATCAATGTGATTTTGTAACCGACCCGGTTCCTATGTTCCAAGAGGATTCCACTTTTCTCGCTGTCATTCGCTTGGTTTTGGACTCCAAACCAGTTGAGCACAACAGGGCCATCGGCCAGACGAAGGTCTTGTCGCTGGGGCGCCGAAGTTTGGATGACGTCACGCGGGCCAGTAACGAGGCGGGGTGCCTGCCAGTAACGAGGCGGGGTGCCTGCCAGTAACGAGGCGGGGTGCCTGCCAGTAACGAGGCGGGGTGCCTGCCAGTAACGAGGCGGGGTGCCTGCCAGTAACGAGGCGGGGTGCCTGCCAGTTGGTCTGCAGGACGGCCCTTCGGAGCATTCTTCAGTTGTACATGCATGCGCTGCAACATGCGGGCTCGTTACAGTAATGAAATGGGCAAACATCCTCGGCGAAGACCACTGACTACGGTAGCGAGCCTATTTGCTTCTTGCTGAAAGGGAGCCACATCCAGACACAACAGTGTGGCGTGCGCTGGAGGGAGTCCAGTACAGCATCTTTTCAAAAGTATCACCTTAAATCGTGATAAAGCTTCGTTTTGTCACGACTTATTTCAGCGCGCTGAATAACCTCAATTTACCCATATATGTTAATCAGCTATGCAGACGTCGAAACTTGCACCAAACCTTGTCACGATTACATGTAAGACCCTGCATGCTATTTCAAGTAGCATTTCGTCTGCTGTTCCTTCCTCATTCTCGTTGCATCCTACATACTCGCGACGCCTCTTTTAAACGGTGCGGGCTGCGTACATGAGTAGGCTTAATCGCCCCCAGGTGAGGCCTCCGTCCAAGCGCCAAGCACTCACAGGGGGCCCCTGTGTGGGTTAAGCCTCGGCGGAGCCCTCCCCCCCCCCCGCCCGCTCAGGTGTATGTAGTTTTACCGCAACAGTTTCAACTTTTTCACCCCATGGCCCTGAATGTTTGTTATTGACCGTAAGGGCTCAAATCCATCCCAAACCAAAAGTAGCATTGAACTTCGATTATTCCATTAAGAACATGGGCTGGCTACGGGCCAAAAACTCAGGCACTAAGGCATGCTTATTGCTTATCCCAGTCTAAGCCAAGGTTTTGGGTCAAAGGCTTAGGCTACGACCAACACCTTGGCCATAGCTTGACGTTTTGACTAATTATTTAACATCACTTCCCGCACTTGAAAGCAATGTGTGTTGCCTCGATACGAGCGGGCAGGCGTACGCAGTCGTAGATCTAAACGTCAATTGAGAGATGATAACAAACATATACGGGCCCCCTAACCGCAGAGATGTGACATTCACCGTCCCTCGAATGGCCTCACATGACAGGAGCCAGCAGAAGTAGCCAGAACGCGGCCGTCGGATCTCCGGAGCTGCTCAGCAGCTTCCCCGAAGGTGGCGCGCGCCGTGCCAGCTGGCGACTGCCATGAGCGGAGCGGAAATCCTAACAGCATGAATGCATGACTTCACTGACCGAGCTAGTGATCAACACCAGATGCATGCTTCACTGCGTAACATCTGGTTCAGAGCCAATCTGACATGCGTCGATTTCGCAGGGCGAAATGCACGGTTAAGAAACCATAATCTTCTACATCTCACCAGGGACGGAGCGAGCAATATAAAGTTAGTCATCTTCTAAAGCACGTATCTAAATCATTACTCCAAGGGTAGGTGTCAACCACCAAAAAAAATCACTAATGGAGTAATTGCTCGTTATTTGGCCGCCAGTACGTGAGGAATAAATATACGCTGAACCTCTTACACGACACACCATAAACATGTAGGAGCTCCTATAAAGGAGAAACAAGTCACTCTCGGCGGGCCAGACAGGAAGAACACAGAAGGCCAACCATCCAGGGTGAGACTCTGAAGTCTAGTTTGTCAGAGCAGGCATGGTCAGATGGCGGTCACCGGCCACCATGGGATGAGATAGCCCCCATCGACAGAGAGCAACACTGGAAGGATAGAAAGGTCAAGTAGGTAGTACACACGACACAAGCTAGGTGTTCCATCGTTAAACCAAGTGTAGATATCAATTCAATATGACTCTCAATCATATGAACAAAATCATCAAGCATCCAGGAGTTCAACGGCAGCAAGTTCCAAACCAAAAGATTGTTCATACCGGTTAGCTCAGTAAAGCGCTGAACTCGTTGCGAGAAAACCGCGGTTCGAATCCTAGCAATGCAAAGGAAATAATTCGGGTTATGACGTTGGCTGAAGCCAAACATCATCCAGCCCCCTCTCAGGACTCAACACCTGATGACGGCCGTACAGTGAATTGGTAGAAGCGTCATGTACGTACTAACATTTTAGACGAGAACAATGGTCCGAACAATGATTCCATCACTGACTAATACCTCGTTTCAATCATTCCTTACAACTGTAACTAAAAGGGGGTATATGGGATCTGCCAGAATTCGAACCCAGGACACGTGCACATGACAAACTGACTTGCTGACAACCCGTTACGATAACATTATGGTAACATCAACATAAAGCGTCAAGCAAGTCCTTGACCTGTAGCTTAACGAGCGACCAACAGCGAATGTGGAGCCGTCGAAGACCCGCCCAGCCGCGTGGCCAGTGGAGCTATGGTGGCTGGGGCTACGAACCAAGAGGGGTCATGCGGGAGGCGCGTGGGGGCCGGCCCGCCTGCGCTTGGGCGTCCCAGCTGCGGATCAGAACACCGAGCATCTGTTCGGCGAAACAGAAACTTCTAACGCCCAGTGACGAACTCCACTGCAAAGGCGTGGACACGGTAGTGCTCCTTTAAATGTGGCCGAAATTGACTACAGCGAGGCGTCGTTAAGTGGTGAAGTATGTCCGAGCTCACGCTGGTCCAAAGGGCAGGCCCGAAGCTGGGCTTCGCCGGCCTGACCGTCATGACGAGGACCTATTTCGGATCAAGGAAGGTCCAGATGGGAGCGGGTTGCCACCTCGACAGATGGATTTGAGTCGCTACGAGGTGCACGAGTGCTGGCCGCCGACAGTTCGTTATGGTGGCTGCTTGTCGGCTGCCTGCACCCGCGACTGTCGCCCCTGACGTCTCCGCCGACTCCTGCGATTCGCAAACTCTGTTACGGAGATTTTGCTTAACTGTCCGAAGAGCAATACTCCAATAGGACTAGCGGTGCTGATCTGCGCTTATTGACGAATGAAGCATTCTATTCGACCACTCAGCTGGCCGCCCGGCATCTGCATAAATCTATGCATGCCTGCAGTCGTCCCAGAGCTGTCCGTCGTATCACGCAGGCCTGCTCTTAGATGTGATGCTTGGCACTGACCGTGACATCAGTGTTATGTAATTTTGACGCACTGTTGTCACGTGACTGTCATGAAATTGCATGCACCTTTCTAGGTCTCGTAGACACATTGCATGCATGAAGTAGTCCACTGTTACAACGTCAAAAACTGCCACCAAACAATTGAGCTGACCTTGTTAACACTTCGCCTGTTCTCGACCTCCACGCTTTGCTGAAAGACTTTATCGTGAGATACCCAAACACGGCTTCCGTTAGCGGACTTACGTGGGATTGGATGGCCAGTCGACCCACAGCCCCTCCCTCTCGCTTGACCAAGGCTTGTCTGCATATCATACTGCAATCAACAGAGCGGCGCATCTGCGATTCGCTGCGATGAGCGTGCTGATACGAAGGGAGACAGCGACGAGCGGAGTGGGCTGCTTACGCAGCAGACGCCGGCAAGATATCGGACCCGCGAACGACTCCCTCTGAGATACCCACTCCCTCTGAGATACTCGACTCAACAGATCGGATCCTCGCGTCGCCCGGGGGTGACGGGCCAGTGGCGTTTGTCGCTCTCCTCAGGCGTATTTCCGATCGCACAGCAGCCTCCTCCACTCACTTCGATTCCAGTCGGGCTTCACTACCACACCGTCAAACGAATGGGCTGACTATCAATCACCCCACTCCTCTGACCTGTCTGCTGATGAGGGCTTGCACCGGAATTAGGACTGTTCCGCACAGTAGCTTTGTGCAGCGTTACAGCCTAAGGTTGCAGAACCAACGCCAGGGGACGTTATTGTTGCTGTATCTGTACACCCTTATTCTGACCATTATGAAAATACCTTTCAGGGGAAACAGGAGCTCTCCTAAGCACAACGTAGATACTTTTGGCCACTTTTAGTTAGCCAACATCTATAGGACCAATGATATTTTTTAAAGTTTGGAGCTCTCCCTTCCTGCTTCCCGTGCCCTAATATTGTTTGTGATGTTCTTGTGATAATCTTTTTCTGTTAACTGTGAGGGTGTGGCGAACCTCGTCTCTGAAGTTAGCAACGTACCACTCGTTTTAGTTTTTTGACTGTGGGATGTAAAAGCACACGATTTTATCGTTCGATGGAACGATTTCCTAAATAGCGCTTTGGCATAAACTCAACCGTTTCGCCATTTTGCGTAAATGTTTTGCCCTCATCTTCCTCAAGCGTGCCCTGAGCTCTACGAATCGCTTGTTGTTCTAAAGACCCCTCCACTAACCAAACATTAATTAGCCGAAAACTCCGACCCACAAGTCAACCTCGAGGGACTCGAGGCTCAAGAGGCCTTCTTCACGGTCGGTGGCACGCACCGCTCCAGTGACGCCCCCCCCCCCCCCTAGCGCGTCTCCATTTGCCGAGCTGTGACGTCAGCCGGGTGAGAGGTGGCGCGAGGCTCGCCTGGACGGCTGCCGAGCTGGGAGCGGCTCCAGGCGGCACGCTGACATACTTCGCCGAGGCTTTTTGTCGGCGCCGCGCGCGTCAAAGGCGCGCGAGCCGCCTAGCGGCGCTGCCGGCTGTAGGGCTCGTGCGCCGACGCGTCGTTTGTCTAGGAGATAATCCTAACAGCTGGCAACGCTGTCGGCGCATGAGAAGCAGTGCTCTTGGAAGAATAACAGACGAACATGTCCTCTGAGGCTCAGGAATGCCCGAGCAAGTTTTGCTCAAGTGGCAGGTAGCTCAGGAATGACAAATCATGTGTACAGGTATGCGTATGTATAACTGCATTTGCAGCGTAGTTTTCCCACGATACCTAAATTAGTTTGGGATTCCAAATGCATGTTTCTGGCCCCCCGTGGAGTTACTGAGCTGTCTGCCCGTTCATCCGATCTTCTGCCAGAGTAATCTCATCAAAAGCAAAACATCCCCTACTTCAGACCTTTGCTGCGTCACGTTAGGGAAATGAACCCATCCCGGCAGCAAACCAATGAATCTTGAACATGTCGTCAGGTTTAACAAACACAGCTGTTTCGTGATGATCTCACCGGACGCGGTCAGATCAAAAGAATGCTATGCATGCCACAGGTCGTGCAAGGTAGTGGCTCTCCCATCGCGGTCGATTGTAACTTGTCATTGTTACTCATGAGGAAAAATAAAACGGGGTGACGGATAACTGAATATGCATGATCCCAAATATGCCACGACACCAACTTGTGTCATCCGCCACCTTACACTGCCGGCTCGGCGCCACTGGCGCAACTGACGCGCGACCCGCACCGACACAAACACAGCCCCGCGAGCCCACATCCCTACAACAAGCTCATCGGCTGCGCAAACATCTCGGCGTAAGGCCGGGCCGGGAGGGGGGGGGGGGGGGTATCGCCGCCGGCCGGCCCGGCTGATCGTTGCCCGTCCTCGGGGCCGTGGGACCAGGCGGGCCCCCCGAGCCGCGGGACCAGGCGGGCTCGTCCCGGTCTGATACCAGGCGCCGATCGCACATTGATTGCGGTCGGAGCCGCCGGCCAGCGAGACCGACGGCGGTGCGGCGATGTGTGAGCATGTCTCCGTCCGGCCGCACACGCTGGCCGCTCCTCATTGGGTGATGAGGAAGGGGCACGGGCCGCCCCCACAGTCGGACTGTCGGGGAGTGTGTGAAGGATGTGCGGTAATGCCATAGCGGTGTAATGTTTACGGCGCGATGCGTTCTGCAGGGAATATCCATTTGGTGTGGTGATGAGAAGCTGGATCCCTCGGAAGCGTTGCGCGTCTGTGGCCGTTCGGTTGGTGTGACGTGATTTTTGATCAGGTCCCTCTAGATCTACGATGTAAGCGCAGGCCTAAACGTACAGATCATAAGTGATTGCCATCACGGAGATGAACTCCCAACTTGATAACTTCATTCGCCTCGACGCAACGTGTGGAATATGGCATAGATATGACAACGATATGGCGTGGCACACGATGAATCGGTCATTTTCTATACGTATTTCCTCATTTTGACTTGGTGGTGCAGCCCTCATTTCGGAAAACTAAATGTTGAAAAACGCAGGACATGCCAGATTGGACGGTGGCCATCCCTTCTTGTAACTCGCATGACCACAAAACATGTCACTATGCTGCGACCTGTGCAATTTTTGTCGGCATTATGATTCAACGCTCGCGTTCTTGCGTGCCGCCAGTTCAGAGCAAGACTCAAAGGTCAGGCCTTTGAAGCGGACGTTTGAAAGCTTTCTTCCGAGAGCGGCCCGCGGGCGGTCTCCTCGGAGCTTTCATCAGCGCTATCGAGTGATTTATGGAGACGTTAGCCACCACGGGTCGAGCCCGTGACACCCCGCTGATGATTTCAGCTGACCATGCCCGGCTCAGGCAAGTCTGCAGCACCGCGGTGGCAGCGGTGCTGAAAGAGTCTCAGAAACTCTGAGTGGCATTGCGTCAGGGCGATTTTTATCGCCAACATAAACAGCACAGAGTCCGTTTTGCCGTGAAGAGTCCGGATGCGGGCCTTATTGTACGAACGCGTAATTTGTGATATACGAAAGCCGGGGATGATCGTTTCGGGCCGATGCTCTTCCATCTCCCATGGGCTCACCTGTCTGAATGACGTAGACAGGCCAGCACCACAAAATCCCATTGCTGACATGAATTTTTCTGAGGCCAGCCATCGCCTCCAGGGGTGTAAACATCTTAAGAACAGGCTGTGCACGGTGCACTCCCTGCGATAATGGGCTGAGCTTATCTCACCCCGCCGGCTCCGAACCAGCGCAGCCCAGCGCGCGGATCGCCCTCCTCACACGGTGAGAAATATTCCTATGAAACAAAACACTTCCTGGCATATATTTCCGGAAGCACCTCGTCTCCCGGGCGCGAGCAGCCACCATTTACCAGAACTGCATTCTTCCTGAGCCGTGACGCTGCATAAGCGAACCGCCGCGCGTGAGGCCCGCCTCCGCCGCCGGCGGCCCGCCCGGAAGGACCGGCGGCGGCTTCACCGGAGCGTCGAGCGTTACCGGTCCGCCAGCATACGCCATCGATCACCCCATCGCGGCGCAGCCCGGAGCGGACGCCGAGCGAGCCAGTGGCGGCGGCCCGCTAAGCGACGGGCCCGCCGCCGGAGCCGCCCGTCGGGTGCCAACATCGGCCGGATGCAGACCGGTGCATGACAATGCACGTGGTCGATATGTCCCAGTGTCACAGGGCGAAACAACGTACGTGGATCTGCATCTAGCCAGCGGCGATAGTTAACAAAGGATTAGACGCCCTGCTTAGCCTGAGGATGCTCAAGTTTAACTTCAAGTTCGGGTGGTCTAGTTTGAAGTTTTATCTGAGAAAGGTGATTTGAGCGGCCGAAACCCATCATTGGCGCAAACGATACAAGATAGCCGTGATCATGATCGCGCATATGATCTTCAGTTACGCCAAAGCAGTTTGTCATTTTTATTCGTTTGGGACATATTTGACGTCACATTGGGGTCCTGACCTATGACGCAATTAAGCATGTAAAGATGGAGTGTAAGGTTTCAACTTTCGCAGAACAAGTTACGGTGTCTATAAATTCAATCGGACTAATCTTGTGACACTTTCTGAGTTGGTTTCACCGACATTTTAGCTTTCTTTCACTACGCCACCGCAAATGACGTCAGCTACTAGGTCCTGGCGTCAGACTGGAGGACGCTCCGTACCAAAGGGGCCGATAATCTAATTTCCTGCACCCCACGTCGATAGGCTTTCCTGGTGATTTATGACGGTCCCTGTCAGGAGAAGCATCTCACTCCTGATAACACATAGATCACGCGGCATTCGGCCCCTGTTCCGGGGCAAATAGGATTGCCTCCTGGGGCGTGGGGCGTGATAACAGCCGCCCACTGGTCGGCCTTGGTGCTGCTCCGACGCAACAGCCGGCGGGGAGCATCCCCAGACGAAAATACTGGTGAAGACGTGCACAATTTACGTGAGTGGTAAAACGCTCGGTTTTTTTCAAAAAGCTTTTAACCACTATGGTACAGTCGCAATTATGCTGGCACGACAAAACGGATAGAAAAGGATAGAAAAGGAAGAGCACATGCAGAAAGTTCAGAAGCCAAAGAACACATTGGCACGGTGGTTCATGTTTTCGAGAGCTTTTTGGTATTTATTCTTTCCATGGCTGAAGCATGCGCTTTAGAGCATAGGATATCGTATTTGCAATCGATTTCAGAGAAGACGACCCTGGGTGCCTTCCGGTCGAGCATCGGTTCATCTTTGAGTTTCGAAGTCGATCGTTGATCGGTTGATCGTCGCCTGTACATTCATCTACATTGTGCACGTAGTCTGGTGTATCCGTGTGGTCTGGCCGTCTGGATCTGACATCAGTTCTTAAACTTCACAAAACGGGCAAGTTCTATGGTTTGTGCTCAAAAACGCGTGCTGTTATGAATACATCTGCCGCACAGTTTGGCCAGTACGACTTTCCGTTCGTTCCTCCGTCAGCACTAGTCTCATGCCGCTGTAAAGCCTGGCGTGGAAATCTCGACCCCGTTTCTGCACGTGTCGTTCAGCTTCTTCGTAACTGAAACGCACAATCTTTTTCATATCAATGGAACGGGGAAGTGAAGTCCCAGTGGTGGCGCAATGTTCCAGAAAACGAGGGCAATTTTGCGTCTTGCATGTAAATGCCTAACAATTTTTGAAGCACAACGCTTAGGGAGTTTCGTCTAGAAAGCGCTATAGTCGGGTCGCTCGAATTCATACCTGCATTACACTTAACCACAAGCATAATTCAAGCAGTCTTCAGTACTTATTCATAGCGATCCACAGTCAGACATAAAGGATATTTCAGAACGACTCATTCGGCTTCGACTCCACCCGTGACCAGAAGGCACACAGGTGACATAGATGACCAGAAGCCGCGTGCGCGGGCATTTCTAACTGCAGGGATACAAACCTCCAGTCAGCTGATATCGGAGAGTGCAGAACTGTAGACGAACAACTACGTATGACCGACAGCAACAACTCAGAAGAGCAAGCATCCCTGTCCAGCACGCGGCACGTCTCACCCGGCCGTCAGCTGGAGGGCGAGCCTCTCGCCGGAGCCAAACAGAGGGCTGGCGCTGCGCCGTTGGGGCTGCTACCCAAAGTTGGTATCCAACACCCGGCGCCTCACGTCCGGGTGGTAGCCACTGCTCGGCGCGCTCACGCGACCGGGGCCGTTTATTAGGACACGCAGCGGGCCCGCTCCGGGCCGACAGTCGTGGCGGCATTCCTGGCCACGGAGCGCCGGCGAGGGCGTGACCGGAGGGACATTACGTTCGGGGCGACGAGCCCCGCTGTAGCGACGTTACCGCCCCACCTCGGATGCATTCCTCACGGCCAGGCCGGTTATGTGATCGGTGCACGGCGTGCGCTGAATGCGGCCGCTCAGCGGTGTGCTGGATCCGTTGCAAAAATGCTCAGGAAGCAGGCGGCTCTGTCGCCTGCTTACGGAGTGAGTCATGCTCGGAGTGAGGTCTGTGCCGAGAAAGTGTCGTCGAGTGGCCGCGCACAATTCCATCCCATTCTAATTCAAGCTGCACGCATGACATGTCTTGTCACAACTTGTCTTGTCTGTTCTGTCCAAGAGTTATGTTGGAGATCATTACCGCAAGAGACTGAACTATCGGAGGCGCCCAAGCTTTTAAATATAAAAAAGAAAATAAAAACAATTGATGTGTGAGATGACATTCAGTGCTGCATATCTGTCACAATGCTTTCTGCCAAGTCATGATAAGCGATCCCATATAATGAAAGTTATCCTAACATTTACAAGATTTCGTCCGAAGCAAAGGGAAATGATATTCCAAGGTTCACACACATCGCAAGTACTCTTCCAGCCAACTCTTCATGCACGAGGAGTGTTGTTCTAGCTAAAGCACACGACAGATCACAAATGTCTTCTCTTACGAATTCGATTTGTCATTACTGGCCATTGTTATCGTCATCACGCGGCTGGGGTCAAATAGAACAATTAGCGCAGACTTCAGCACGTAGTAGACGGTAGAACCTTATCCAGTCCATGACCCTTGATATTGATTTCCCGCAGCAGATTAAACTGTCAAAACCCTCTGTGTAACCCTCAACCAACGTCCTCAATCATCACCGCATCGCCACGCCATACGGAGGTCGGCGGCGGCGCCAGCGGCGCAGCGCCGACCTGGCAGCTCTAATTTGAGAGATATCCGCGTCAACAGGGCGTTGGGCGAGCCGCCTGCCGCCAGAGGCCGACGCGCCCTGGCCGGCGCGCCGCGCATACTCGCCGACTCCGGTGTCACGCGCCACGCGCCCCAGCGATGATCCCGGTGGCACCGTGTCGCCGCCGGCCGGAAAGGCACGCCCCCCCCCCTCGGCGCCGATGGCGATGGCGGTGGCGACAAATTGACGGTTTGACGAAGCGTTGGCGTGCCCGCAGGCGGGCGGTGTGGAGGAGTGTTGTGTGGACACGGGCGGAAGTGCTACTGAGAACGCCGAGCACTGCCGTGCTCCGAAGCTGTAGTGTGGCACTCGTGTCAGCATGGACGACAGTCCTGCCGGGCCCCACTGCTATTAATACTACACTCGTGCTCGGAGCCGCGATTTCAACATTCGTATTAACGCCGCGGAACGCTCGTGGGGCCACAAACGGTCGCACGTGGCAACTGGCTTTGCGAATGCACGTCTGCGGCGGCGGCGGAGTACACGTATGCGGCGGCGGCACGTACATCTCTGGGCGATAACGTGTACACGTTTGCAGCGGTGGCGCGTACGCATCTACGGTGGTGACGGTACGGTTCACGTCTGCAACGGCGAACGCAAGTCGCGTCCGCGCACTCGTGGGGCCGTAGCGTCATCACAGGAATATCACTCCGGCATGGCGACAGCACAGACAGCGCCCTGCCGTCCGTAACTACCGCGGCTACAGAGACGGCGGCAGCCCCCACCCCACAACCGTGCAAGACCACCGACCTCCAGATTCTCCCGGAGCGGGGAGCGAGGCAGCAATGTGCCACGGCCGGTCGCCCGCTCCGTCAGCACCGGTCGTGCCGCCGTTTCGCCGTCGGTGGCGACGTCTCGAGCCGTGCGCCGCCGTCGCCTTCGACGGGCCCAGCTCGCTGGACGCCGCGACAGCTCGACGAAACCAGGCGCCGCCTGAATAATTGACGGCTCAATCATAGAGCGCAGCCACTTGACAGTGCTTTGGGACGCTGTGCCTGCCGGACGGCGCCGGGACACGTTGTCAGCGGTGGCATCACCAATGAATAAGCCGGTGGTGCGGATGACTGAGCATGTGACAGGACCGCCGGGCATCAGCCGCCCTCGGCCCCGTGCTCCGTGCCAGCCCGTGCAAGCGAGCGTCGGGCGGCGGCGACCACTCCGCCTTGCCCAATCAGGATGGATCAATATTCATAAAGCCGAACGCATGCTATGGTGGACCAAGGTTGGTTCAGCTGCGTTTGTTTTGGTATTTGTCTTTTTTTAGACGTGGAGGTTGGGCAGCTGGTCGCCGGCATGAGAGAATAGCTATTGTTGAAGAAAGCTGCTTTTACTGTTTTAACCCTGATCCAGCAGCACGCAACTCCGACAATGTTGTTTATATAGCTAAAAGTAGCTAAAAAGCCTTAGTTTCCTCGGAAAACTAGAGAACGTTACGCGCTGGATAAAGTAATGCAATAATCAGGAATGGATAGCAATTTAGAAGAGGTGCTGATTTGGAGGAAATTGCAAATATAGGTGTGGATGCGGGCATGTTACCTAAAAAACACAGACTAGAAACTTCAATAAATACCCTGAAACGTACTGTCTGCACTTATCTAAGTCCTAACGGGCATCATTCGCATAAGTTCCGAATTAGCAATGCAACAACGTAAATATGGGCCTAAAAAACGGGCGGGCACAAATTATTAGGATTGCGTAGCGGGTGGGCATGGGCGCAGCCGCATGGGGGAAGGGCGAATTGAGTAAAGGACATCTGCCCATGTCTTACCGCACACAACTATTGATCACGTGCCCTACGCCACCTGCGCCGCACGCGTGGGCCGCACGGCGGAGCTCGGCCGAGGCCAGGCGACGGCTCACACCGCTATTTCGCTTGGCACATCGTTTTCTCTGGGGCTGAGAAGTCACCGTGAGCGCTCGGTAAATATTTTCCCTGCCGGCTGCCAGGCGGGGTCGCACGCTCCGCCCGTGTCACCACTGGGCGGCGGCGCGCTCGCGAGCCGGCCCGGCCTGGAGCGCCACCGGTCCGCCCCGAATAGATCGGACAGATAATTTGGCGGCGGCCGCGATGGGCCGCGCCTCCTATATTGGTATCACGGCCATGTCAGCCTGGACTTGGTTGTCACAGCGGCGGGCGCTATTGAACTCGTGCGCCGCGCGGAAGGCCGGGAAGCGAGGCGCAGCGCACCGCGGTCAGGATGACTTGTCCGCCGAGTAGACTTGTAAACGCTAAATATAGCAGACAAAGAGAATAGTTCAGGAAGCATCGAGGTAATTTCAGAAACGACACGAATTTGGTGATTTCGGGCATGGAAGGCGAACTAAAAGCCATCCTTCGGCAGTAAGGCGGCTAAAGTTCGGTGTCATAAATAGTGTGTACACGGCCTCATCAATGATCCTATCCATCACCATGGGTTTGCACGGTTTCTCCGAATGGCCCATCTGAGGGGCGCACATTTAAGTTCGTGGGGTGGGCACTGCGACCTGCCACGTGCTCAGTCCGCTCCATCAGGACCTCAGCACCGGCGCGACTCACGGAAGCGTCGACCCCCCCCCCCCCCCTCACCACCACCACCACCAGCGCTGACTGACGTCACCAATCGGCGGCGAGGCCGCCAGTGCAGCTTGTCACGGCGGCGGCGGCGGCGGCAGGAAGTGGGGCGGGGTGGGGCGGGGCGCAGCCGGCCGCCAGCCGGGGAGCTGTGAGGTGTGGGCCGAGCGAGCTCTGGACGGCCGCTTCACGAGCGAGTTCACGAACAAGGTTTGGACGGCCGCTTCACGAGCGAGCTCTGGACGGCCTCCTCACGAGCGAGTTCTGCACGGCCGCTTCACGAGCGAGCTCTGGACGGCATTCAGAGTCGGGCACATCCCCCCGTGACAGTCTGCCGCTCTCCGGACGGCGAACATGTGCCGACCGCGTCATCATGTCGATAGAGCCAGTCCGAGGACTGGCGGGAATGAACGAAGGCTGCTTGGATCGTTTGGAGGTGGCTATTTGCGAGAGTGGTCGCTACGCCTCCTCGTTCGTAAGGATGCGTTAGTTTTAAAGTGACGCTTAAACGAAATATCTACATGCGCAACTCTCCAGTACGGTCAAGCCGGCACCCAGGGTAGTTTCAGGTGGGGATCAGCTAAAGCGTGTATTTCTGCCAAGATTATTCCTTGTGAGGCAATTCATGATGATTATAAAATGTTATGCAAATTCGTCATTCAAAGCTATTTTTCATGTGCCTCAAATTGATAGGTGTCACTCTGCCGATCTTTTGATTAGCAGCATCTATTACCGGCAGCCCAAGGAACTTTTTTGTGACGGGGGGGAGGGGGGGGGGGAGGAGTGGAGGAACGTGCTTGAAGAATCACCGGCGAAACAGTTGCAATCACAAAGTTATTCTTATTCTCCACATTTCATGGCTGAATTTCCCATGTCGGCGTGGCGTTTTCAAACATTGTTTCTTGTATTTGCTGAGTCACGAGACGCTGATGTTATCCACGGGTCAAAGACGTGCATTTGCATTTTCCCCAAGCATTATGCAAATGTAAACGCATTCCTGGCCGTGATATCCTTGCCATAACTCCTCCGAGAGAGGCCCAGATACGATCGCCCGGGGAGAGCATTTTCAATCCCGTGCCTCGCGAGAGGATGGAAGTGGCAGTGGTCCATGGGCCGATCGAGACCAGATAGAACGGCGTGGTAGAACACGACAGATCTACTCCAAACTGGCCATCATAAGACAGTCCATAATGTATGATTGACTTCGTCTGAACTCGGAGTTGGCAGCAGTAGAACTGAACCATTGAAGTAAACCGCGAATTGTGACAGGTCATCGGACCGTGTGAACCAGAAACGTCTAGAAAAGGACGGGTCAGGCTCACCGACAACGAGATCCAGGCACGCGTGAATCGGACAGCACACAAGCTCCGGTGCCAATGGTGCTGACCTCAGACGACGAGGCGCGCATCTGTCGCGTGACCTGGTGTACGCATCACATTCCACTTGCCAGGCGAGCACAACTTACGCTGAAACTGACGCATTGTGGACTCACGTCCATTGAGATACCCGGAGCTTAACTGACCAGTTAGGAACCGTCATATGTCGCTTTGAAAGTGGCATTGCTTGGTGTAGGCAAAAAACCCCGTGCGTTCCTGGTTTTTAGTATCATAGGGTATCACGAGCGTATGTGCTGACAGTTATCGACCTTTGGTGTATCAGGAGATACCGTCTAAATGACATTATCAGGAAAAATAGTTTTACTGTCAATATTCGACGATTCAAGCTTTGCTTGTGAACCCAGCATTGGTAATGTAAAAAAATGTTCGCTTGCTAACATCGTTTAACCAGTGTATCCTGGACTGTTGAAGGTCGATAACTCGTAGCATAATAATTCTGCGCTTTCTGAGTGATATTTTTAACGACAACGCAAAATCAAACGGGAACCCCATAGCAAGATCTCAGCTAATTGGCATGATATGCAGGATTATCTAACAGACCGACGAACGTGACGCATATCAACATGCATAACTGTGCATTTAGAGCCAATGTTAGGTATGTATTACGCGGGGCGTAAACTTCAGTAGTCAATGGGACAGCCGAAGTATCATAAGTGATTGTAAAAACTACATGTTATCGATTGATGAGCCTCATTGAGCACGATTGCGTGGAACTACAATCTTAGGGTCCATCTGGGACATATACCTATATTCTGAATCCCGTACTGATTGTCATGACACCAATTTAAAATCCAAATCCGGGTTGAATCACCGAACGGAAATTATCCGCGACTTTCACTGTGTACAGCCATCAGCGGTCAAAGCACAGCCACATTTTTTCCGAATTATTTTCGTCACGTGTTAAGGGAACTGAACGTTTTTGTCAATACATGCGTGCACGCTTTGCGGGAAGCGTGTTTTATCTAGTTGTGTGTGTTTTGTTTCGGGTGCGTGCAGTGTAGCCAGGACACCGCATGATATGCAGTGTTGCGCATTCCACATTGCATGTCTCTGTTATACTTTGTTTTATTATTTACTAGGCATGCAAGTGCGTAATAACGAAGTTGCTACTGTCGTTGCAAAAGTCTTGCCATCTTCGCATCCCCTGCAAGTGTGTAATAACGAAGTTGCCTACTGTCGTTGCTAAAAGTCTTGCCATCTTCGCATCCCCTGCGTTGCGCGTTTTATTTGTTGTGTAAGATCGCATAACAACGTGTTTTCTAAAATGCGTCCTGCTGATAAATCCCTTAAAGACCACTATAATGAGTTCTTCCGTTCAGTTTTGCCGACAGCGCCAGACCATTTCCGTTTCTCGGGACGTCGGAATTCTAACGCAGAGGATCCCTCAGACTGTGGCCGTCTTGTCGAAAACAACGCACGAAACCCGCTCACGTAGTCGGTGCCGACAATGGTGCGGCCGAGCTCGGGCCAACACGTCTGCCCTTCCCCCGAGACAGCGTGCTTCACCCAGACCATGAAAGCCAGAAAAGTCAAAACACGTACCGCATTGGTGGGCCGAGAACATGCAAATGACAGCAAAGCAGACACCCTGTCTGCCGCCCTCTTCTCGCGGCGTCTTATACGATTTCAGAACGAATGAGAATTTGGCTTCGTGCGGCCCTTTCGCAGATCGGGAGATGCAGGTTTTATTCCCTCGCCACCACACTAATACAAGTTATTCGGACTCCTAGCTCATGATATGTCTACAATTCGTAAAACTCCCCTTTGTCAGCAAACGGTTTTGGCAAGCAACTTATTTTAAGCCTCAAGATAAAAATCATAAAAAGCAGATGAGTCGCGCCGTGCGCAACGCATGCTAAGAACACAACTTAGCGACCGCAGGCGGACCGGGACACGGTGCGGTGTCCGGCGCTCAGTCGGACGCCAGCACGTCGGCCGAGGCTGAATCTGGGGCACCTCAGGCGCACCAGTGACCTGGCTGCAGGGGGGCGCCAACTGAAACCAGACTCGGCGCACTGGCAGCATGACAGCGCGGCGGCCAGTGGCGGCCGTCGGACCACGACTCAGCGGACTCGGGCCAGACCGGCCCTGCCAAACGGCCTGATGCCGCATTGTTGTCATTCTGGGGACGAGTTCAGTGCAGCGCCGCCGGAATGGGCCGGCTGGCGTCGACAGGACGGCGGGGCCAGGCAGCCGGAGGCGGACTCAGCACACCGGTCCAGCGCTGCCAGAGACGGCGGCCATGTTCGAGGCTATCAGCTGGCCATCCTGCCGCGAACTGCACCAGCGACAGCGGCAGCGACTCCTCGTGGACTTGGCGCTTCGCTGCGGCACACTTTCACGTCAGCGGAGCGGCCCGCCAGGCCGGCCCCGCTCTTCCGATTTCGGGTCACAACTCGGTCAGTGAGGTCCAGGACCGGAATTGGTCGGCCTCGCGCGCCACACACCGCCCCGTCGTAAACTCTCCATGGAGCTTGATTAAATTCGGCGTCTTTAAGGCCCCGCCAGCTGCTGGTGTCGTGGTGTGCGGCGGAGGGGCCGATCTAATCATGCAGCAGTGCTGCGGTCATTTGGGGTTGGCCCAGAAACCCGCCCGCACTCGCGTTTCCGTTGGTGTCCTTGTAAACTACACAAGGCATAGGGTAAAGGAATCAATGCCGTAACGTCACCACTGTGACGTTGCGTTCTGTGACAGTCACAGTCTCGATACGAAGCAACTGCAAGGCGATTAAAACTCACACGTTGTACACTCGCTATGTTCATTAGAGCCCATTTTAACACCAAATGCGGATTCGAAGACCTCCGGAGTGCGAGGGATGAATATATAGTTGTTGCCTACGGGGCGAAAGCTTTCAAGAAACCGTCGGCCCATTTATCTTCCTTTCAAAAGTCATCTATTATCCCGCACTACAGGAGAGCTACAAGACGCCTTGCATATAAACCTAGTGCATGAATTTTACCATTGGTTGGATTTAACCATTTTTGGTAGGTGCTCCGCTATGCCATACGGGTAATGTCCGCATCATGATGACGTGTTTCAACCAAGAGCTCATTTCTCGCATGTGAACAGGCAGGGCTCTCCTGTGAGCATCAGAGCCCCTGGTTAGCCACGGCCAGCGCTGCCCGAGCCTGGCGGCGTCCGCAGGACCACGGCGGGCACCTTTCAGCGCCAGGCGCCGCGGCGCCGGCTGCTCTCCAGCCGTCTCCCGGCCCGCGCCGCCCGGCCCCATTGATTTCTGGCCACTCGGGCGGCGGGCATGGGACGCTATCTCACCGGGGACCGGCGGGAGTGGAGCGCGGCCGCGGTGCCGCTTTATGGGAGCCGTCGGCAGCTGCGACCGCCACGCCCGGGCAGGGGGCCTTCCGCCCGTCTCTTCCCCCTCAGCGACGGAGGATCACGGGAGGAGCTCGGCTGCCCCGCCAGGGCAGGAGAAGCTCCCGGCTCGCCTCCCGCTCGCGGTGGAGTGTCACGGGAGGAGCTCGGCTGCCCCGCCAGGGCAGGAGAAGCTCCCCGCTCGCCTCCCGCTCGCGGTGGAGTGTCACGGGAGGAGCTCGGCTGCCCCGCCAGGCAGGAGGGCTCACTGCCGCCTCCTGCCCGCGGTGGAGTGTCACGGGAGGAGCTCGGTTGCCCCGCCAGGCAGGAGGGCTCACTGCCGCCTCCTGCCCGCGGTGGAGAGTCACGGGAGGAGCTCGGCTGCCCCGCCAGGCAGGAGGGCTCACTGCCGCCTCCTGCTCGCGGTGGAGTGTCACGGAGGAGCTCGGTTGCCCCGCCAGGCAGGAGGGCTCACTGCCGCCTCCTGCCCACGGTGGAGAGTCACGGGAGGAGCTCGGTTGCCCGGCCAGGGCAGGAGAAGCTCCCCGCTCGCCTCCCGCCCGCGGTGGAGTGTCACGGGAGGAGCTCGGCTGCCCCGCCAGGCAGGAGAAGCTCCCCGCTCGCCTCCTGCCCGCGGTGGCGTGTCACGGGAGGAGCTCGGTTGCCCCGCCAGGAGGGGAGGCTCCAGGCCGCCTCCTGCCCGCGAAAGGGACCACACGGAGGGGCTTACCAGCGGCCGACACCAGCTGAGTCCCGCCAGTCCCGCCGGCAAGCAGACCTTCCATCTCCTCTCGCCAGTCTTCGGCTGTCCTACGCTAGGGCGAGCCAGCTCATCAATCTCGTGTTCATACAAGCCGGTTCGCACGGGACATTAATACATGCATGGTACGCACGTCTACTGATGCGAGGGGACCAACAATGGCACTTTCGGCAGTAGTACTTTCGCCGACCTACAGCAGCTGGTGATGCTTTGCCAGCTATAATTAGCTGTACGGACTGGGACGTTGGCAAGTGTTTGAACTGCAAACATGTGTGACACGGAAAACAGTGCTGCTTTGCACTGTTTTGTAGCACCATGTGATCTTCGATTGCTAGGTTTGGAGCGCGCAAAAACTACCTCGAGCGAGCCAAAACCACGAGCCAAAAATTAGGCGTCACTCAGCATTTCCTCAAACTATGCACACATGTTACACCCGGGTGAGCGGCAAGCACTCTAAGTTTCCATCCATCCACTCTGAAGTCCTCATGATCAAAGCGGCGTGAGCAGACGACGCCCTGACATCGTCAACGCTGCCAGACGGAGCCCAATGCCTTCGAGTGGCGCTGTAACAGCCAAGTGCCATGCTGTTGCTGTTCGACTAGTGGGGTAGTTAGCGGGGGTGGGCTGCAGCAAGATATGCCTTCTCCATCCCCACTGGATGGCTTCAAAGCGCTCCCGAGGGCCTTCACAGCCAACTAAGTCACTCAAAACTCTGCTGCCGCTGCTGATGCTTCTGCTGCTGCTGCTGCTGCTGCTTCTGGGATTAGCTCAGCAGTCGCCGGGATTCCGGTTGCAGCAGCGCACCGTCCCCGCCGCCGCCTCGCAGTCCCAGGCGGCGCAGAAACGGCGCACAGCCGGGCACACCCGGTGCACGAATGATGCATGCACGGCCACCCTCCTCGGCGGGCGGCGTGATTCGGAGCGATGCCGCCGCGCCGCCGGTCACCACATCGATCGCCGCGCCGCCAGCCCGGCGACGGGCGTCGCGATCGGAGGGCTCATGGACCGCCGCTGGGCTGCCGACGCCCGCGAACGGAACGGCGCGCTGGAAATGGGAAGTGATTCCGCGAAGAAGGAAGCGCATGATGTCACTCCAAAGCTGGATGCCATCGGACGGTCGCCAAAGAGGATGTTTTTGCTGGTTGATGACATGCTGGTGTGCATCCTGACACAACTGTTTACCAAGGCGATGACAGACTACAATTTTCCCATAGCTCAAACCACAGAACACACAGTGGAAAACATGTAATCAGGTGAAGAGCACGCGGCCGGTGAAAGAAATTCAATTAGTTCTGCTGGCGGCACGGATGGCGGGCGCAGTACAAAACCATCCCGGGCCTAATGTTCTGCAGCACGGCTCGGAGGGCCACGTGACCCGGTGCTTCGAAATGTCAGCAGGGTGAGTTGTAAATTGTTGTTTTCCACCGCCCGTGGCTGTTTCGGTGGGGCGTTCCCACTTGGTGGGCGGACTTGGACGTTATTTGGCAGCGCCTCTCCTGTTAAGGAGAAAGGAATGCAGAGCGCCGGCGACGTGCCCAGTATGATGGCTAGAAAGCGCGAGTTATTCAAACGCCTTAAAAGTGTTGTAGGCCTCACAGCAGTTCAATTAGGAAATGATTACCTTCGGCAAAAGGAAATTGGTGGCATCAGTTCATGATGAGCCGAGAGCTGTGCGTTTAAGTGAATGACCTCGGCCTGACCCCTCGAAGGGGATGTTCCACACTTGAAGATATTGAAGCAAGCATCATATATGATAGAACATATTCATTCGTAACCATTCGTGCACTTTTCAGCTGGAAAGGCTGCTTTAGAAACACAACTTCGCCGTTTAGTAAAAATGCTTCTCAGCACGTGCTTGTTTGATTACGTCATCATACCTTGTACAACATTGATTAAGAGCCGATCAATGGCCGTTATGTCTGGAAATCGCCCTCACGAACACCAGACATGAACGGCTCGACAATAATATTGTTCTAAACTTGGATCGCCGCATGGCCAATCCAATGGCAGGATTTGGATAACGTTATTATGGCATCAGGGATGCATGAGTGACCTTGAAATAGACACCCCGAAAACGTCTGTACATCTTTGCGGGCGTGTATCTCAGAAACTTGACGGGTTTAGGTCTTACGGAGGGTGGGGCCGTGAACTGCACCAAATAATCTTCGGATGGCTATTTCAGTTCAAAACCCATACAAATATGGTACACTCGCTTCAACACCCTATCTGGGATCCGACAGGTTATGGGGTGGCTGGCTGGGTGCCCCACTCCCATGGAGTGCTTACCCAACTTTTCCTTACGGGTTCACAGCAATCAAACTTTGCTTTTCCTGACGCCAGTGGCGCAGCCAGGGGGCTTCTGGGTTATGTCCTGCCCCTGGGCCGGAGGTTCCAATAATTTTAGCAGTCTAAGACACTTGTAAGACTCCTAAAACATTAACAACAACAAAACGAGCTTCCAAAGCAAGAACATGGGATTTTAAGCCAAAACAGGTTCCAAGTACAAAAGACTGATACCCTTTGAAGACCAAGAATGGCCCCTTAACTGAAAAGACCGTGACCCTATTGGCCCCTCCTGTGTGAAATCCGAACCGTGCCTGTGGCTGCCACCTCTGTAAGTAGTAAGGACATGAAGAACATGGGATTCCGCGTTGCTTCATCACTTCTGGGGCTGACATTGAGAAGGGGTGGTAAGACATAGCTGTTTCTCCCCCCCAAGCGCTTCCGGTGTATGCAGGCGTATAAGCACTAGGTCATCCCACCAGCGGGGCGCTGCTCCGTCATGAGGTGCGTATGGTCAAACAGTTCCATATCAAAACTTTTCCTGCGTGTCCCATCTCAGTAGAATCAATGTAAAACGCCAGGAAGAGTCTGTCAAAAAGGGTTCTTGGCCAATAACCAATAATGAAATGAAACCCAGCGAATGAATAAGCCGTCAGCAGAACAGTCCAGCCCCCCGTGCGGCGAACGAGCGGAGATGCTGAAATCTCGGCTTAGGTAGCTGCTGACAGGAGTTTAATCAGAAAAGCGTGTGGTAGAAGTCTGCAAGCTTGTAAAGTAGCCATGTGATGAGAAGATGACACACATTGAGATCACATGCCACAGTATATTTCAGCGAATGTAGGGCGGCCAGTGTCAGATATTAATGCGTCAGCTCAAAATAGCTGAGACACTGTGGAGTGATACTGAATGATTTGACAGAACCATTAACATCAAATTAAATGCAATCACTCATGTCATAGTTTTCCCCACTGATATTTACTTCTCATCATAACCCACAATATACAAAATTCTAACCTACGCTTAAAAGGTGCTCAGGTTACCGGCAGGGTGAGAAATACAGCATGTAGCATTTACATTTACATGTATTGTGCGAGTTACAAGTGGTTCACGGAGATACAAGAGCCACTCGGTGTTCATTCAGTCACTTATTTTCGTGAAACATCAGCGGGATCCAGGTTCCAAGTGTGGGCGAAATAGGTTAGATAAGGTGAGGATAACAGGTTCACACGACGGGGGTCGCGGTAGTTGTGGGTAGTAGTGTAGGGTGACATTTCCGGCAGAATTGTTGGTGCTCGCACGCAGCTCATCGCTTGGTCGACGGAGTAACGGAGGCCTCGGGCAAGCAGCGCTCTTAAATTGCCGCCATCGTTGTAAGTGGCACAGCTTCTCCCTCGAAGATGATCGAGTGGGCTGCGATCAGCCCCGCCCGTCAGCCAATCACGTTTTATTTCAACCGACGGCGGGCCTGCGTCTTTCATCGATCGGCCCTCCCCTTTGAGAAGCAAACTTGGCGAGTGGTGACACGACAGACATTCAGTGCATGCCGTATGCCCTGTGGAGTACGTGACGACTTTCCAGGCACCTCAAGCGAGGGCAAAGCCAGTCGATGCTGGTTGCGGAGTGGACCTCTATCACGCCGCGTGGTGAGAGCACCGTGGCGGGGCACCGTGGCGAGAGCGCCGTGCGGGAGCACCGTGGCGAAAGCACCGTGCGGGAGCACCGTGGCGAGAGCACCGTGTGGGAGCACCGTCGCAGGAGCACCGTCGCAGGACCACCTATCATCAGCAAGGAAATGGAGGGTCGGCGGACTCCGCGAATTCGATGGTTCGGTGTCTGGTTAGAGCGTACCTGCTCAGGCGCGTGACGAAGTGCGCGTGACTGGCCGAGTACGCACTGATCAGGATCATGACGGCTCCTGTGGGGGAGGGGAGGGGAAGAGGGAAGGGGCAAACGCGCAGGTGCGAAAACCATGCTGAGCTCAGAGACCAAGATGTCATTTCTCATCGATTATTGGAGATGCTATGTTGAGATTACAATGGGATTCATTACAATCTGCATACGTTTCAACTTCAATATTTTTATGATTCAGTAGCCAAAAAACAAAAAAACAAAAGATGAAATAGCCAAGTTCCTGTTCAACAGAATCAGCACATTGCGTGCCGTGTGATCATTGCACCAGCAGCAAGCTCTACCTAAAAAGTGCTCTGAACCCGAAGCCACTCGCGCGTATCATTCGAAATAAAACATACAGGAAACAGCATACAGATTTGATGTATGGCAGTGATGAATAGTCATGGCTTAACCTTTCTCCCTACGAACGCAAGTGAGTCGCGGCGCATCGGGTTTGTAATGTCTACTGCAGCAGCAGACCAATGCTCCTATGGTAAAAGGCTTTGCAATGCGTTGTTACGATGCGCGTTGAATAATTAGCCCCAATTTTTCACCAGTGGTAACGATGCAGGCCGGCTTCTCAAACGACTTATTTCGGCAATGCATTTAGCGCATGTGACGCTTGCTCATGAAGCCTGTAAAACGTGCGTGCTGATCCCAAATTAGGGCTTTTGTGATGGCCCATATTGCAGCACGCAGGCTTTTGAAGCGGAGCGGCTGGGGCACGCACGTCACCGTTAAGCTGCACACTTTTAGCCGCATATCACCGGAACTCAGCTGAACCTAAGGGCTGGGCAGAACGCTATCCCCGCTCACTGGGTTTCAACGATGGTGATCACACCGTTTGCCAATTGGCAGCACGTGCAAGTGCATTTGGTAACAAGCTTTTCTAAAAAAAAGGAAGATTTGCAGGCGGCCTACCGCATCAGGGGATCGGCCCATTTTAGATGTGATTCATTGAGTTGATAGTGCATCTTTGATCCAACTCAGCATTAATGTTTGTGAAAAAGCAGCTCAATGCCTCACCTTACGAAGAAAAACATTTTCAGCCATGGGTTTTTTGCATTATTTTTCATAATGCTGAACGAATCGCTGCTGCTGAAATCGAAGTGCCCGGGGCTGAGCCCGTGCTCCTGCGACACTGGGCTCAAATTCCAGCACGTGCGCTTTGCTAAGCCATAGCAATATGCAGTTACCTGACAACTGGTCAGAAAGCGCCAGCGTGGCTTGTCGGAGGGCCATGGAAGGGGTAGCTATGTCGTGCGTCGCGAGACTTGGCGGGCCTCGCTCCGAACTAGTCAGGCCGATGGCTGCATGATCCACTGGCATGAAATCGTGGTTTATATCGCTACCACCCACGCAAGCACGCTTTTTGTCCCAAATTCTATCGAAACGAGCCATTTTGAGCCAGTTAATCCTGAATGGCTAGCTCGGTTGCGTTCTAGTTAAGAACACTTAAAAGTACGACTTAATATGTGTGCCCTGATTGTACAACCCAGGATGTAATGATTCTAATTGATCTAAAGCGATCAGGTCATGGGGTAATGTCGCCTCCGGCCTCTGTCAGCCATCACCATGGATAATTTCACTGACAATGCATACAGTGCTAGAGCACGGTTGTTCCTGGCCAGGCCGACCTCCCGGGTCAGCTGTCTGCTCAATCGCCCGTGTCAATCGGGCCAAACCATATGCTCGGTGCAGGGCTCGAACCCGTGTCTCTGGGTTGAGTCCAGCGTCCTCCGCTAGACCACGAGATCAACCACCGATAGTCGACAGTCGGCAACGACTTCGCAAAAAATGTCATACGTTGTATACCGGCGATGATGGCGCACATGACCGCACCCGGCGCCCAAAAGTCTCGCATCCAGTCGAGCCAATGCTGTAGAACGCACAATTAGTGCCGGGAAATTAGTTTAAAGAAAAGCTCAGTCAACAAAATCTGCAGCGACTCGTACAGCATCCCAGGCTGGCAACTCGATACGGCCCGAGCGCCACAGTTCTTAAAACAAACGAAGGGCGCGTCGCCATTTTTGGCCTGTTTCAACCCTAAGTCTGTATTGTTACAGTTCGGAAAAAGCCGGCTGCACGCTTTTAACTTGAGTGAATAAATGGAGGCCGTAGGCATTTAGAACATAAGAAAAGACATATGTCATGACACACCATCAGACTGCGCCTGACCTTATGGTCTTTCGTACTTGGCATGCTAGCCAGTTATTGGAATCGCTTTGTATTTGTAGGGCTCCTGGTAGGTGTTGTGGGGCTCTGGCGATGTTCCGGGTCTCAAAGATTGCCCCATGCAATAGAGCACATGGCGATACACCACATGTAACAAATAGCTCATTAGCGCAAAACAAGCCAGACCACGTCCCTCGCCGAACAGTAACGATTGCGGCTTGTGAACCGTTAGTTTTTCTTGGCCGAGGGCAGACCTTCTGAGAAGAATGAGTGCCAAGAGTTGCACTGTTTTTGGCTCTTCTTACCGGAGGCAAAGAAGGCGGCGTGGGAAGCAACAGAACGGCGAACAGTTTTTAGACTGATGATCGGCATGCGGGACTCCCTGTCGGTTTGGAACGCACTAAAAATATGCATCTGATGTTCAGATATGGCGCGCCATTCGCCTTTTTCAGCGTGACCACAGATGTGCATTGAATTTTAACTTCCCGGCCAAACATGCATTAAAATATTCTGCCAAGCAATTTAAAATCAAACGAGTGTGAGCCCGAATGCCATGAGCACAGCTGCTGATGGGAGGAGTAAAATAGGAGTCGAGACACGGCGTCCATACCCAGCAGAGTTCTGTCAGTGATTCAATGGTATCGGTCATGGGCATCGCCCGACCCACCCATTGCCTACTCTCAAATCCTGAACCACTCCGCGCTGAAAGCTGCTGGACGACAACGAAAAATGACAAAATCCTCGCCCGAGAAACGTCGACAAAGGCCACCACTTGGCTGTTTTTGATACGAGCGCCTTCCTGTTGTTTCTAACGGGTGTGGACGCGGCTGCCGGCGTCGCCGGCCAGCGTCGCCCCGTGTGGGCACGCTCCGGGCACGCCCCGGACATGCTGCGGGCACGCTCCGGGGGCGCCGCGGATCCATGGAGGGCCGCCGATACACGGCGTCCGTCCGTAATCCGGGCCGCTGATATTGCAGACGACGGAGATCGTTACCCGGTAATCAACACACGCGGCCGGCGCCATTGACCGTCCCAAAATCAGACCATGGGCGTCCAGCGCGACCCTGCGGGGCTCGGCTCGGTCCGCTCCCGTCATTTCCGGTGCACACAGAGGGCCCGGGCCGAGTACGGCTAGGCAGGGTCCGCTCCAGCTCAGTATGTTCCTGTTCCGTGCGATCCGTGTCACCCAGTTGTGTTCGTAGCCAATAGCAGTGCGTGTTAGCGTTTCTCGTGAGCACACTGACGCCCTGGGGGCTGCTGCTGATCCGGCCACCTCGTCATGGAGATGCCTGACGTCTGCGACGACCAGGAGACCCAAGTGGTCTTCGGTCGTAACGTAGTGCGTCGTAACACAGTCGCAGCGTAAGTGGTCGTCATACATTTAAGCGGGCGTGGAATAAGTGTGACCGGAGCAGCAGCGCACCGGTGCAGCGCTGAGTGCTTTAATGGTGTGCTGGAATGCCGCGGAACCAAGTTTTTGCCGAGTTACAAGGCGACAAGATCACAGCCAGTGCCAGACGACAGCTGTCGCTGTCGCTGACAGGCGTCGCAATACCGTCGTCAGCTTGCCGCGGAGACGGCGCGGTACTCACTGGTTGACGGCGTCGGTGTGGTGGCGGCCGCGGGTCCTTGTGCTGCACGATTCCCATTAGCTTCATCCAGGGGTTGTTTCCCCCCCGCCCATGGAGGGCGTGGCCCCACCCATGCCGCCGGACCACCATGGCCACGCGTCTCGCACGCACCAGGCCGCGTCACCAGCGGCCGCCGCCGGCGCCGGGCCCGCTCTGGCGGCGCCCAGGTGGCCGCCAGCGGGCGCGCTGCCGCCGTCGCACCGTCACCTGGGGCGGGCGTCGGACGCGCGCGCGCGCCGCCCGCCCGCCTCCGGCGCGCGGCGCATCGACGCCGACCGCTTGCGGCGCTGCGGCACAGTGCAGCGGACAGGGGACGCGACGAGGGGAGGGGCGGGGTGTAGAAGCGGTTACAGTGACGTTTGCTCGTCTGCGAGGTGACGCCTGACGGTTTTAAGACAGATTAAGACAGGTACAGATTACGTCCGCGCAGAGGGAGATTTGCTCTGCAGCTGTGCCGAGTATGGCGGTAATGAGTGACGGTGGTCGAGATGAGCGAACGTGGCAGTGCAGGCAAGATGTAGCTTCTATTCCCATTAGCGTACTTACACAAACGCTGTTTGATGCTTACAGCCGAAAAGCACGTCAAACTCTAAGGGACGCTCGTTAACCCCAGCAAATGAAGCTTGCGTTTTGAAGGGGCCGAATGTTCTGTGGACAGACGTAGCAGCTAAATTACACGTGCAAGGAAACCGAGCTCTGAGATTTCGCCATCAGACAGGTCTGGAGGCAGATTTGATTTAATTCTTGTGGATCCAGCGCCCGGCTCCTGAACGAGCAAATAAGTTTTCACATCTGACGCACTGGAGAATCACATAACTGTCAATAGACAAGTCGTGTTTGCTTACGGCTTTCACTGCCTTTACGGAGTTAATTGTGTAATATACCTGTCATGTGATGTCCAGCAAGTTCAACTGTTGTTTTTATCAATCATGAAGTTTTTTAGTTTTTTTGTGGTTCACGTTTTAGGCTGAATGTCTGTTTGGGTCAGAGCAAATCATTATTTTCGATTAAGGGGAAAATTAAAGCAATCCCTTGGTCATCCATCACCCAGGATGGTGAGCTTTGGAAACGTAGTCGGTGGAAATAGAATAAAACTGTACGGTAACCTTCTTTCTCGGATTTATATCGTGACGTGGCATTTTGCTTGCGGGTAGATAAATTGCCTCCAGCCATGATAGCACTGACCTGTTTTCTGCTGGGTATTGTCAGCTGTCAGATAAGGGAAGACTAGAAGAAGAGCTGGGACACAAATTTTCGGCGTTCGCCATTAGGTATGCAAAGGATGCCACTGACAGGGGAAGGGCAAGTGTGCCACCTGCCTTTTCTTTTGTCACTTTGCATCCGCCTGATGATGACCAACGCACAAAATCTGTGCTTCCAATTCTTCTTTTGATCCTCGCCTATTTACCAGGCTGCGAGTCTTTAACAATAAACGGCTCATTGCTGTAACGGCTTATGACCATTTATGAACCAAGAAGACCCTGCATGCAAAGGGTGAACCATGCACTCGGGGGAGGGGTCACTTATTTGATCCCTGTCTATTTGACCCCTTTAGGTTCTTCCAGAAAAGCTTCGAAAGGTGTGGTGCAGCCGTTTCAAACGCTTCATAGCTGTAGACAATGAAAGCCGATAATTCACATAAAAAATAGAAGAATATAATAAGGTCACTGACCTGAAGCACGTCGGCGGATCATGGCCACGGATGTCAGCGGAGGCCCTTCCTAGGAACTTTCAAGCTGACGCGACATGGCAGTGTTAGGCAGTCAGATATCTTTTGGGATGGTTTCTTCAGCAATAACGCAATTTGAATAGGATTCCGACTAATTCAAATTACCCTTGGGTCATGTATGACGGCCAGCTCATGGTCAAAAACCCCCTTTTTTTACTGGAACGCTTGCTTTGTGGAATAGTTGGCGCAAATTTGCAATCCCTGGACCACCAAGACGCCAGCACATTCTTTTTTATTTTATCAAGGCCAAGGGAGATACTGGCCTAAAATGACTTTATTCATATTTTTTCTTGGAAGAACATTCTGTCAAACTGATTCTTGACGCTAGTCATAGATTCAAATATCAAATTATCTTCAAGGGTTTTGGTCGTTTTTGGCCTTCTAAAGCTCAGATAGGTTATTTTTATGTCATGAACACGAGTTATATTTTGCTTACAAATGGTATCCCGCTTAGAGTTGAGTGCGATAGCGGATTTTAGGACACTTCGGGCACCAATTTGGAGTCTGAGCGTCGTTTCATCACCTTATTCGGCCCAAAGATCACAATTCCAGGGGCTTAAAATACACTTAAAAACTCACAAAAACTCTACGTACTCTGCAAATAAGTATTACAGCTTTCTTGGTATTTCATATATCAGGGGGTCAAATTGACTCCCACTCCTCGCGCGTCGCGCGCGACCGGCGCGTCGTAATCAACTGGTCACCAGGGCGTGTATTAATAAAGCGTCAGCAAATTTCATGAGAAAACCTTTGAAAACTGCGCCCACCAGCCCATGCGAAAGACCACTTTCAGTTCAAAATGAGGACCGCGCCTGGTGGTGGGTGCTTGGGACGCAGAGCCAGTAACCGTGCCCTGAGGCGCTTTAAAACTGCTTCGATTGTATGCCATAACAAACGCCCGGGTGGCCGGTTGGATACTCTTTGCTTGGGTGGGGGTCAATTTGACCCTGGCTGAGATCTCAGGAACTAACAGAGCTAGAGACAACCAAATTCGTCGAGTGCGTTGACCTATACGTCAGCCCACTTAGGTCAACGTTTAAAATTCCTAAAATGTTGACCTGGCTCATTTTAGGTCAGTGACCTATTGTGATCTTTAGGAAGTCCACGACAGGTATATAATGCGGTTCTTGTTACCAATACATTTGAAAAGGGCGCCAGAAACTATCCCGTAGAGCAAGCCCTAGAGAAATAAACAGGTTGGTTTGGCCTTGGTCTGACCGTCATACCTGAACCTAGGTCAACGCAGTTTGCTCATTCAATTGTTGTGTTGGCTGAGGAAGTATTTCAGAGATGTATGGCGGCGTCTGACACTTCGTTGTTGAATCAGATTGAAAGACTCCCTAGAAACTACCTTTGCTGCAACCATGGTCTGACTTTGACCTGCCATAGGTCAGCGACCTTACAAGGTACATCTGAATTGTTGAGCCTACACGATCCCACTATTCAATTGTCTATATATATGCAAACTTGGCGTGGCTGCGTTGCACCATTCGGCAATCACTCCGGAAAAACCTTCGGCGGGGTCAATTTGACTTCCCCCCGAGCGCATGTTAAAAAAACGGCTGCTCGTGATCCTGTGCCTACCTTCACCTTTGCGTCAGTCTGTGATGGCAAGAATGGCCTGGCGCGAGAGGGGGCGAACGGCCGCCGCAGGCATGCCGGTTCCACGCGGCGGCGGCGCCGGTGCGGAAAGTGTCCGCTGAGTGGCGCTCAGTCGGACGTGTGCAGATGCAGCGAGGCGACACCCGCCGAAACAGCACGAGTTTTGGAGTTGGGAAGACTCGGAGCGCGTTACGAATAGAGCACTCAGTGGACTAGGAGATTCGGGGATGTGCAGTGCCTGTATACATTCAGGAAATCTCGGTGATTCACAGATCCGCGACGCTATGCCAGCCGAGCGCTTCCAGATCGGGTCGGGTGAAACGGGATCGTTGCAGCGGACCCCACTCACCAGCCTGGCTGCGAAGTGCATCACCCTTTGCATCCTGTCTAGGTGACGCTCGGCCGATCCACCCTAGATGGACAGGCAGAAGAGGGTGGGGCAAGACGTAGACTTCGACAAGGAGTTTCAAAACCACAGGAGTGAAGTGGGGTGGGATTTTTACAGGAATACGAGGATGGCATTACAGCGCCGAACGTGAGAGCAGATGTGGGGTTCCCAGGTGAGGTGTGGCCAAGAGGTACATTCAGTACCTTCACTGAATATCATGGATGAATGTTTGTGCCGAAGATGGTGATGCGGAAGTTGCCGGTCTTTGTGGTGGAGAATTTGGTGTCAATCAGCATGAAGGCTGTCTTTTTAGGGTTCATTTTAAGGCTATTTGACTGAAACCAGTTTTGAAGGCACTGCTTGAACTCCTCGACACGGCCTTTCAGGTTGGACATGGCGACGACATCGGGGGTAGCAGAGTCATGGAGTTGCGTGTCATCGGCGTGGGATAGTAGGCGGCCTTGGGGTGGGAAGCTGGATAGGGCGCTGATTGAAAGATGAGGAACATGATTGGGCCGACAAGGGATCCCTGGGCTACCCCATGGGATAGAGATAAGGTAACCGAGCCACCACTGACCACCTGCTTCTGACGTCATCTCACAGCGTTGCGGCGCAGAGGTAAGCGAGAGGGATCGCATAAAAACTTACCGGATGCGTCTCTGCGATCCAACTGTGGTCTATCCGATCCGTTCGATCCAATGGCGATCCATCCAACTGCGTTTCGAGATTTCTAGAGTCGCTTTAGAAAATATACGGGGGTTTCACGGACACTTTCAATGTTCTTGATGAAGTGGCATATGTGGCAGTGTGTGACATTGTCACTAGCCGTTTCACGCCAAATTTCAACACCGTTCGCTTTGACAGCTGCATGTCTGTAGATGGTGAATTTGGACGACCAGCATTCAATGGTTCACGTTGCATGTTTCCCAAAAATGCGTCTTTTAATGCCACACAACCCTCAGTCGTGAGTTTGGACGTGTAAGTTGCGTTGCCACTTTTGTGCTACGCCGTATATAGTACTTTTTTGGATTCTATCCAGATCACTGCCTATAATCTTGACTGGTTTTTAAGATGTTGACACACATAATCAGTTATCTGGAGTAAGTTGCGTGACTCTAGGAATTCAAACCAATTACAGTCTTTCGGAACGCGTGTAGCCTTAGATATTGCCCGTACTTACAATACAATCACCCGATTCCTCAAAGCAACCAATAAAAATACACATGCGGTGGACACGCATAACATGCATAATACACGTAGGAATGATAGTCAGATATTTGACGGCTTCTTTTAAAATCCTTTTGAGACGTCATTGATAATTTGACACTTTGGAAACTGCACAAATTTGTTGTGAGCCGCAAATGTAGAACATCATGACATCTCACCACCAGTTTAAGGTATACCTATGTCCAGGCCTGCAGAAAACCAAGGCGTATTCATCTTTAAAAAACACGCGCTCGGGTGAAGGGGACAATGTTGCCCTCCAAAAGGTTTTACATAACCATTTTCGAACGGCGTGACGTAGCGACGCCAAGCTTTGCACGGCTATATACAATCGAGCAGCACATATTTGGTGAGAAATATGTACTTTGTAAGGTGCTGACCTATGGCAGGTCAAGTCAGGCCGTGGCTCTCAGCGCATGCCCATTTTCAGGGAGTCGTTCATTTGCTGCAACAACGGAGTTGTTACACGACGCCATACATCTCTGAGATAGTTTAGGTTTTTAAATTATTACATTTAGGGTTACATAAATTGCATTGAGCTAGGGCCGGATGTGAAGGTCAGAGCAAGTTAAAAAAGTCTTCCTACTGTTTTGTTGCAAAGCTTGCTTGAAGGGGCATTTTCTGATGCTAATTTCGAATTTCTTGAAAACAATTACTGAAACTGACATCTTCCGAGGATCTCTTAGAGGTCAAGGTAGACCATTGACCTAAAATGACCCTCGTAAACCCTTTTGTTTTAGGAATGTACCGCCTAGCGTAGTCCTTAACGCATATGCAGATAAACGTTCAAAACAGCCTCGTAGGTTTTGATCAACATGACCTAAAGGTAAAAAAGGGTCACTGACAAAGAATTAACACATGTGAACTTTGGCTTACAGCAGGTGTCTAGTTCGACCTTGTTTGATAGTATTATTTCCGAATGCCATGACCTAGGAACTTATTCTTTACACAAGCGAATTTGCATACAGAAGAACCAAGCCTGTCAATTTGGTACCTCTAGCCTTCTTGTTGTTTTTTTATTTCTCAGGGGGAAAATTTGCCACCCACCCGAGCAAAGGGTGTTCAACCGGTCACCTAGGTGCGTGTTAAGGAGTTTTTTTTGTGTAAACTAAAGTTTTGTTTCATTTCACTTTGCTAGCTTAAGACTGAGTTACCAAAATTGGTTTGTCATATCTTGTATATGAACGTTTCGTGGACAACTATTTTGATGGGAGTTTTTAAAATGCGGCAATGGGGCAATCTTTCCGTAAAGACATGTAAAAAATATATGCAGCGATCTTTCCGTAAAGACATGGGAAGCCTTAAAAACAGTAGAATGCCAGTTAACTTAAAAGTTTTGTCGCACATGAACACGTGGCACACTTCCGTGCACTTTGGTGATTCGGGGTTGTAGTAAATACACTAAGAACATAAGTACAACAGCACAATCCAGGACACCAAATACTCACACCTCTTTCTCTACCAAATACTCACCCTCTCTTTCCTTTTAACATGCTATCTCATTCTCATGAGATTAAAGGAACAAAATATTCCATTCGCTGATTGGGAGACTGCGAGTCCTCCTTAAGATGGAGAAATTCAATCACAATAAGTCTACAGTACCCATGATACGATTCTAACCCAATCCTAGGTAAGGGGAGATATTTCCCCTCTTGGACCTTGGGGACCACTAGGCCGATTACGAATAACCAATCAGAGTTTGAGTTCCTTCGATGTTATTGTAGCACTAAAACAAGAAAATTGCATGGATGAGTTACAAGGGGGCAAAAACAAAATAAAGGCATCGCATGCATCGCGGGCTCATAGATGACGGTTCTGAAATTTATGTCTCATAGAGACATTCCAAAATGAAAACTAACTCGGTGTATCCAGGAGGGGTAACACGGGGTAATAGCGAAAATTTCGAAAAGTTGCTTGTAATTGTTTGCATACAGTCAGTTGGATGCTGTGCTGATATGAGGAGGAAAGTCCATGTGATCATGGTTTTTCGGCAATCTTAGCTTACAGCTTTTATGCTGACAGTTATCGATCTTCAATTTACCAGGAGAAAATATTTTCACCCTGGCCCAGATAGGGTGTCGACGGTTCTTATCCGAAGGTTTTCTGAGGATATCTCCCCGGCGCGTCGTTTGATCGCGGCTAAAATCTCGATAGCCCAAGGGGTATCATTGCAAGTATTTTGACAGTAAAGCGTGTCTCTAGCTTTTCTAGTTTCCCAGAAGCGATGGTATTTTTGGACACTGCAGATCCACGGCCAGCTCTGGAAGCGGGTGTCAATCGACGGATCTGCCGATTGTCCGCGGCTAGCTGACACTGCTAAATCATGTGCATATGTTCAAACTCACAAAAATTGGTGTAAGAATTCAAAAGGGGTAAAAATAGGTGTTCAGAATTAAAGAAAAGGTACGTACATGTAACGTAAATGCTGTTACTTGGCATTCTTTAAAAAGTATAGGATTTAAAGCTGAAACAGTGTCATCATCACGAATAAATGACGTCTGACAGGAGTAACGGGGTCATTTATTACTCTAGCGGCACAAGGCTTATTACCAATGGCGTGGTCTCGTTGAGACTAATCCGTTTTTCTGAGAGCCTCTATCATGCAGCAGGCACGGACATGTAACTTAAGCATACATTTTTTCAAAAATAGGGGGAGTGGAGACACGAGATTGGTGCGTGACCAATCACTGTCACCGTCAATTGACCGCCCGTTAAGGGTGGCCACTGTCTCCGCGTGCCGCGGTCCCCCTTTGTCTTCAATAAATTTGCGTTTGAAATACCGAAATACAGTTCCTGGATGCTGTTTAGTGGACAGAAGGGGA
>NW_023596921.1:41402410-41512178 GCF_011947565.3 Pollicipes pollicipes | reverse complement strand
GGTCTCGCTCCGGCGGCGGGGTGTCGCGGCCCGGTCCCGCTCCGGCGGCGGGGTGTCGCGGCCCGGTCCCGCTCCGGCGTCGGAGTGTCGCGACCGGTCCCGCTCCGGCGGCGGGGTGTCGCGGCCCGGTCCGGCTCCGGCGGCGGGGTGTCACGGCCCGGTCCCGCTCCGGCGGGGGGTGTCGCGGCCCGGTCCCGCTCCGGGGCGGGGGTGTCGCGGCCCGGTCCGGCTGCTGCCGCTCTCGCCGCCGCTGCGGCCGCACCGGCAGCCAGCTGGCGATGACGCCACTTCTGACCATGACGTCACCAGCCGCCGGGCCGGTGTCATCAGCGCACTCATCGCGCCATCGCTGGCCAGAGGTGTGTCCACCAAACGGCCGTCACGCCCGGTGGGTATCTATCCGCGTCCGGAAACGAGCACACTCTCGTGAATACCAAGGGCATGTGTGGGATTATATGGCCACGTGACGTCATTCTGAAAAGCTTTTTGCAATGAGCCATTCTGGTTTTATGGTGCTCTTTACGTGGGCCTGGTCTTGGCACGGGTGATTTTGCTGTCCTAGTACCAATTGGGCGCCTTTGAATGAATAACCAGTGCTTGGCAACATCATTTCCACCGCAAAGTTTATGACCACGGCAAGCTCCGCGCATGTGGAATTCGGCTATGACTGCTGTGCACTACGGAGCCCGAAGTAGTTCTATAAGGTTAAAAATAGGCAGCCTGGCTCTATTTTCGCAGCGATCTGGGCTGTGACGAACAACATAAGCGATGTTTGCCCAGCAATTTTCGGGGTCAAGCCGGCCGTGCATGCAGCAACGCAACGGCATCCCCTTCACTACAGCCCTTGCCATCTTCAAACACAGCCAATGAAACACTCTCACTCAGACAGCTCCGGCCGAGGACAGTGCGGCCCAGCCGGCCCGCGCCTTGGCGTGACCAACGCCGGTCATAACGGGCCAGAATCGGCGGCGTCGCTCCCATCAGGGCCGGGTGCGGCCGTCTGCCGCGGCCGGGCGGCGCCGCACAGCGGCTGACCGCCTGCCGGACAGGGTCACGGTCAGCCGACGTGGGCCCTCCCCGCCGCTCTATATTTAACGTTGAGCCTTCACTCGGCAGATAAAAATACGGCCCACCGACCCTCGATCGCCGCCGCGGGACCGACGTTCGGCGGCGGTGCAGGGCCGCCGTGAGACGCTGCAGCGCGGCAGCGGTGGAGAGTAGACGGCGCGGCGACAGGCCCTGCGGCTTTCCGCGCACTTTTCGTTTGGCGCTACTTCGTGTGTGCGCTTCTAACGTAGCGTGGCGAGCTCAATAGCGAAAAGATTGCAATGGCGGCTTATTCGAGATGTGTGCCCCACTATCAGCGACCGGGCGTTTTTTTGTTGTTTTTTTATTTTTGGTGGATTGGTGCAGCTTACAGCAGATCAGTACTACACAACCGCACCGACTGCAACCTGGTTCTGATGACGTATTCCCACGTTGCAGCAAGGCTCAACTGCAGCCTGATCGTGTGAACACGGGCTCTCTCAAAATAGTTGTCTACGAAATTGGCAGATGGCTCTGACGTGACAGATTAGCCGAGCAGGAGAAGTCGTGTGTCGCCACATACAACTTGCAAACCATACCGTTATTTGCCGATTCTTGTCGCATATAAACGCAACGATATGTGTAGATGCATACGTCTAGTGGTTTGTAGATTCACGACAGGCGTCTGCTGTAGCAATAAAGTAATCATCTCACACATTTGTCGTACGTTTCCAGCTAGAGCAGCTCAGTGTGCATTTTTGACCAGCCCCACATATTGACTCTTAGATGCGATTAAGGGTTCAGCGTGTTTTTTGATCTACATCAAAAGCTAACTAAATCACAGATCGGAAACCGACATTGGTCATGCATTTCAGTTAAAATAATGAAATGCATTCAGACCTGTCCAGGAGGCGCGCTTTGAAGATTTACCGCTAACGCAGCTCCGGTGACAGTTTTACTGAGAGCTCATCCGGCCACTCTCACCTCAGCCCCTCCCCTCCCCAGCCCCGCCCGCGAGCGTCCCGAGGAGCGGTCACCCGTCTACCGTCCCCCTCTGTCGGCCTGGGGGCCGCTCTGTGGTGCCGCCCGACCGTAGCTGGCGCGCGGGGGCATGGCTCGTGCCGGTCCGGCCTGCTCCGGCGGCTCGTATCGACAGGACCCTGAGACGGATTGTGCGGCCAGCGGTCGCCGCGTCGCCGGGCGGACGGCAGCGCCCGGCGACGACCAAGGAGGACGTGTGGTGCCGGCGAATCGAGCGCGACCGCACTCCGGCCGGCGCCGAGGGAACGACGGCGAGGAGAGGGACGGGACACTGGTGAGAGAGGCACAGGACGGGTGGAGGGTGAACGGGGCTATAGCGGGGAGGGATGCAGCAGCGGTGGAGAGGGACAGAGGGATGCAGCAGCGGGTGAGAGGGACAGAGGTATACAGCAGCGGCGGGGAAGGACAGAGGGACACTGGCGAAGAGGGATGCGGCAGCGGTGAGAGGGACAGAGGGGATACAGCGGCGGTGGAGAGGGATATGAGAGACACTCGTGAAAAAGAGGTGCAAAACCAATGGAGAGAGGCAGACGGACATCGGTGAAGATGAATACGATACCAGTGCGAGCGACAGAGGGGACATTGGTGAAGAGGGATACAGCATAGTGGCGATACAGCAGCGGAGATGGCGGCGGGTCGTGCAATTTTGGTAGGCCAGACGAGGGTGTTCGATACACGCGAGTCGACGAAACAAGGGCGGGGGAGTGCAGCCCAGTCGGAATCTGTTTTTGGCGGAGTACATAAGGGAATAAACCGAAGGCAGGGGCCTGGCACCACTAACTCCACCCTGATGTGGAATCCTTGAGCTCTTTGAGTTTTCATTCTTTTGGCACGCTTGGGACGTTGTCCTGACAGATGAAAGTGGCAGGCGAAATAAATAAGGGCAAAAAATGACAGAATGAGTGCAGAGCAAAGCGCAGAAAGTTCAATATTATAAACGCTTCGCGTCAAACGCGTCAAACATGCACTTTGCCCGACAGCCATCCGATATTTTCGCTGACACGAAGGAAAGGCCACAGCTTACTTGTCTGAGTGAATACGTATGGTGGATGGTTAATCCTTAAATTCCTGGTCCGTCCATCATCTCACCCAGCACCATAAGACCCTGCTGCGATGCAGGTTTTCTTGATGGACACATAAGAAGAAAGCTTCCCCTAACCTGCGTTGACGTAATTGGTCACGGCGCACAGACGGCACGTACCGTGGAACAAGGCAGTTTTCGCGACGGAAACGTTTCCTCGCTAAGCAAATGTCCATACAGCGGGTTGCTTGTCTCTTTTGCAGATGCGAGAGGGAGCTGTGCTCTTCCTTATTTTTCGTTGGCCTTCCGAAAGTTGGTGCTGGTAACTCGCCGGCGCCGCCCGTTTTTTATTCCGGCTAGTTTGAGTCGCGTCAGCTGCGGACTTCATAAATTCCACGGGCGTAGCGAGGAGGACTTCATACCGGCGACACGAGAAGCCATGATCGCAGCTTCCTGCCGCCCACGCTGCCGGCTGGCAGTAAGGGGATCACTCCCTGGTGCCTCTGCACCGAAGCAAAACAGGTCCGTCAAGCCGATTGACTATTGCAGATAATTCGTTGATGCAAATCTAGCCTACCAAGCACCACGGCCCATGCCACTCTCCGTGAGCCGATGATGCGGAGCCAAATCCGCAACGCTTGGCAGCAAAAATGAAGTTTTCGACGTGTCCCGAGTTGCCAACAGAGCAAGTAGACCAGCCGCCACCTTGTTGTCTGAGCCTTCCCAAACTACGAGGATGGGTTGTATGAAAATAAAGTAACTGAGTTTAAATTTCATTGCATACCTGACATAAAACACTCAGGGTGTATCGGTCATTGAAAATTTGTGTATGAAATGAGTGAACGGGACGGTTCACGAGCTGTTTAAAACGTCCGTCTACTCGAAGGATTTATTTTGGGACGCGCTTTCATCAGCTGTGGGAGACAAATGCGGTTGCACCATGTCCAGTTCTAAATTTCACAACATTTGTGTAATGAGTTTCCCAGCACTTCCACTGAGTGCATCAAAATACATGAAGACAAAATTAGGCGATCTGTCTTCGACAGTTATCACTGAGTCTTTAAGTTGGGCAGCCCACAGGTGCAACGATACGGCTAGTCCCGTGCATGGTAGCATGCATCTTAAGCCTAGCATGCATCTAAAAAAATATCAGCAAACCCGGTTTTCGATGGTTTCAAAATGTATAATGGGTCACTAAGGGTGTTCACGTACATAGCATAGCAAAGCGTAACACGCAGCATAGCATAGCAGCGTAACACGTAGCATAGCATAGCATAGCGTAACACGTAGCATAGCATAGCACAACCGAGAGTGATGCATTTCAATTCGTGTGTTTTCACTTGTCATCAATTATTCGTAATGTTGTCATTAGAAGCGGCAAACTAACATAACCTACGTTAGAGGTCTCTTCCTACCGCAAAGAAGTCCAGGATTTCAACTTTTTACATAATGCTATCGGCACAGCGTGTACGCAATACCCGCATACCGTACATAGAAACCAGTGTCGGGTTTCAAAACCCAGCAGGTATCATAAACTGTTCTGTATCCGTTATACGTACCTAAGAGGCAATTATTTAGGGATGCAATTTTGGGAGACATAATATCATTCGGCCAAGGCCTAGTCGTGCACAGCACGTCCTCGTCGTTGTGTCACGGTACCACCATGCATCGAACTAAGGGTGTTATTTGAAAGTCTCGCACCGAATCGCACCTTCCGTCAATAACACACGCATCGGTATTGCTCGACTGGCTGTGGAAGATCTTGCTAGTGCTGTTTATGGCATCTCCGGTCGGTGATGTTCCTTGCTCACAACCTAAACAGTGTTCATGCGAGCTGTCGGCCTGGCTTGCTCAGAAGGACTGCGCACCGTTGGAGGACAACTCAGAGGACCGTCATGATGGACAGTGAGGTGAGATGAGCTATCATCCAACCACTACAAAAAAACGCGACATCCTTATCGTACACCCTGGTGTGCACCGATTCCCTTTGAGGTCTTCAGCTGCTGAATCGCGGCCTTAATTCCCAGCGGCTGTTTCTTCCCCACAATATCTGGGAACACCGCTCACTGCGCCGTGGACAGGGGCAGACGCGTCACACTTCAGCGGGTCCCCAGACCAGCGGCGCACTCGAGGGTAACGTGACCCCCTGACCGCACCGGTAACCTGCGGGTCATGCCTGCGAGGAGAGCAAGGTGTCCATATCACACCCCCAGTGTCTGAGACGGCCACTCGATGCTCCACCGAGAGGGCAAGCAGCGACACGTGCGCGATACCACCCACACCCGCTCCGCTCAAACGGTCCACGATGCCCTCTCCCGAGGGAACCAGGTCACGTCGGAGCGCTCAGGACAGCTCAGCACGGGCGCATAGCACTGACAGGGCTGACCCCATCACTGGATCAGCCTCGCAGCACAGCCCTCTGCAGGAATCGTGGAGCGCAGGAGCGGCGTGGAGCGGGACGTGGCGTGGAGCGGGAGTGACGCGAGCGGGAGGGGAGTGGAGAACGGGAGTGGTATGGAGCGGGAGTGGCGAGAACGGTAGGGACATGGAGCGGGAATGGCGTGGAGCGGGATTGACGTGGAGCGGAAGTGGAGTGGAGAGTGGGAGTGGTATGGAGCGGGAGTGGCGAGAACGGTAGGCGCGTGGAGCGGAAGTCCTGAGGACGGGAGTGGCGTAGAACAGGAATGCCAAGAATGGGAGTGGGGTGGAGCATCTGAACAGCTCATCCACCCACGTCACCACACGTAGCCCGTCCAGGGGCACCCTCCCGCCGTCAGCGAGGGTGTCTCGAGAGCGACTCTCCACATCGCGCCGTTTCTACGACTTGTGCCAGCGCCATCTCTTGCCGGTCCGCTCCCGTCTGACGCACACTGCGGTGCGCTCGCGTAGCATGCAAAGAAGGAATCTCGGGGGAACCGCGGCACGCTTTTTGTTGCAATTGATTTTGCTAACCATGGCGTCCAGGAACGGCTCGGGCTGCTATGCGCATGCGCTGGATCCCGCACCAACAGCATGATCCAGCGTGCGAAATGGACGAGAAACTTTAGCGTTTCGAGCACTCAGGCTGAAACTGCAGCATCACGTTCCTCCTGAGCATCGTTAGGGGAATAGACCCTCATTTAATCAATGTGATTTGTAATCCGACCCGGTTCCTATGTTCCAAGAGGATTCCACTTTTCTCGCTGTCATTTCGCTTGGTTTTGGACTCCAAACCAGTTGAGCACAACAGGGCCATCGGCCAGACGAAGGGCTTGTCGCTGGGGCGCCGAAGTTTGGAAGGACGTCACGCGGGCCAGTAACGAGCGGGGTGCTGCCACTAACGAGGCGGGGTGCCTGCCAGTAACGAGGCGGGGTGCCTGCCAGTAACGAGGCGGGGTGTTTGGGTTGCCTGCCAGTAACGAAGCGGGGTGCCTGCCAGTTGGTCTGACAGGACGGCCCTTCGGAGCATTCTTTCAGTTGTACATGCATGCGCTGGAAACATGCGGGCTCGTTACAGTAATGAAATGGGCAAAACATCCTCGGCGAAGACCCATGACTATACGGTAGCGAGCCTATTTGCCTTCTTGCTGGAAAGGGAGCCACATCCAGACACAACAGTGTGGCGTGCCCTGGAGGGAGTCCAGCACAGCATCTTTTCAAAAGTATCACCTTAAATCGTGATAAGCTTCGTTTTGTCACGACTTATTTCAGCGCGCTGAATAACCTCAATTTACCCATATATGTAATCAGCTATGCAGACGTCGAAACTTGCCACCAAACCTTGTCACGATTACATGTAGACCCTGCATGCTATTTAAGTAGCATTTCGTCCGCTGTTCCTTCCTCATTCTCGTTGCATCCTACATACTCGCGACGCCTCTTTTATACGGTGCGGGCTGCGTACATGAGTAGGCTTAATCGCCCCCAGGTTGAGGCTCCGTCCAAGCGCCAAGCACTCACAGGGGCCCCTGTGTGGGTTAAGCCCTCGGCGGAGCCCTCTCCCCCCCCCCCCCCGCCGCCAGGTGTATGTAGTTTTACCGCAACAGTTTCAACTTTTCATCCCATGGCCCTGAATGTTTGTTATTGACCGTAAGGGCTCAAATCCATCCCAAACCAAAGTAGCATTGAACTTCGATTATTCCATCAAGAAACATGGCCTGACTACGGGCCAAAAACTCAGGCACTAAGGCATGCTTATTGCTTATCCCAGTCTAAGCCCAAGGTTTTGGGTCAAAGGCTTAGGCTACGACCAACACCTTGGCCATAGCTTGACGCTTTGACTCTAATTATTTAACATCACCTCCCGCACTTGAAAGCAATGTGTGTTGCGTCGGATACTAGCGGGCATGGCGTACGCAATCGTAGATCTAAACGTCAATTGAGAAATGATAGCAAACATATACAGGCCTCCCAACCGCAGAGATGTGACATTCACCCGTCCCTCGAATGGCCTCACATGACAGGAGCCAGCAGAAGTAGCCAGAACGCGGCCGTCGGATCTCCGGAGCTGCTCAGCAGCTTCCCTCGAAGGCGGCGCGCGCCGTGCCAGCTGGCCACTGCCATGAGTGGAGCGGAAATCCTAGCAACATGAATGCATGACTTCACTGACCGAGCTAGCGATTCAACACCAGATGCATGCTTCACTGCGTAACATCTGGTTCAGAGCCAATCTGACATGCGTCGATTTCGCAGGGCGAAATGCACGGTAAAGAAACCATAATCTTACTACATCTCACCAGGGACGGGAGCGAGCAATATAAAGTAGTCCATCTTCTAAAGCACGTATCTAAATCATTACTCCAAGGGTAGGTATCAACCACCAAAAAAAATCACTAATGGAGTAATTGCTCGTTATTTGGCCGCCAGTACGTGAGGAATAAGATATACGCTGAACCTCTTACACGACATACCATAACATGTAGGAGCTGCTATAAAGGAGAAACAAGTCACTCTCGGCGGGCCAGACAGGAAGAACACAGAAAGCCAACCATCCAGGGATGAGACTCTGAAGTCTAGTTTGTCAGAGCAGGCATGGTCAGATGGCGGTCACCGGCCACCATGGGATGAGATAACCCCCATCGACAGAGAGCAACACTGGAAGGATAGAAAGGTCAGTAGGTAGTACACACGACACAAGCTAGGTGTTTCATCGTTAAACCAAGTGTAGATATCAATTCAATATGACTCTCAATCATATGAACAAAATCTTCAAGCATCCAGGAGTTCAACGGCAGCAAGTTCCAAACCAAAAGATTGTTCATACAGGTTAGCTCAGTAAAGCGCTGAACTCGTTGCGAGAAAACCGCGGTTCGAATCCTAGCAATGCAAAGGAAATAATTCGGGTTATGACGTTGGCTGAAGCCAAACATCATCCAGCCCCCTCTCAGGACCTCAACACCTGATGACGGCCCGTACAGTGGATTGGTAGAAGCGTCATGTACATACTAACATTTTAGACGAGAACAATGGTCCGAACAATGATTCCATCACTGACTAATACCTCGTTTCAATCATTCCTTACACTGTAACTAAAAGGGGGCTCTATGGGATCTGCCAGAATTCGAACCCAGGACACGTGCACATGACAAACTGACTTGCTGACAACCCGTTACGATAACATTTATGGTAACATCAACATAAAGCGTCAAGCAAGTCCTTGACCTGTAGCTTAGCGAGCGACCAACAGCGAATGTGGAGCCGTCGAAGACCCGCCCAGCCGCGTGGCCAGTGGAGCTATGGTGGCTGGGGCTACGAACCAAGAGGGGTCATGCGGGAGGCGCGTGGGGGCCGGCCCGCCTGCGCTTGGGCGTCCCAGCTGCGGATCAGAACACCGAGCATCTGTTCGGCGAAACAGAAACTTCTAACGCCCAGTGACGAACTCCACTGCAAAGGCGTGGACACGGTAGTGCTCCTTTAAATGTGGCCGAAACTTGACTACAGCGAGGCGTCGTTAAGTGGTGAAGTATGTCCGAGCTCACGCTGGTCCAAAGGGCAGGCCCGAAGCTGGGCTTCGCCGGCCTGACCGTCCTGACGAGGACCTATTCGGATCAAGGAAGGTCCAGATGGGAGCGGGTGCCACCTCGACGGATGGATTTGAGTCGCTACGAGGTGCACGAGTGCTGGCCGCCGACAGTTCGTTATGGCGGCTGCTTGTCGGCTGCCTGCACCCGCGACTGTCGCCCCTGGACGTCGCCGCCGACTCCTGCGATTCGCAAACTCTGTTACGGGGGGATTTTGCTTAACTGTCCGAAGAGCAATACTCCAATAGGACTAGCGGTGCTGATTGCGCTTATGACGAATGAAGCATTCTGTTCGACCACTCAGCTGGCCACCCGGCATCTGCATAATCTATGCATGCCTGCAGTCGTCCCAGAGTGTCCGTCGTATCACGCAGGCCCCGCTCTTAGATGTGATGCTTGGCACTGACCGTGACATCAGTGTTATGTGTAATTTTGACACCACTGTTGTCACGTGATGTCATGAAATTGCATGCACCTTTCTAGGTCTCGTAGACACATTGCATGCATGAAGTAGTCCACTGTTACACGTCAAAACTGCCACCCAAACAATTGAGCTGACCTTGTTAACACTTCGCCTGTTCTCGACCTCCACGCTTTGCTGAAAGACTTTATCGTGAGATACCCAAACACGGCTTCCGTTAGCGACTTACGTGGGATTGAATGGCCAGTCGACCCACAGCCCTTCCCTCTCGCTTGACCAAGGCTTGTCTGCATATATACTGCAATCAACAGAGCGGCGCATCTGCGATTCGCTGCGATGAGGCGTGCTGATACGAAGGGAGACAGCGACGAGCGGAGTGGGCTGCTTACGCAGCAGACGCCGGCAAGATATCGGACCCGCGAACGACTCCCTCTGAGATACCCACTCCCTCTGAGATACTCCACTCAACAGATCGGATCCTCGCGTCGCCCGGGGATGACGGGCCAGTTGCGTTTGTCGCTCTCCTCAGGCGTATTTCCGATCGCACAGCAGCCTCCTCCACTCACTTCGATTCCAGTCGGGCTTCACTACCACACCGTCAAACGAATGGGCTGACTATCAATCACCCCACTCCTCTGACCTGTCTGCTGATGAGGGCTTGCACTGGAATTAGGACTGTTCCGCACAGTAGCTTTGTGCAGCGTTACAGCCTAAGGTTGCAGAACCAACGCCAGGGGACGTTATTGTTGCTGTAACTGTACACCCTTATTCTGACCATTATGAAATACCTTTCGGGGGAAACAGGAGCTCTCCTAAGCACAACGTAGATACTTTTGGCCACTTTTAGTTAGCCAACATCTATAAGGACCAATGATATTTTTTAAAGTTTGGAGCTCTCCCTTCCTGCTTCCTGTGCCCTAATATTGTTTGTGATGTTCTTGTGATAATCTTTTTCTGTTAACTGTGAGGGTGTGGCGAACCTCGTCTCTGAAGTTAGCAACGTACCACTCGTTTTAGTTTTTGACTGTGGGATGTAAAAGCACACGATTTATCGTTCGATGGAACGATTTCCTAAATAGCTCTTTGGCCTAAACTCAACCGTTTCGCCATTTTGCGTGAATGTTTTGCCCTCATCTTCCCAAGCGTGCCCTGAGCTCTACGAATCGCTTGTTGTTCTAAGGACCCCTCCACTAACCAAACATTAATTAGCCGAAAACTCCGACCCACAAGTCAACCTCGAGGGACTCGAGGCTCAAGAGGCCTTCTTCACGGTCGGTGGCACGCGCCGATCCAGTGACGCCCCCCCCCCCCCCCTAGCGCGTCTCCATTTGCCGAGCTGTGACGTCAGCCGGGTGAGAGGTGGCGCGAGGCTCGCCTGGACGGCTGCCGAGCTGGGAGCGGCTCCAGGCGGCACGCTGACATACTTCGCCGAGGCTTTTTGTCGGCGCCGCGCGCGTCAAAGGCGTGCGAGCCGCCTAGCGGCGCTGCCGGCTGTAGGGCTCGTGCGCCGACGCGTCGTTTGTCTAGGAGATAATCCTAACAGCTGGCAACGCTGTCGGCGCATGAGAAACAGTGCTCTTGGAAGAATAACAGACGAACATGTCCTCTGAGGCCCAGGAATGCCCGAGCAAGTTTTGCTCAAGTGGCAGGTAGCTCAGGAATGACAAATCATGTGTACAGGTATGCGTATGTATAACTGCATTTGCAGCGTAGTTTTCCCACGATACCTAAATTAGTTTGGGATTCCAAATGCATGTTTCTGGCCGCCCGTGGAGTTACTGAGCTGTCTGCCCGTTCATCCGATCTTCTGCCAGAGTAATCTCATCAAAAGCAAACATCCCCTACTTCAGACCTTTGCTGCCGTCACGTTAGGGAAATGAACCCATCCCGGCAGCAAACCAATGAATCTTGAACATGTCGCCAGGTTTAACAAACACAGCTGTTTCGTGATGATCTCACCGGGCGCGGTCAGATCAAAAGAATGCTATGCATGCCACAGGTCGTGCAAGGTAGTGGCTCTCCCATGGCGGTCGATTGTAACTTGTCATTGTTACTCATGAGGAAAAATAAAACGGGGTGACGGATAACTGAATATGCATGATCCCAAATATGCCACGACACCAACTTGTGTCATCCGCCACCTTACACTGCCGGCTCGGCGCCACTGGCGCAACTGACGCGCGACCCGCACCGACACAAACACAGCGCCGCGAGCCCACATCCCTACAACAAGCTCATCGGCTGCGCAAACATCTCGGCGTAAGGCCTGGCCGGGAGGGGGGGGGGGGGGTATCGCCGCCGGCCGGCCCGGCTGATCGTTGCCCATCCTCGGGGCCGTGGGACCAGGCGGGCCCCCCGAGCCGCGGGACCAGGCGGGCTCGTCCCGGTCTGATACCAGGCGCCGATCGCACATTGATTGCGGTCGGAGCCGCCGGCCAGCGCGACCGACGGCGGTGCGACGATGTGTGAGCATGCCTCCGTCCGGCCGCACACGCTGGCCGCTCCTCATTGGGTGATGAGGAAGGGGCACGGGCCGCCCCCACAGTCGGACTGTCGGGGAGTGTGTGAAGGATGTGCGGTAATGCCATAGCGGTGTAATGTTTACGGCGCGATGCGTTCTGCAGGGAATATCCATTTGGTGTGGTGATGAGAAGCTGGATCACTCGGAAGCGTTGCGCGTCTGTGGCCGTTCGGTTGGTGTGACGTGATTTTTGATCAGGTCCCTCTAGATCTACGATGTAAGCGCAGGCCCAAACGTACAGATCATAAGTGATTGCCATCACGGAGATGAACTCCCAACTTGATAACTTCATTCGCCTCGACGCAGCGTGTGGAATATGGCATAGATATGACAACGATATGGCGTGGCACACGATGAATCGGTCATTTTCTATACGTATTTCCTCATTTTGACTTGGTGGTGCAGCCCTCATTTCGGAAAACTAAATGTTGAAAAACGCAGGACATGCCAGATTGGACGGTGGCCATCCCTTCTTGTAACTCGCATGACCACAAAACATGTCACTATGCTGCGACCTGTGCAATTTTTGTCGGCATTATGATTCAACGCTCGCGTTCTTGCGTGCCGCCAGTTCAGAGCAAGACTCAAAGGTCAGGCCTTTGAAGCGGACGTTTGAAAGCTTTCTTCCGAGAGCGGCCCGCGGGCCGTCTCCTCGGAGCTTTCATCAGCGCTATCGAGTGATTTATGGAGACGTTAGCCACCACGGGTCGAGCCCGTGACACCCCGCTGATGATTTCAGCTGACCATGCCCGGCTCAGGCAAGTCTGCAGCACCGCGGTGGCAGCGGTGCTGAAAGAGTCTCAGAAACTCTGAGTGGCATTGCGTCAGGGCGATTTTTATCGCCAACATAAACAGCACAGAGTCCGTTTTGCCGTGAAGAGTCCGGATGCGGGCCTTATTGTACGAGCGCGTAATTTGTGATATACGAAAGCCGGGGATGATCGTTTCGGGCCGATGCTCTTCCATCTCCTATGGGCTCACCTGTCTGAATGACGTAGACAGGCCAGCACCACAAAATCCCATTGCTGACATGAATTTTTCTGAGGCCAGCCATCGCCTCCAGGGGTGTAAATATCTTAAGAACAGGCTGTGCACGGTGCACTCCCTGCGATAATGGGCTGAGCTTATCTCACCCCGCCGGCTCCGAACCAGCGCAGCCCAGCGCGCAGATCGCCCTCCTCACACGGTGAGAAATATTCCTATGAAACAAAACACTTCCTGGCATATATTTCCGGAAGCACCTCGTCTCCCGGGCGCGAGCAGCCACCATTTACCAGAACTGCATTCTTCCTGAGCCGTGACGCTGCATAAGCGAACCGCCGCGCGTGAGGCCCGCCTCCGCCGCCGGCGGCCCGCCCGGAAGGACCGACGGCGGCTTCACCGGAGTGTCGAGCGTTACCGGTCCGCCAGCATACGCCATCGATCACCCCATCGCGGCGCAGCCCGGAGCGGACGCCGAGCGAGCCAGTGGCGGCGGCCCGCTAAGCGACGGGCCCGCCGCCGGAGCCGCCCGTCGGGTGCCAACATCGGCCGGATGCAGACCGGTGCATGACAATGCACGTGGTCGATATGTCCCAGTGTCACAGGGCGAAACAACGTACGTGGATCTGCATCTAGCCAGCGGCGATAGTTAACAAAGGATTAGACGCCCTGCTTAGCCTGAGGATGCTCAAGTTTAACTTCAAGTTCGGGTGGTCTAGTTTGAAGTTTTATCTGGGAAAGGTGATTTGAGCGGCCGAAACCCATCATTGGCGCAAACGATACAAGATAGCCGTGCTCATGATCGCGCATATGATCTTCAGTTACGCCAAAGCAGTTTGTCATTTTTATTCGTTTGGGACATATTTGACGTCACATTGGGGTCCTGACCTATGACGCAATTAAGCATGTAAAGATGGAGTGTAAGGTTTCAACTTTCGCAGAACAAGTTACGGTGTCTATAAATTCAATCGGACTAATCTTGTGACACTTTCTGAGTTGGTTTCACCGACATTTTAGCTTTCTTTCACTACGCCACCGCAAATGACGTCAGCTACTAGGTCCTGGCGTCAGACTGGAGGACGCTCCGTACCAAAGGGGCCGATAATCTAATTTCCTGCACCCCACGTCGATAGGCTTTCCTGGTGATTTATGACGGTCCCTGTCAGGAGAAGCATCTCACTCCTGATAACACATAGATCACGCGGCATTCGGCCCCTGTTCCGGGGCAAATAGGATTGCCTCCTGGGGCGTGGGGCGTGATAACAGCCGCCCACTGGTCGGCCCTGGTGCTGCTCCGACGCAACAGCCGGCGGGGAGCATCCCCAGACGAAAATACTGGTGAAGACGTGCACAATTTACGTGAGTGGTAAAACGCTCGGTTTTTTTCAAAAAGCTTTTAACCACTATGGTGGTACAGTCGCAATTATGCTGGCACGACAAAACGGTATCCCCAATCAGGATAGAAAAGGAAGAGCACATGCAGAAAGTTCAGAAGCCAAAGAACACATTGGCGCGGTGGTTCATGTTTTCGAGAGCTTTTTGGTATTTATTCTTTCCATGGCTGAAGCATGCGCTTTAGAGCATAGGATATCGTATTTGCAATCGATTTCAGAGAAGACGACCCTGGGTGCCTTCCGGTCGAGCATCGGTTCATCTTTGAGTTTCGAAGTCGATCGTTGATCGGTTGATCGTCGCCTGTACATTCATCTACATTGTGCACGTAGTCTGGTGTATCCGTGTGGTCTGGCCGTCTGGATCTGACATCAGTTCTTAAACTTCACAAAACGAGCAAGTTCTATGGTTTGTGCCCAAAAACGCGTGCTGTTATGAATACATCTGCCGCACAGTTTGGCCAGTACGGACTTTCCGTTCGTTCCTCCGTCAGCACTAGTCTCATGCCGCTTGTCAAGCCTGGCGTGGAAATCTTGACCCCGTTTCTGCACGTGTCGTTCAGCTTCTTCGTAACTGAACGCACAATCTTTTTCATATCAATGGAACGGGGAAGTGAAGTCTCAGTGGTAGCGCAATGTTCCAGAAAACGAGGGCAATTTTGCGTTTTGCATGTAAATGCCTAACAATTTTTGAAGCACAACGCTTAGGGAGTTTCGTCTAGAAGCGCTATAGTCGGGTCGCTCGAATTCATACCTGCGTTACACTTAACCACAAACATAATTCAAGCAGTCTCAGTACTTATTCATAGCGATCCACAGTCAGACATAAAGGATATTTCAGAACGACTCACTCGGCTTCGACTCCACCCGTGACCAGAAGGCACACAGGTGACATAGATGACCAGAAGCCGCGTGCGCGGGCATTTCTAACTGCAGGGATACAAACCTCCAGTCAGCTGATATCGGGAGTGCAGAACTGTAGACGAACAACTACGTATGACCGACAGCAACAACTCAGAAGAGCAAGCATCCCTGTCCAGCACGCGGCCACGTCTCACCCAGCCGTCAGCTGGAGGGCGAGCCTCTCGCCGGAGCCAAACAGAGGGCTGGCGCTGCGCCGTTGGGGCTGCTACCCAAAGTTGGTATCCAACACCCGGCGCCTCACGTCCGGGTGGTAGCCACTGCTCGGCGCGCTCACGCGACCGGGGCCGTTTATTAGGACACGCAGCGGGCCCGCTCCGGGCCGACAGTCGTGGCGGCATTCCTGGCCACGGAGCGCCGGCGAGGGCGTGACCGGAGGGACATTACGTTCGGGGCGACGAGCCCCGCTGTAGCGACGTTGCCGCCCCACCTCGGACGCATTCCTCACGGCCAGGCCGGTTATGTGATCGGTGCACGGCGTGCGCTGAATGCGGCCGCTCAGCGGTGTGCTGGATCCGTTGCAAAAATGCCCAGGAAGCAGGCGGCTCTGTCGCCTGCTTCCGGAGTGAATCATGCTCGGAGTGAGGTCTGTGCCGAGAAAGTGTCGTCGAGTGGCCGCGCACAATTCCATCCCATTCTAATTCAAGCTGCACGCATGACATGTCTTGTCACAACTTGTCTTGTCTGTTCTGTCCAAGAGTTATGTTGGAGATCATTACCGCAAGAGACTGAACTATCGGAGGCGCCCAAGCTTTTAAATATAAAAAAGAAAATAAAAACAATTGATGTGTGAGATGACATTCAGTGCTGCATATCTGTCACAATGCTTTCTGCCAAGTCATGATGAGCGATCTCATATAATGAAAGTTATCCTAACATTTACAAGATTTCGTCCGAAGCAAAGGGGAATGATATTCCAAGGTTTACACACATCGCAAGTACTCTTCCAGCCAACTCTTCATGCGCGAGGAGTGTTGTTCTAGCTAAAGCACACGACAGATCACAAATGTCTTCTCTTACGAATTCGATTTGTCATTACTGGCCATTGTTATCGTCATCACGCGGCTGGGGTCAAATAGAACAATTAGCGCAGACTTCAGCACGTAGTAGACGGTAGAACCTTATCCAGTCCACAACCCTTGATATTGATTTCCCGCAGCAGATTAAACTGTCAAAACCCTCTGTGTAACCCTCAACCAACGTCCTCAATCATCACCGCATCACCACGCCATACAGAGGTCGGCGGCGGCGCCAGCAGCGCAGCGCCGACCTGGCAGCTCTAATTTGAGAGATATCCGCGTCAACAGGGCGTTGGGCGAGCCGCCTGCCGCCAGAGGCCGACGCGCCCCGGCCGGCGCGCCGCGCATACTCGCCGACTCCGGTGTCACGCGCCACGCGCCCCAGCGATGATCCCGGTGGCACCGTGTCGCCGCCGGCCGGAAAGGCACGCCCCCCCCCCCTCGGCGCCGATGGCGATGGCGGTGGCGACAAATTGACGGTTTGACGAAGCGTTGGCGTGCCCGCAGGCGGGCGGTGTGGAGGAGTGTTGTGTGGACACGGGCGGAAGTGCTACTGAGAACGCCGAGCACTGCCGTGCTCCGAAGCTGTAGTGTGGCACTCGTGTCAGCATGGACGACAGTCCTGCCGGGCCCCACTGCTATTAATACTACACTCGTGCTCGGAGCCGCGATTTCAACATTCGTATTAACGCCGCGGAACGCTCGTGGGGCCACAAACGGTCGCACGTGGCAACTGGCTTTGCGAATGCACGTCTGCGGCGGCGGCGGAGTACACGTATGCGGCGGCGGCACGTACATCTCTGGGCGATAACGTGTACACGTTTGCAGCGGTGGCGCGTACGCATCTACGGTGGTGACGGTACGGTTCACGTCTGCAACGGCGAACGCAAGTCGCGTCCGCGCACTCGTGGGGCCGTAGCGTCATCACAGGAATATCACTCCGGCATGGCGACAGCACAGACAGCGCCCTGCCGTCCGTAACTACCGCGGCTACAGAGACGGCGGCAGCCCCCACCCCACAACCGTGCAAGACCACCGACCTCCAGATTCTCCCGGAGCGGGGAGCGAGGCAGCAATGTGCCACGGCCGGTCGCCCGCTCCGTCAGCACCGGTCGTGCCGCCGTTTCGCCGTCGGTGGCGACGTCTCGAGCCGTGCGCCGCCGTCGCCTTCGACGGGCCCAGCTCGCTGGACGCCGCGACAGCTCGACGAAACCAGGCGCCGCCTGAATAATTGACGGCTCAATCATAGAGCGCAGCCACTTGACAGTGCTTTGGGACGCTGTGCCTGCCGGACGGCGCCGGGACACGTTGTCAGCGGTGGCATCACCAATGAATAAGCCGGTGGTGCGGATGACTGAGCATGTGACAGGACCGCCGGGCATCAGCCGCCCTCGGCCCCGTGCTCCGTGCCAGCCCGTGCAAGCGAGCGTCGGGCGGCGGCGACCACTCCGCCTTGTCCAATCAGGATGGATCAATATTCATAAAGCCGAACGCATGCTATGGTGGACCAAGGTTGGTTCAGCTGCGTTTGTTTTGGTATTTGTCTTTTTTTAGACGTGGAGGTTGGGCAGCTGATCGCCGGCATGAGAGAATAGCTATTGTTGAAGAAAGCTGCTTTTACTGTTTTAACCCTGATCCAGCAGCACGCAACTCCGACAATGTTGTTTATATAGCTAAAAGTAGCTAAAAAGCCTTAGCTTCCTCGGAAAACTAGAGAACGTTACGCGCTGGATAAAGTAATGCAATAATCAGGAATGGATAGCAATTTAGAAGAGGTACTGATTTGGAGGAAATTGCGAATATAGGTGTGGATGCGGGCATGTTACTTAAAAAACACAGACTAGAAACTTCAATAAATACCCTGAAACGTACTGTCTGCACTTATCTAAGTCCTAACGGGCATCATTCGCATAAGTTCCGAATTAGCAATGCAACAACGTAAATATGGGCCTAAAAAACGGGCGGGCACAAATTATTAGGATTGCGTAGCGGGTGGGCATGGGCGCAGCCGCATGGGGGAAGGGCGAATTGAGTAAAGGACATCTGCCCATGTCTTACCGCACACAACTATTGATCACGTGCCCTACGCCACCTGCGCCGCACGCGTGGGCCGCACGGCGGAGCTCGGCCGAGGCCAGGCGACGGCTCACACCGCTATTTCGCTTGGCACATCGTTTTCTCTGGGGCTGAGAAGTCACCGTGAGCGCTCGGTAAATATTTTCCCTGCCGGCTGCCAGGCGGGGTCGCACGCTCCGCCCGTGTCACCACTGGGCGGCGGCGCGCTCGCGAGCCGGCCCGGCCTGGAGCGCCACCGGTCCGCCCCGAATAGATCGGACAGATAATTTGGCGGCGGCCGCGATGGGCCGCGCCTCCTATATTGGTATCACGGCCATGTCAGCCTGGACTTGGTTGTCACAGCGGCGGGCGCTATTGAACTCGTGCGCCGCGCGGAAGGCCGGGAAGCGAGGCGCAGCGCACCGCGGTCAGGATGACTTGCCCGCCGAGTAGACTTGTAAACGCTAAATATAGCAGACAAAGAGAATAGTTCAGGAAGCATCGAGGTAATTTCAGAAACGACACGAATTTGGTGATTTCGGACATGGAAGGCGAACTAAAAGCCATCCTTCGGCAGTAAGGCGGCTAAAGTTCGGTGCCATAAATAGTGTGTACACGGCCTCATCAATGATCTTATCCATCACCATGGGTTTGCGCGGTTTCTCCGAATGGCCCATCTGAGGGGCGCACATTTAAGTTCGTGGGGTGGGCACTGCGACCTGCCACGTGCTCAGTCCGCTCCATCAGGACCTCAGCACCGGCGCGACTCACGGAAGCGTCGACCCCCCCCCCCCCCCCCCCCCTCCTCACCACCACCACCACCAGCGCTGACTGACGTCACCAATCGGCGGCGAGGCCGCCAGTGCAGCTTGTCACGGCGGCGGCGGCGGCGGCAGGAAGTGGGGCGGGGTGGGGCGGGGCGCAGCCGGCCGCCAGCCGGGGAGCTGTGAGGTGTGGGCCGAGCGAGCTCTGGACGGCCGCTTCACGAGCGAGTTCACGAGCAAGGTTTGGACGGCCGTTTCACGAGCGAGCTCTGGACGGCCTCCTCACGAGCGAGTTCTGCACGGCCGCTTCACGAGCGAGCTCTGGACGGCATTCAGAGTCGGGCACATCCCCCCGTGACAGTCTGCCGCTCTCCGGACGGCGTACATGTGCCGACCGCGTCATCATGTCGATAGAGCCAGTCCGAGGACTGGCGGGAATGAACGAAGGCTGCTTGGATCGTTTGGAGGTGGCTATTTGCGAGAGTGGTCGCTACGCCTCCTCGTTCGTAAGGATGCGTTAGTTTTAAAGTGACGCTTAAACGAAATACCTACCTGCGCAACTCTCCAGTACGGTCAAGCCGACACCCAGGGTAGTTTCAGGTGGGGGTCAGCTAAAGCGTGTATTTCTGCCAAGATTATTCCTTGTGAGGCAATTCATGATTATTATAAAATGTTATGTAAATTCGTCATTCAAAGCTATTTTTCATGTGCCTCAAATTGATAGGTGTCACTCTGCCGATCTTTTGATTAACAGCATCTATTACCGGCAGCCCAAGGAACTTTTTTTGTGCCGGGGGGGAGGGGGGGAGGAGTGGAGGAACGTGCTTGAAGAATCACCGGCGAAACAGTTGCAATCACAAAGTTATTCTTATTCTCCACATTTCATGGCTGAATTTCCCATGTCGGCGTGGCGTTTTCAAACATTGTTTCTTGTATTTGCTGAGTCACGAGACGCTGATGTTATCCACGGGTCAAAGACGTGCATTTGCATTTTCCCCAAGCATTATGCAAATGTAAACGCATTCCTGACCGTGATATCCTTGCCATAACTCCTCCGAGAGAGGCCCAGATACGATCGCCCGGGGAGAGCATTTTCAATCCCGTGCCTCGCGAGAGGATGGAATTGGCAGTGGTCCATGGGCCGATCGAGACCAGATAGAACGGCGTGGTAGAACACGACAGATCTACTCCAAACTGGCCATCATAAGACAGTCCATAATGTATGATTGACTTCGTCTGAACTCGGAGTTGGCAGCAGTAGAACTGAACCATTGAAGTTAGCCGCGAATTGTGACAGGTCATCGGACCGTGTGAACCAGAAACGTCTAGAAAAGGACGGGTCAGGCTCACCGACAACGAGATCCAGGCACGCGTGAATCGGACAGCACACAAGCTCCGGTGCCAATGGTGCTGACCTCAGACGACGAGGCGCGCATCTGTCGCGTGACCTGGCGTACGCATCACATTCCACTTGCCAGGCGAGCACAACTTACGCTGAAACTGACGCATTGTGGACTCACGTCCATTGAGATACCCGGAGCTTAACTGACCAGTTAGGAACCGTCAAATGTCGCTTTGAAAGTGGCATTGCTTGGTGTAGGCAAAAAAAACCCGTGCGCTCCTGGTTTTTGGTATCATAGGGTATCACGAGCGTATGTGCTGACAGTTATCGGCCTTTGGTGTATCAGGAGATACCGTCTAAATGACATTATCAGGAAGAATAGTTTTACTGTCAATATTCGACGATTCAAGCTTTGCTTGTGAACCCAGCATTGGTAATGTAAAAAAATGTTCGCTTGCTAACATCGTTTAACCAGTGTATCCTGGACTGTTGAAGGTCGGTAACTCGTAGCATAATAATTCTGCGCTTGCTGAGTGATATTTTTAACGACAACGCAAAATCAAACGGGAACCCCATAGCAAGATCTCAGCTAATTGGCATGATATGCAGGATTATCCAACAGACCGACGAACGTGACGCATATCAACATGCATAACTGTGCATTTAGAGCCAATGTTAGGTATGTATTACGCGGGGCGTAAACTTCAGTAGTCAATGGGACAGCTGAAGTATCATAAGTGATTGTAAAAACTACATGTTATCGATTGATGAGCCTCATTGAGCATGATTGCGTGGAACTACAATCTTAGGGTCCATCTGGGACATATACCTATATTCTGAATCCCGTACTGATTGTCATGACACCAATTTAAAATCCAAATCCGGGTTGAACCACCGAACGGAAATTATCCGCGACTTTCACTGTGTACAGCCATCAGCGGTCAAAGCACAGCCACATTTTTTCCGAATTATTTTCGTCACGTGTTAAGGGAACTGAACGTTTTTGTCAATACATGCGTGCACGCTTTGCGGGAAGCGTGTTTTATCTAGTTGTGTGTGTTTTGTTTCGGGTGCGTGCAGTGTAGCCAGGACACCGCATGATATGCAGTGTTGCGCATTCCACATTACATGTCTCTGTTATACCTTGTTTTATTATTTACTAGGCATGCAAGTGCGTAATAACGAAGTTGCTACTGTCGTTGCAAAAGTCTTGCCATCTTCGCATCCCCTGCAAGTGTGTAATAACGAAGTTGCTACTGTCGTTGCAAAAGTCTTGCCATCTTCGCATCCCCTGCGTTGCGCGTTTTATTTGTTGTGTAAGATCGCATAACAACGTGTTTTCTAAAATGCGTCCTGCTGATAAATCCCTTAAAGACCACTATAATGAGTTCTTCCGTTCAGTTTTGCCGACAGCGCCAGACCATTTCCGTTTCTCGGGACGTCGGAATTCTAACGCAGAGGATCCCTCAGACTGTGGCCGTCTTGTCGAAAACAACGCACGAAACCCGCTCACGTAGTCGGTGCCGACAATGGTGCGGCCGAGCTCGGACCAACACGTCTGCCCTTCCCCCGAGACAGCGTGCTTCACCCAGACCATGAAAGCCAGAAAAGTCAAAACACGTACCGCATTGGTGGGCCGAGAACATGCAAATGACAGCAAAGCAGACACCCTGTCTGCCGCCCTCTTCTCGCGGCGTCTTACACGATTTCAGAACGAATGAGAATTTGGCTTCGTGCGGCCCTTTCGCAGATCGGGAGATGCAGGTTTGATTCCCTCGCCACCACACTAATACAAGTTATTCGGACTCCTAGCCCATGATATGTCTACAATTCGTAAAACTCCCCTTTGTCAGCAAACGGTTTTGGCAAGCAACTTATTTTAAGCCTCAAGATAAAAATTATAAAAAGCAGATGAGTCGCGCCGTGCGCAACGCATGCTAAGAACACAACTTAGCGACCACAGGCGGACCGGGACACGGTGCGGTGTCCGGCGCTCAGGCAGAAGCCAGCACGTCGGCCGAGGCTGAATCTGGGGCACCTCAGGCGCACCAGTGACCTGGCTGCAGGGGGGCGCCAACTGAAACCAGACTCGGCGCACTGGCAGCATGACAGCGCGGCGGCCAGTGGCGGCCGTCGGACCACGACTCAGCGGACTCGGGCCAGACCGGCCCTGCCAAACGGCCTGATGCCGCATTGTTGTCATTCTGGGGACGAGTTCAGTGCAGCGCCGCCGGAATGGGCCGGCTGGCGTCGACAGGACGGCGGGGCCAGGCAGCCGGAGGCGGACTCAGCACACCGGTCCAGCGCTGCCAGAGACGGCGGCCATGTTCGAGGCTATCAGCTGGCCATCCTGCCGCGAACTGCACCAGCGACAGCGGCAGCGACTCCTCGTGGACTTGGCGCTTCGCTGCGGCACACTTTCACGTCAGCGGAGCGGCCCGCCAGGCCGGCCCCGCTCTTCCGATTTCGGGTCACAACTCGGTCAGTGAGGTCCAGGACCGGAATTGGTCGGCCTCGCGCGCCACACACCGCCCCGTCGTAAACTCTCCATGGAGCTTGATTAAATTCGGCGTCTTTAAGGCCCCGCCAGCTGCTGGTGTCGTAGTGTGCGGCGGAGGGGCCGATCTAATCATGCAGCAGTGCTGCGGTCATTTGGGGTTGGTCCAGAAACCCGCCCGCACTCGCGTTTCCGTTGGTGTCCTTGTAAACTACACAAGGCATAGGGTAAAGGAATCAATGCCGTAACGTCACCACTGTGACGTTGCGTTCTGTGACAGTCACAGTCTCGATACGAAGCAACTGCAAGGCGATTAAAACTCACACGCTGTACACTCGCTATGTTCATTAGAGCCCATTTTAACTCCAAATGCGGATTCGAAGACCTCCGGAGTGCGAGGGATGAATATATAGTTGTTGCCTACGGGGCGAAAGCTTTCAAGAAACCGTCGGCCCATTTATCTTCCTTTCAAAAGTCATCTATTATCCCGCACTACAGGAGAGCTACAAGACGCCTTGCATATAAACCTAGTGCATGAATTTTACCATTGGTTGGATTTAACCATTTTTGGTAGGTGCTTCGCTATGCCATACGGGTAATGTCCACATCATGATGACGTGTTTCAACCAAGAGCTCATTTCTCGCATGTGAACAGGCAGGGCTCTCCTGTGAGCATCAGAGCCCCTGGTTAGCCACGGCCAGCGCTGCCCGAGCCTGGCGGCGTCCGCAGGACCACGGCGGGCACCTTCAGCGCCAGGCGCCGCGGCGCCGGCTGCTCTCCAGCCGTCTCCCGGCCCGCGCCGCCCGGCCCCATTGATTTCTGGCCACTCGGGCGGCGGGCATGGGACGCTATCTCACCGGGGACCGGCGGGAGTGGAGCGCGGCCGCGGTGCCGCTTTATGGGAGCCGTCGGCAGCTGCGACCGCCACGCCCGGGCAGGGGGCCTTCCGCCCGTCTCTTCCCCCTCAGCGACGGAGGATCACGGGAGGAGCTCGGCTGCCCCGCCACGCAGGAGGGCTCACTGCCGCCTCGTGCCCACGGTGGAGAGTCACGGGAGGAGCTCGGCTGCCCCGCCAGGGCAGGAGAAGCTCCCCGCTCGCCTCCCGCTCGCGGTGGAGGATCACGGGAGGAGCTCGGTTGCCCCGCCAGGCAGGAGGGCTCACTGCCGCCTCCTGCCCGCGGTGGAGTGTCACGGGAGGAGCTCGGTTGCCCCGCCAGGCAGGAGGGCTCACTGCCGCCTCCTGCCCGCGGTGGAGAGTCACGGGAGGAGCTCGACTGCCCCGCCAGGCAGGAGGGCTCACTGCCGCCTCCTGCCCGCGGTGGAGAGTCACGGGAGGAGCTCGGCTGCCCCGCCAGGCAGGAGGGCTCACTGCCGCCTCCTGCTCGCGGTGGAGTGTCACGGAGGAGCTCGGTTGCCCCGCCAGGCAGGAGGGCTCACTGCCGCCTCCTGCCCACGGTGGAGAGTCACGGGAGGAGCTCGGTTGCCCGGCCAGGGCAGGAGAAGCTCCCCGCTCGCCTCCCGCCCGCGGTGGAGAGTCACGGGAGGAGCTCGGTTGCCCCGCCAGGAGGGGAGGCTCCAGGCCGCCTCCTGCCCGCGAAAGGGACCACACGGAGGGGCTTACCAGCGGCCGACACCAGCTGAGTCCCGCCAGTCCCGCCGGCAAGCAGACCTTCCATCTCCTCTCGCCAGTCTTCGGCTGTCCTACGCTAGGGCGAGCCAGCTCATCAATCTCGTGTTCATACAAGCCGGTTCACACGGGACATTAATACATGCATGGTACGCACGTCTACTGATGCGAGGGGACCAACAATGGCACTTTCGGCAGTAGTACTTTCGCCGACCTACAGCAGCTGGCGATGCTTTGCCAGCTATAATTAGCTGTACGGACTGGGACGTTGGCAAGTGTTTGAACTGCAAACATGTGTGACACGGAAAACAGTGCTGCTTTGCACTGTTTTGTAGCACCATGTGATCTTCGATTGCTAGCTTTGGAGCGCGCAAAAATTACCTCGAGCGAGCCAAAACCACGAGCCAAAAATTAGGCGCCACTCGGCATTTCCTCAAACTATGCACACATGTTACACCCGGGTGAGCGGCAAGCACTCTAAGTTTCCATCCATCCACTCTGAAGTCCTCATGATCAAAGCGGCGTGAGCAGACGACGCCCTGACATCGTCAACGCTGCCAGACGGAGCCCAATGCCTTCGAGTGGCGCTGTAACAGCCAAGTGCCATGCTGTTGCTGTTCGACTAGTGGGGTAGTTAGCGGGGGTGGGCTGCAGCAAGATATGCTTTCTCCATCCCCACTGGATGGCTTCAAAGCGCTCCCGAGGGCCTTCACAGCCAACTAAGTCACTCAAAACTCTGCTGCCGCCGCCGCTGCTGCTGCTGCTGCTGCTGCTGCTGCTGCTGCTGCTGCTGCTGCTGGGATTAGCTCAGCAGTCGCCGGGATTCCGGTTGCAGCAGCGCACCGTCCCCGCCGCCGCCTCGCAGTCCCAGGCGGCGCAGAAACGGCGCACAGCCGGGCACACCCGGTGCACGAATGATGCATGCACGGCCACCCTCCTCGGCGGGCGGCGTGATTCGGAGCGATGCCGCCGCGCCGCCGGTCACCACATCGATCGCCGCGCCGCCAGCCCGGCGACGGGCGTCGCGATCGGAGGGCTCATGGACCGCCGCTGGGCTGCCGACGCCCGCGAACGGAACGGCGCGCTGGAAATGGGAAGTGATTCCGCGAAGAAGGAAGCGCATGATGTCACTCCAAAGCTGGATGCCATCGGACGGTCGCCAAAGAGGATGTTTTTGCTGGTTGATGACATGCTGGTGTGCATCCTGACACAACTGTTTACCAAGGCGATGACAGACTACAATTTTCCCATAGCTCAAACCACAGAACACACAGTGGAAAACATGTAATCAGGTGAAGAGCACGCGGCCGGTGAAAGAAATTCAATTAGTTCTGCTGGCGGCACGGATGGCGGGCGCAGTACAAAACCATCCCGGGCCTAATGTTCTGCAGCACGGCTCGGAGGGCCACGTGACCCGGCGCTTCGAAATGTCAGCAGGGTGAGTTGTAAATTGTTGTTTTCCACCGCCCGTGGCTGTTTCGGTGGGGCGTTCCCACTTGGTGGGCGGACTTGGACGTTATTTGGCAGCGCCTCTCCTGTTAAGGAGAAAGGAATGCAGAGCGCCGGCGACGTGCCCAGTATGATGGCTAGAAAGCGCGAGTTATTCAAACGCCTTAAAGGTGTTGTAGGCCTCACAGCAGTTCAATTAGGAAATGATTACCTTCGGCAAAAGGAAATTGGTGGCATCAGTTCATGATGAGCCGAGAGCTGTGCGTTTAAGTGAATGACCTCGGCCTGACCCCTCGAAGGGGATGTTCCACACTTGAAGATATTGAAGCAAGCATCATATATGATAGAACATATTCATTCGTAACCATTCGTGCACTTTTCAGCTGGAAAGGCTGCTTTAGAAACACAACTTCGCCGTTTAGTAAAAATGCTTCTCAGCACGTGCTTGTTTGATTACGTCATCATACCTTGTACAACATTGATTAAGAGCCGATCAATGGCCGTTATGTCTGGAAATCGTCCTCACGAACACCAGACATGAACGGCTCGACAATAATATTGTTCTAAACTTGGATCGCCGCATGGCCAATCCAATGGCAGGATTTGGATAACGTTATTATGGCATCAGGGATGCATGAGTGACCTTGAAATAGACACCCCGAAAACGTTTGTACATCTTTGCGGGCGTGTATCTCAGAAACTAGACGGGTTTAGGTCTTACGGAGGGTGGGGCCGTGAACTGCACCAAATAATCTTCGGATGGCTATTTCAGTTCAAAACCCATACAAATATGGTACACTCGCTTCAACACCCTATCTGGGATCCGACAGGTTATGGGGTGGCTGGCTGGGTGCCCCACTCCCATGGAGTGCTTACCCAACTTTTCCTTACGGGTTCACAGCAATCAAACTTTGCTTTTCCTGACGCCAGTGGCGCAGCCAGGGGGCTTCTGGGTTATGCCCTGCCCCTGGGGCCGGAGGTTCCAATAATTTTAGCAGTCTAAGACACTTGTAAGACTCCTAAAACATTAACAACAACAAAACGAGCTTCCAAAGCAAGAACATGGGATTTTAAGCCAAAACAGGTTCCAAGTACAAAAGACTGATGCCCTTTGAAGACCAAGAATGGCCCCTTAACTGAAAAGACCGTGACCCTATTGGCCCCTCCTGTGTGAAATCCGAACCGTGCCTGTGGCTGCCACCCCTGTAAGTAGTAAGGATATGAAGAACATGGGATTCCGCGTTGCTTCATCACTTCTGGGGCTGACTTTGAGAAGGGGTGGTAAGACATAGCTGTTTCTCCCCCCCCCCCCCCAAGCGCTTCCGGTGTATGCAGGCGTATAAGCACTAGGTCATCCCACCAGCGGGGCGCTGCTCGGTCATGAGGTGCGTATGGTCAAACAGTTCCACATCAAAACTTTTCCTGCGTGTCCCATCTCAGTAGAATCAACGTAAAACGCCAGGAAGAGTCTGTCAAAAAGGGTTCTTGGCCAATAACCAATAATGAAATGAAACCCAGCGAATGAATAAGCCGTCAGCAGAACAGTCCAGCCCCCCGTGAGGCGAACGAGCGGAGATGCTGAAATCTCGGCTTAGGTAGCTGCTGACAGGAGTTTAATCAGAAAAGCGTGTGGTAGAAGTCTGCAAGCTTGTAAAGTAGCCATGTGATGAGAAGATGACACACATTGAGATCACATGCCACAGTATATTTCAGCGAATGTAGGGCGGCCAGTGTCAGATATTAATGCGTCATCTCAAAATAGCTGAGACACTGTGGAATGATACTGAATGATTTGACAGAACCATTAACATCAAATTAAATGCAATCACTCATGTCATAGTTCTCCCCTCTGATATTTACTTCTCATCATAACCCACAATATACAAAATTCTGACCTACGCTTAAAAGGTGCTCAGGTTACCGGCAGGGTGAGAAATACAGCATGTAGCATTTACATTTACATGTATTGTGCGAGTTACAAGTGGTTCACGGAGATACAAGAGCCACTCGGTGTTCATTCAGTCACTTATTTTCGTGAAACATCAGCGGGATCCAGGTTCCAAGTGTGGGCGAAATAGGTTAGATAAGGTAAGGATAACAGGTTCACACGACGGGGGTCGCGGTAGTTGTGGGTAGTAGTGTAGGGTGACATTTCCGGCAGAATTGTTGGTGCTCGCACGCAGCTCATCGCTTGGTCGACGGAGTAACGGAAGCCCCGGGCAAGCAGCGCTCTTAAATTGCCGCCATCGTTGTAAGTGGCGCAGCTTCTCCCTCGAAGATGATCGAGTGGGCTGCGATCAGCCCCGCCCGTCAGCCAATCACGTTTTATTTCAACCGACGGCGGGCCTGCGTCTTTCATCGATCGGCCCTCCCCTTTGAGAAGCAAACTTGGCGAGTGGTGACACGACAGACATTCAGTGCATGCCGTATGCCCTGTGGAGTACGTGACGACTTTCCAGGCACCTCAAGCGAGGGCAAAGCCAGTCGATGCTGGTTGCGGAGTGGACCTCTATCACGCCGCGTGGTGAGAGCACCGTGGCGGGGCACCGTGGCGAGAGCGCCGTGCGGGAGCACCGTGGCGAGAGCACCGTGCGGGAGCACCGTGGCGAGAGCACCGTGTGGGAGCACCGTCGCGGGAGCACCGTCGCAGGACCACCTATCATCAGCAAGGAAATGGAGGGTCGGCGGACTCCGCGAATTCGATGGTTCGGTGTCTGGTTAGAGCGTACCTGCTCAGGCGCGTGACGAAGTGCGCGCGACTGGCCGAGTACGCACTGATCAGGATCATGACGGCTCCTGTGGGGGAGGGGAGGGGAAGAGGGAAGGGGCAAACGCGCAGGTGCGAAAACCATGCTGAGCTCAGAGACCAAGATGTCATTTCTCATCGATTATTGGAGATGCTATGTTGAGATTACAATGGGATTCATTACAATCTGCATACGTTTCAACTTCAATATTTTTATGATTCAGTAGCCAAAAAACAAAAAACAAAAGATGAAATGCCAAGTTCCTGTTCAACAGAATCAGCACATTGCGTGCCGTGTGATCATTGCACCAGCAGCAAGCTCTACCTAAAAAGTGCTCTGAACCCGAAGCCACTCGCGCGTATCATTCGAAATAAAACATACAGGAACAGCATACAGATTTGATGTATGGCAGTGATGAATAGCCATGGCTTAACCTTTCCCCTACGAACGCCAGTGAGTCGCGGCGCATCGGGTTTGTAATGTCTACTGCAGCAGCAGACCAATGCTCCTATGGTAGAAGGCTTTGCAATGCGTTGTTACGATGCGCGTTGAATAATTAGCCCCGATTTTTCACCAGTGGTAACGATGCAGGCCGGCTTCTCAAACGACTTATTTCGGCAATGCATTTAGCGCATGTGACGCTTGCTCATGAAGCCTGTAAAACGTGCGTGCTGATCCCAAATTAGGGCTTTTGTGATGGCCCATATTGCAGCACGCAGGCTTTTGAAGCGGAGCGGCTGGGGCACGCACGTCACCGTTAAGCTGCACACTTTTAGCCGCATATCACCGGAACTCAGCTGAACCTAAGGGCTGGGCAGAACGCTATCCCCGCTCACTGGGTTTCAACGATGGTGATCACACCGTTTGCCAATTGGCAGCACGTGCAAGTGCATTTGGTAACAAGCTTTTCTAAAAAAAGGGAAGATTTGCAGGCGGCCTACCGCATCAGGGGATCGGCCCATTTTAGATGTGATTCATTGAGTTGATAGTGCATCTTTGATCCAACTCAGCATTAATGTTTGTGAAAAAGCAGCTCAATGCCTCACCTTACGAAGAAAAACATTTTCAGCTATGGGTTTTTTGCATTATTTTTCATAATGCTGAACGAATCGCTGCTGCTGAAATCGAAGTGTCCGGGGCTGAGCCCGTGCTCCTGCGACACTGGGCTCAAATTCCAGCACGTGCGCTTTGCTAAGCCATAGCAATATGCAGTTACCTGACAACTGGTCAGAAAGCGCCAGCGTGGCTTGTCGGAGGGCCATGGAAGGGGTAGCTATGTCGTGCGTCGCGAGACTTGGCGGGACCTCGCTCCGAACTAGTCAGGCCGATGGCTGCATGATCCACTGGCATGAAATCGTGGTTTATATCGCTACCACCCACGCAAGCACGCTTTTTGTCCCAAATTCTATCGAAACGAGCCATTTTGAGCCAGTTAATCCTGAATGGCTAGCTCGGTTGCGTTCTAGTTAAGAACACTTAAAAAGTACGACTTAATATGTGTGCCCTGATTGTACAACCCAGGATGTAATGATTCTAATTGATCTAAAGCGATCCGGTCATCGGGTAATGTCGCCTCCGGCCTCTGTCAGCCATCACCATGGATAATTTCACTGACAATGCATACAGTGCTAGAGCACGGTTGTTCCTGGCCAGGCCGAACCTCCCGGGTCAGCTGTCTGCTCAATCGCCCGTGTCAATCGGGCCAAACCATATGCTCGGTGCAGGGCTCGAACCCGGTGTCTCTGGGTTGAGTCCAGCGTCCTCCGCTAGACCACGAGATCAACCACCGATAGTCGACAGTCGGCAACGACTTCGCAAAAAAATGTCATACGTTGTATACCGGCGATGATGGCGCACATGACCGCAGCACCCGGCGCCCGGCGCCGGGTGCATGACAGCACCCGGCGCCCAAAAGTCTCGCATCCAGTCGAGCCAATGCTGTAGAACCGCACAATTAGTGCCGGGAAATTAGTTTAAAGAAAAAGCTCAGTCAACAAAATCTGCAGCGACTCGTACAGCATCCCAGGCTGGCAACTCGATACGGCCCGGGCGCCACAGTTCTTAAACACAAACGAAGGGCGCGTCGCCATTTTTGGCCTGTTTCAACCCTAAGTCTGTATTGTTACAGTTCGGAAAAAGCCGGCTGCACGCTTTTAACTTGAGTGAATAAATGGAGGCCGTAGGCATTTAGAACATAAGAAAAGACATATGTCATGACACACCATCAGACTGCGCCTGACCTTATGGTCTTTCGTACTTGGCATGCTAGCCAGTTATTGGAATCGCTTTGTATTTGTAGGGCTCCTGGTAGGTGTTGTGGGGCTCTGGCGATGTTCCGGGTCTCAAAGATTGCCCCATGCAATAGAGCACATGGCGATACACCACATGTAACAAATAGCTCATTAGCGCAAAACAAGCCAGACCACGTCCCTCGCCGAACAGTAACGATTGCGGCTTGTGAACCGTTAGTTTTTCTTGGCCGAGGGCAGACCTTCTGAGGAGAATGAGTGCCAAGAGTTGCACTGTTTTTGGCTCTTCTTACCGGAGGCAAAGAAGGCGGCGTGGGAAGCGAACAGAACGGCGAACAGTTTTTAGACTGATGATCGGCATGCGGGACTCCCTGTCGGTTTGGAACGCACTAAAAATATGCATCTGATGTTCAGATATGGTGCGCCATTCGCCTTTTTCAGCGTGACCACAGATGTGTATTGAATTTTAACTTCCCGGCCAAACATGCATTAAAATATTCTGCCAAGCAATTTAAAATCAAACGAGTGTGAGCCCGAATGCCATGAGCACAGCTGCTGATGGGAGGAGTAAAATAGGAGTTGAGACACGGCGTCCATACCCAGCAGAGTTCTGTCAGTGATTCAATGGTATCGGTCATGGGCATCGCCCGACCCACCCATTGCCTACTCTCAAATCCTGAACCACTCCGCGCTGAAAGCTGCTGGACGACAACGAAAAATGACAAAATCCTCGCCCGAGAAACGTCGACAAAGGCCACCACTTGGCTGTTTTTGATACGAGCGCCTTCCTGTTGTTTCTAACGGGTGTGGACGCGGCTGCCGGCGTCGCCGGCCAGCGTCGCCCCGTGTGGGCACGCTCCGGGCACGCCCCGGACATGCTGCGGGCACGCTCCGGGGGCGCCGCGGATCCATGGAGGGCCGCCGATACACGGCGTCCGTCCGTAATCCGGGCCGCTGATATTGCAGACGACGGAGATCGTTACCCGGTAATCAACACACGCGGCCGGCGCCATTGACCGTCCCAAAATCAGACCATGGGCGTCCAGCGCGACCCTGCGGGGCTCGGCTCGGTCCGCTCCCGTCATTTCCGGTGCACACAGAGGGCCCGGGCCGAGTACGGCTAGGCAGGGTCCGCTCCAGCTCAGTCTGTCTCCGTGCGATCCGTGTCACCCAGTTGTGTTCGTAGCCAATAGCAGTGCGTGTTAGCGTTTCTCGTGAGCACACTGACGCCCTGGGGGCTGCTGCTGATCCGGCCACCTCGTCATGGAGATGCCTGACGTCTGCGACGACCAGGAGACCCAAGTGGTCTTCGGTCGTAACGTAGTGCGTCGTAACACAGTCGCAGCGTAAGTGGTCGTCATACATTTAAGCGGGCGTGGAATAAGTGTGACCGGAGCAGCAGCGCACCGGTGCAGCGCTGAGTGCTTTAATGGTGTGCTGGGAATGCCGCGGAACCAAGTTTTTGCCGAGTTACAAGGCGACAAGATCACAGCCAGTGCCAGACGACAGCTGTCGCTGTCGCTGACAGGCGTCGCAATACCGTCGTCAGCTTGCCGCGGAGACGGCGCGGTACTCACTGGTTGACGGCGTCGGTGTGGTGGCGGCCGCGGTCCTTGTGCTGCACGATTCCCATTAGCTTCATCCAGGGGTTGTTTCCCCCGCCCATGGAGGGCGTGGCCCCACCCATGCCGCCGGACCACATGGCCACGCGTCTCGCACGCACCAGGCCGCGTCACCAGCGGCCGCCGCCGGCGCCGGGCCCGCTCTGGCGGCGCCCAGGTGGCCGCCAGCGGGCGCGCTGCCGCCGTCGCACCGTCACCTGGGGCGGGCGTCGGACGCGCGCGCGCGCCGCCCGCCCGCCTCCGGCGCGCGGCGCATCGACGCCGACCGCTGCGGCGCTGCGGCACAGTGCAGCGGACAGGGGACGCGACGAGGGGAGGGGCGGGGTGTAGAAGCGGTTACAGTGACGTTTGCTCGTCTGCGAGGTGACGCCTGACGGTTTTAAGACAGATTAAGACAGGTACAGGTTACGTCCACGCAGAGGGAGATTTGCTCTGCAGCTGTGCCGAGTATGGCGGTAACGAGTGACGGTGGTCGAGATGAGCGAACGTGGCAGTGCAGGCAAGATGTAGCTTCTATTCCCATTAGCGTACTTACACAAACGCTGTTTGATGCTTACAGCCGAAAAGCACGTCAAACTCTAAGGGACGCTCGTTAACCCCAGCAAATGAAGCTTGCGTTTTGAAGGGGCCGAATGTTCTGTGGACAGACGTAGCAGCTAAATTACGCGAGCAAGGAAACCGGGCTCTGAGATTTCGCCATCAGACAGGTCTGGAGGCAGATTTGATTTAATTCTTGTGGATCCAGCGCCCGGCTCCTGAACGAGCAAATAAGTTTTCACATCTGACGCACTGGAGAATCATATAACTGTCAATAGACAAGTCGTGTTTGCTTACGGCTTTCACTGCGTTTACGGAGTTAATTGTATAATATACCTGTCATGTGATGTCCAGCAAGTTCAACTGTTGTTTTTATCAATCATGAAGTTTTTTAGATTTTTTTGTGGTTCACGTTTTAGGCTGAATGTCTGTTTGGGTCAGAGCAAATCATTATTTTCGATTAAGGGGAAAATTAAAGCAATCCCTTGGTCATCCATCACCCAGGATGGTGAGCTTTGGAAACGTAGTCGGTGGAAATAGAATAAAACTGTACGGTAACCTTCTTTCTCGGATTTATATCGTGACGTGGCATTTTGCTTGCGGGTAGATGAATTGCCTCCAGCCATGATAGCACTGACCTGTTTTCTGCTGGGTATTGTCAGCTGTCAGATAAGGGAAGACTAGAAGAAGAACTGGGGCACAAATTTTCGGCGTTCGCCATTAGGTATGCAAAGGATGTCACTGACAGGGGAAGGGTAAGTGTGCCACCTGCCTTTTCTTTTGTCACTTTGCATCCGCCTGATGATGACCAACGCACAAAATTTGTGCTTCCAATTCTTCTTTTGATCCTCGCCTATTTACCAGGCTGCGAGTCTTTAACAACAAACGGCTCATTGCTGTAACGGCTTATGACCATTTATGAACCAAGAAGACCCTGCATGCAAAGGGTGAACCATGCACTCGGGGGAGGGGTCACTTATTTGATCCTCGTCTATTTGACCCCTTTAGGTTCTTCCAGAAAAGCTTTCGAAAGGTGCGGTGCAGCCGCTTCAAACGTTGCATAGCTGTAGACAACTGAAAGCCGATAATTCACATAAAAAATAGAAGAATATACTAAGGTCACTGACCTGAAGCACGTCGGCGGTCATGGCCACGGATGTCAGCGGAGGCCCTTCCTAGGAAAATTTTAAGCTGATGCGACATGGCAGTGTTAGGCAGTCAGATATCTTTGGGATGGTTTCTTCAGCAATAACGCGATTTGAATTAGGATTCCGACTAATTCAAATTACATTGGGTCATGTATGACGGCCAGCTCATGGTCAAAACCCCTTTTTTACTGGAACGCTTGCTTTGTGGAATAGTTGGGCGCAAATTTGCAATCCCTGGACCACCAAGACGCCAGCACATTCTTTTTTTATTTTATCAAGGCCAAGGGAGCTACTGGCCTAAAATGACTTTTATTCATATTTTTTCTTGGAAGAACATTCTGTCAAGACTGATTTTTGATGCTAGTCATAGATTCAAATATCAAAATTATCTTCAAGGGTTTTGGTCGTTTTTGGCCTTCTAAAGCTCAGATAGGTTATTTTTATGTCATGAACACGAGTTATATTTTGCTTACAAATGGTATCTAGCTTAGAGTTGAGTGCGTTAGCGGATTTTAGGACACTTCGGGCACCAATTTGGAGTCTGAGCTCGTTTCACCTTATTCGGCCCAAAGATCACAATTCCAGGGCTTAAAAATACACTTAAAAACTCACAAAAGCTCTACGTACTCTGCAAATAAGGTATTTACAGCTTTCTTGGTATTTCATATATCAGGGGGTCAAATTGACTCCCACTCTCGCGCGTCGAGATTACGCGACCGGCGCGTCGTAATCAACTGGTCACCAGGGCGTGTATTAATAAAGCGTCAGCAAATTTCATGAAGAAAACCTTTGAAACCGCGCCCACCAGCCCATGTCGAAAGACCACTTCAGTTCAAAATGAGGACCGCGCCTGGTGGTGGGTGCTTTGGGACGCAGAGCCAGTAACCGTGCCTTGAGGCGCTTTAAAACTGCTTCGATTGTATGCCATAACAAACGCCCGGGTGGCCGGTTGGATACTCTTTGCTTGGGTGGGGGGTCAATTTGACCCTGGCTGAGATCTCAGGAACTAACAGAGCGAGAGACACCAAATTCGTCGAGTGTGTTGACCTATACGTCAAACCACTTAGGTCAACGTTTAAAATTCCTAAAATGTTGACCTGGCTCATTTTAGGTCAGTGACCTATTGTGATCTTTAGGAAGTCCACGACAGGTATATAATGCGGTTCTTGTTACCAATACATTTGAAAAGGGCGCCAGAAACTATCCCGTAGAGCAAGCCCCAGAGTAATAAACAGGTTGGTTTGGCCTTGGTCTGACCGTCATACCTGAACCTAGGTCAACGCAGTTTGCTCATTCAATTGTTGTGTTGGCTGAGGAAGTATTTCAGAGATGTATGGCGGCGTCCTGACACTTCGTTGTTGAATCAGATTGAAAGACTCCCTAGAAACTACCTTTGCTGAAACCATGATCTGACTTTGACCTGCCATAGGTCAGCGACCTTACAAGGTACATCTGAATTGTTGAGCCTACACGATCCCCTATTCAATTGTCTATATGTATGCAAAACTTGGCGTGGCTGCGTTGCACCATTCGGCAATCACTCCGGAAAAACCTTCGGCGGGGTCAATTTGACTTCTACCCGAGCGCATGTTAAAAAAACGGCTGCTCGTGATCCTGTGCCTACCTTCACTTCTGCGTCAGTCTGTGATGGCAAGAATGCCTGGCGCGAGAGGGGGCGAACGGCCGCCGCAGGCATGCGGTTCCACGCGGCGGCGGCGCCGTGCGGAAAGTGGCGCTGAGTGGCGCTCAGTCGGACGCGTGGCAGATGCAGCGAGGCGACACCGCTCGAAACAGCACGAGTTTGGAGTTGGGAAGACTCGGAGCGCGTTACGAATAGAGCACTCAGTGGACTAGGAGATTCGGGGATGTGCGTTGCCCTGCACACATTCAGGAAATCTCGATGATTCACGAGATCCGCGACGCTATGCCAGCCGAGCGCTTCCAGATCGGGTCGGGTGAAACGGGATCGTTGCAGCGGACCCCACTCACCAGCCTGGCTGCGAAGTGCATCACCCTTTGCATCCTGTCTAGGTGACGCTCGGCCGATCCACCCTAGATGGACAGGCAGAAGAGGGTGTGGGGCAAGACGTAGACTTCGACAAGGAGTTTCAAAACCACAGGAGTGAAGTGGGGTGGGATTTTATACAGGAATACGAGGATGGCATTACAGCGCCGAACGTGAGAGCAGATGTGGGGTTCCCAGGTGAGGTGGTGGCCAAGAGGTACATTCAGTACCTTCACTGAATATCATGGATGAATGTTTGTGCCGAAGATGGTAATGTGGTCTTTGATGTGGTAATGAAGATGGTAATTGCCGGTCTTTGTGGTGGAGAATTTGGTGTCAATCAGCATGAAGGCTGTCTTTTTAGGGTTCATTTTAAGGCTATTTGACTGAAACCAGTTTTGAAGGCTCTGCTTGAACTCCTCGACACGGCCTTTCAGGTTGGACAGGGCGACGACATCGGGGGTAGCAGAGTCATGGAGTTGCGTGTCATCGGCGTGGGATAGTAGGCGGCCTTGGGGTAGGAAGCTGGATAGGGCGTTGATGAAGATGAGGAACATGATTGGGCCGACAAGGGATCCCTGGGCTACCCCATGGGATAGAGATAAGGTAACCGAGCCACCACTGACCACCTGCTTCTGACGTCATCTCACAGCGTTGCGGCGCAGAGGTAAGCGAGAGGGATCGCATAAAAACTTACCGGATGCGTCGCTGCGATCCAACTGTGGTCTATCCGATCCGTTCGATCCAATGGCGATCCATCCGACTGAGTTTCGAGATTTCTAGAGTCGCCTTAGAAAATATACGGGGGTTTCACGGACACTTTCAATGTTCTTGATGAAGTGGCATATGTGGCAGTGTGTGACATTTGGTCACTAGCCGTTTCACGCCAAATTTCAACACCGTTCGCTTTGACAGCTGCATGTCTGTAGATGGTGAATTTGGACGACCAGCATTCAATGGTTCACGTTGCATGTTTCCCAAAAATGCGTCTTTTAATGCCACACAACCCTCAAGGTCGTGAGTTTGGACGTGTAAGTTGCGTTGCCACTTTTGTGCTACGCCGTATATAGTACTTTTTTGGATTCTCTCCAGATCACTGCCTATAATCTTGTACTGTTTTTAAGATGTTGACACACATAATCAGTTATCTGAGTACGTTGCGTGACATGCTATGAATTCAAACCAATTACAGTCTTTCGGAACACGTGTAGCCTTAGATATTGCCCGTACTTACAATACAATCACCCGATTCCTCAAAGCCAACCAAATAAAATACACTGCGGTGGACAACGCATACAATGCATAATACAACGTAGGAATGATAGTCAGATATTTGACGGCTTCTTTTAAAATCCTTTTGAGACGTCATGTGATAATTTTGACACATTTGGAAACTGCACAAATTTGTTGTGAGCCGCAAATGTATAACATCATGACATCTCACCCCAGTTTAAGGTATACCTATGTCCAGGCACTGCAGAAAACCAAGGCGTATTCATCTTTAAAACACGCGCTCGGGTGAAGGGGACAATGTTGCCCTCCAAAGGTTTTTACATAACCATTTTCGAACGGCGTGACGTAGCGACGCCAAGCTTTGCACGGCTGTATACAATCGAGCAGCACATATTTTGGTGAGAAATATGTACTTTGTAAGGTAGCTGACCTATGGCAGGTCAAAGTCAGGCCGTGGCTCTCAGCGCAGGCCATTTTCAGGGAGTCGTTCAATTTGCTGCAACAACGGAGTGTTACACGACGCCATACATCTCTGAGATAGTTTAGGTTTTAAATTATTACATTTAGGGTTACAATAAATTGCATTGAGCTAGGGCCGGATGTGAAGGTCAGAGCAAGTTAAAAGTCTTCCTGCTGTTTTGTTGCAAAGCTTGCTTGAAGGGGCATTTTCTGATGCTAATTTCGAATTTCTTGAAAACAATTACTGAAACTGACATCTTCCGAGGATCTCTTAGAGGTCAAGGTAGACCATTGACCTAAAATGACCCTCGTAAACCCTTTTGTTTTCAGGAATGTACCGCCTAGCGTAGTCCTTAACGCATATGCAGATAAACGTTCAAAGCAGCCTCGAAGGTTTTTGATCAACATGACGTAAAGGTAAAAAAGGGCCACTGACAAAGAATTAACACATGTGAACTTTGGCTTACAGCAGGTATCTAGTTCGACCTTGTTTGATAGTATTCTTTCCGAATGTCATGACCTAGGAACTTATTCTTTACACAAGTGAATTTGCATACAGAAGAATCAAGCCTGTCAATTTGGTACCTCTAGCTTTCTTGTTTTTTTTATTTCTCAGGGGGAAAATTTGCCACCCATCCGAGCAAAGGGTATTCAACCGGTCACCTAGGTGCGTGTTAAGGAGGTTTTTTGTGTAAACTGAAGGTTTGCTTCATTTCACTTTGCTAGCTTAAGACTGAGTTACCAAAATTGGTTGTCATATCTTGTATATGAACGTTACGTGGACAACTATTTTGATGGGAGTTTTTAAAATGAGTCAATGTGGCAATCTTTCCGTAAAGACATGTAAAAAATATATGCAGCGATCTTTCCTTAAAGACATGGGAAACCTTAAAAACAGTAGAATGCCAGTGTGCTTAAAAGTCTTGTCGCACATGAACACGTAGCACACTTCCGTGCACTTTGGTGATTCGGGGTTATAGTAAATACACTAAGAACATAAGTACAACAGCACAAACCAGGACACCAAATACTCTACCCTCTCTTTCCTTTTAACATGCTATCTCATTCTCATGAGATTAAAGAAACAAAATATTTCATTCGCTGATTGGGAGACTGCGGGTCCTCCTTAAGATGGAGAAATTCAATCACAATAAGTCTACAGTACCCATGATACGATTCTAACCCAATCCTAGGCAAGGGGAGATATTTCCCCTCTTGGACCTTGGGGACCACTAGGCCGATTACGAATAACCAATCAGAGTTTGAGTTCCTTCGAAGTCATTGTAGCACTAAAACAAGAAAATTGCATGGATGAGTTATAAGGGGGCAAAAACAAAATAAAGGCATCGCATGCATCGCGGGCTCATAGATGACGGTTCTGAAATTTATGTCTCATAGAGACATTCCAAAATGAAAACTAACTCGGTGTATCCAGGAGGGGTAACACGGGGTAATAGCGAAAATTTCGAAAAGTTGCTTGTAATTGTTTGCATACAGTCAGTTGGATGCTGTGCTGATATGAGGAGGGAAGTCCATGTGATCATGGTTTTTCGGCAATCTTAGCTTACAGCTTTTATGCTGACAGTTATCGATCTTCAATATACCAGGAGATAATGTTTTCACCCTGGCCCAGATAGGGTGTCGACGGTTCTTATCCGAAGGTTTTCTGAGGATATCTCTCCGGCGCGTCGTTTGATCGCGCCTAAAATCTCGATAGCCCAAGGGGTATCATTGCAAGTATTTTAACAGTAAAGCGTGTCTATAGCTTTTCTAGTTTCCCAGAAGCGACGGTATTTTTGGACACTGCAGACCCACGGCCAGCTCTGGAAGCGGGTGTCAATCGACGGATCTGCCGATTGCCCGCAGCTAGCTGACACTGCTAAAAAATAATGTGCATATGTTCAAACTCGCAAAAATTGGTGTCAGAATTCAAAAGGGGTAGAAATAGGTGTTCAGAATTAAACAAAAGGTACGTACATGTAACGTAAATGCTGTTACTTGGCATTCTTTAAAAAATATAGGATTTAAAGCTGAAACAGTATCATTATCACGAATAAATGACGTCTGACAGGAGTAACGGGGTCATTTATTACTCTAGCGGCACAAGGCTTATTACCAATGGCGTGGTCTCGTTGAGACTAATCCGTTTTTTCTGAGAGCCTCTATCATGCAGCAGGCACGGACATGTAACTTAAGCATACATTTTTTTCAAAAATAGGGGGAGTGGAGACACGAGATTGGTGCGTGACCAATCACCGCCACTGTCAGTTGACCGCCCGCTAATGGTGGCCACTGTCTCCGCGTACCGCAGTCCCCCTTTGTCTACAATAAATTTGCGTTTGAAATGCCGAAATACAGTTCCCTGGATGCTGTTTAGTGGACAGAAGGGGATGGAACGCAACTTGCCGTTTTAGGCCTGCATGTGTTATGACATATGAGCTCCCGGTGTTCTCATCCCCGGAGGCGCTTGTGTGCAAAAAGCAAAACAAACACGTTCTATCCTCCAGCCCACATGTACATACACGCTCTGAATCCATGGCCTGATTTTAACCTGCTGTAGGTCAGAGATCGTACAGGGTAGATCTTAATTTTGGATACCAAACGATAGGCGATATTCAGCTGTCTACAGCTATGCAAAATTTTGCGCGGTTTCGCCGCGCCGTTCGGAAACCATTCCGGAAAATCTTTGGAGGGGGTCAACTTGACCCCCTTCCCCACCCGAGCGCGTAATGAACCCATAGGTGTCCATATGGAATGGTCAATGATTTGGGTTTCGATCACACGTTGGGAAATTACGAGTGCGTATACAAGATGGGTAGGACGCTTACGACATATCGGGTAAATACTTAGACAAGTGTTTTATTATGTTACTGATTGTGTGTATTTCTGTTCTAAGTAGCCACTTTCAAACTACTGGTGCAATTATCAGTCTAAAAAAGTATGTGTGGATGTCAAATTTTCAGAAACATCTCAATTATTTTGAAAAAAGTGTTGGAAAATGCAACTGGAAGAGTAACAAGGGGGGACAGCTGATTAAAATGCCCAGCGAGTGGGGAGGGGGAGGGTGATGCGCACAGCCTCAGGGCTTGTGAGTGGATTGGGTAAATAAAATATCCACCGTAAAGGCGTCTATATGCAACCGATCCTATGCAACCCATATTCCCGAAATTGTTGTACAAGACGGACTAAAGAGATAAAGATAAGCAAAATAAAAATAAACCGGTTCATCCAAACCCTGTTGGAGAAACCAGCAAAAAATCGAGGAGGTTGTGGAGGAGGACGGATTGGAATTAGACCTCTCTACCCGGAGTAATGTTAAAACGGTTGTTTTGTCGGTGAGCCAAATAAGTGCTCTTGCAGTGGCTTGTCTGCGGAATTTGTCTTGCATGTGCTTCCTCTCAGCGGTACATAGTTGAACGAACGGATAGCGACGTGGTCTGAGCACCCAGGTGGCAAAATTGAGTTAAGTGGTCTGTAATCTTTTCATCGGGACAAATAGATCGGTAAATTGTGTTTTTTCTTTAGCTAGTCTTTGTGTGGCTGTGTCACTACGCTATGAGCAAATTGTCGAGCCTTCCGCTTCTGCAAGGTATTATAAGTTACCTGATTTCACTTTAAAATATAAATTAAAGCAACAGCTTAAGGTAAACGTAGCCCTCAAGATCTTAGAATCGTGGCGCGTTCGTGATCTCCGTCCGAGGCTAAGCACACAAACTTCATATGGTGACCTGAGCTGAGTAGCATTGTTTAAGTAATGCACGTTTAGCAATAGCTCTCTGTTCGCTGTGATGAGCACCGACATCCATTGGCAACTTTCTTTCTTCCCCGTTATCGGTACAGATAGTGGAAACCGGCCAACTTAGCGGTTTGTGTTAACACGCGCCCAGGTGGCCGGCCAGATACCCTTCGCTCGGGTAGGGGTCAACTTGACCCCCTTAAGATCTCAGGAACTAAGAGATCTAGAGACACCACATTTTCAGGGTGTCCTGATCTGCATGTGAACTCATTTAGGTCAAAGTTTGAGCTTCCCATGTCATGACCTTTACATCAAATAAGGTCAGACAAGGTCAAATTCCAGGTTGGTCTCCAAAGTGCCACCAGAACCTAGGGAACTGTTTCTAAGCAAAAGTTCAAAAACTCATTTGAGGTCAGTGACCTTTTTTGACCTTTTTAAGGTCATGGTGACCAAAATCATACAAGACTGCTTTGAGTTTTGCATTTGAACAAGCCACAAAAATTACGCCAGGCAGCATGTTCCTAAAACAAAATGTTGACCCGAGTCATCCTCGGTCAATGACCTTTTCTGACCTATAGGAAATTAATGGGAGATTATAATGCAGTTTCTACTGTCAATAAATTTGAAATGAGCACCACAAACTACCCCATACAGAAAACCCCAGAGTAATAAATCAGGTTGGTTGTGACCTTGGTCTGTCCTTCATACCTGACCCTAGGTCAGCGTAGTTTGCTCATTCAATATTGGTAGTGCCTAAGAAAGCATCTCAGAGATGTATGGCTTCGTCAAACACTCCGTTATTGTATCAGATTGGACGATTCCCTAGACATTGTCTTCGCTGAAACCATGGCCTGACTTCGACCTGCCATAGATCAGCGACCTTAAAAGGTACATCTAAATTTGGTATGTCAAACGATCCACTATTCAAATGTCTACAGCTCTGAAAAATTTGGTGCAGCTACACCGCGCCATTCGGAAACCATTCTGGAAAAATATTCCGGGGGGACGATTTGACCCCCACCCGAGCGCGTGGTAAGTGCAGCCTCCGGCATAAGGCTATATTGGTTGTTGGGATGTGCGAGCTCTGATGGTTTATTAAGTTGAGATATTTTGAGGGACAGTTTCTGCCTAGATTGCAGGGGAAAATTTGGTTTTAAAAGATTGGTTATTGGCTTTAAAAGAGTAAAGGAAAGTCGATACACGTTGTCATGGTGAATGTCGACCAAAGTGCGCACGCATGCGCTTACCCGGATCAGCAATTTGCCTCGCTTAAGTTGAAACCACGCATACAGGGCCTTAAATGAGGAACTGTATTCACTGCACCGAATGTCAATAGAATCAGCTCTGCAGGCCTGGCGTTTACTTAGTTAACGCATCAAATCCGCGAGACGTTGACTGAGTGCACCAGGACTGAGTCACAGAGTTTACGCTGCAAATGCCGATTAATTTCTAAAGATCGAGAATATTGCTGGGATATTTCTCGAACGGCTTCAACGTTTATTGACACGACCTGTCGCGGTCTCAGCATTCAGTACTTCAGGTTCCAGAAGTGCCCACAAATTTGATGCATTCGGAGCAATTTGGCGCTCATAGATCGGGGTTTCACTTTGTCACTTTGATCAATGTCACTTTGCCAACTTGCACATCTTGTTTTGATAAAATGTAGAGGTGGGAAATACAAGTTGGACGGAGATAGCATTGACGCTGCATCATTTTGTTAAATAAGATTAGATGCTCTGTTTTCAAAAGTCTACAAAAGTCCCAGTTTTCCATGGAGCCATTTTTAAGAAAAAGGCATGTACAGTTACACCAGACTTATGTAGTTTAGAAGGATTTAGAAGGTAACTCTTATCTCGTCCAAGAAAGCATATATTTTTTAGATAACTTCAGCATGCTTGCCGTACTTAAGAGAAGAAGTGGCGGTCTTTGGGGGAGAAAAGTGATATTGCGCTGCCATAGGAAATATATGGGTCAGAAAGTGAAATTTCTCTGACATGATGTTGCCTAATATCTTACAATAGAGATTATTTATTTACGCATGAGATTAGCACAGCTTATCTGCGACATATTTCTAAAGCTACGTAACAAACTGATTTTTCCAGACGCTTGCAAAAGGTGCAATTGCTAGCACGTTCATCACAATGCATCTATAAAGCATTAAAATGCATCCGTATTCAAGTGGAAAAAGACCTGCATGCATATATAGGCATGCATTATTGCATGTGAAATGTCACGTATAACGTTTATGTAACGTAACCTGTGGCATTATGACGTTTCGTTTGAACGTTGACCTTTGCGTTGATTGCAAATTGCGTAGCTATCTATAGCGACCTGTTACGAGAGCAACTACCCGCAAAGGATCGGCGATTCGCGTATGCATCACGGGCGATACCATTTTACCGCATTGGCCTAAAACATAAGAAAGCAGTGAAATCCAGAGACATAGGCGAATTTACACAAAGAGCAGATAGATTCTTAGCCATAATACTTCACTGCAAATGCAAAGAGACCTTTGTGAACGCAGGATGACTTAGCACGAAAGCCACACGCGTGGGATCCATCTGAGCGGCATCCGCTCGGGCACATATCGCGGCACCATGTGAGACATCTCCCACACTAAAGCCAGGTCTCCCCAATTTCTTTCCACACCCCCGCCGCAGAGAACGCACACTCGGGTGGTGCTAGAGCTGCTTCACTCGTGGCCGTAGTAAACCGCATTTTCAAAATTCAAGCTCGTCCCCTTTGTTGTTGGTCGCGTGTTCTTCTCATGTTGTCGTTTCAGCTACCTTTGTACTGGTAAGGAAGTCACCGGGCGTTGCGCTTTGGTCTTGCGCCTGACTTCTCAAGGCGAAGGGGTGCGGAGTGGGCTGATGACCTTCCTTAAGTGCGCGCTGATGACGGCGTGGATGCCGTCCCAGCAGACGATGGCGTCACTGTAGTGCCCACGACTGACGGCGTTCCCGCATTCGCGTCTTCGCACGAGGTAGCGTCCGTCAGGGCCGCTGCGATGCATTCCTCAAGAGGCACATGGTCTTCGACAGTCATCACTGGGACGGCCAACGGCTATGGCAGTGTCACCGGGGGTCAGCGTGCGGTCGGGCAGGACATGCTGCACGACGACGCGGTTTACTTCGGTGAAGCCGGACGAATTCATTGACATGATGTCTGTGGCATGGGTACGTTGATCGGCTCCTTGACAAACGCCGTTTTCAAGTAAGCTCTTCCGAACAGCCCGCTGACTCTGTACCGTGCCATGCGTTGACTTGGGTGCGGTCTCATCCATGACTTGGTTTGTTCGCGGTAACGCGTCTTCAGAGGCCCGAAGGCAGAGATATCTAGGGGCCGAAAACGATGCGATGTGTGCGGCTGGAATGTCAGGATGTCTGCTCCTGAATCCATAACCATCCTCAAGACCTCCAGTGTGAAATGGCTGTAGCGGCTGTCCGTCAGAAGTAGACATCTTGTCTCCTTTCTGGCGCCCGTTTCTTAGATGAAATGCTGGAGCCATTCGGCGAATGTGCCTCGTGTTGGCCATGCGTCATCAAACACATGGAAACTAGTCTCGGCGGCGCTCCTCTCTCAACACGCGCGTCCACGCGTTTCTGGGCGGAAGTCGTCTGAGGTGGGATGAAGCCTCCAGCTACATTCGCAGAATACTCCGCAGTTGTGTGTACTTTGCTCCCCAGGCCTTGTATCTGGTTTCACGCTGCTTTTCCGCAAAATAATGGAGCCTGGTTGCCACCGCTTCCTTCGACATTCCAGTTGGTTCCTTTGCAGATCATGGGCTTGGTTCCAGCCGCCATTGGTTCTTCCAATAACATTAGACCTTGTATATTGATATTCATTGTTTTTTCACCGATGAATGTAAGCCCATGACGATTATAGTTCTATTCTTAGCCAGTTCTTAGTAGTTCAGGTCTTTATAAATTGTTAGGCATACATTCACAGAAGTCACTGGATAACCCAAATGCATTTGCTCTCATAAAACCGAAAAGTCACTAGCCAGAGGCAAATCGAACAGCAAGCATATACTGATACCACCAATGCAAGTAATAAAACTTTAATGTTAGTTGGAGATCATTGCCTCTAATTGTAAGGAATTGCCTGAGAGCTGAAACTATCTGCTCATCGTCCCAGAAAAAAGTGGTTTCTTTCCTTATCTTTTGTCAGAGCTCGACCTCATTCTTGACAGTAAAGACTCCCTCTAATGTTGGCTCAGCCAAAATAACTTTTGTTGCAACATTACAAACGGTAGAAATTTGGATATCACATGAGGCCTGTCATATATGGATATTCTTTGACGACCTTGACGTATACAATTCATAAATGGAACAGCATGCATAAATGTTCACTTAATCAAACTCAAGTGTACTAAATGTGTTGTCGAACACCAACTGGGTAAGAGGGAAGGCTGTCATACTATGCTCTCATCTTTCCAATTATTACACAGATAAACACTGCCTCTGGACATCTACACGCTGTTTCAAGACTTTGAGCTCGGGCAGTGGTTCGGCTATATATTATTGAGCCGTGTGTGTTGTGTGATTACAACCACTTTTCTGCAGGCATGCATGGACTTAACGGTAGTAATACACACCGTATACCGGTTTGATTGTATGCATACAGAAGTAATCTCACTCAGAAGCGTGTAGATTGCACCTCATTCGTTCAAATGCAACCAACAGTCCCCAGACAAAGCATGAAATTTTGGCGATTTTTCCTCTGGCCGTATTTTGAACAAGTGTCTAAAATCACGCAAGCTGTTAAGTGCATTTGCGAGGAATATCGTACATATAGATCAGACAGGAGTAATGGCCTAATTCCTGGTAGAAAACCAGAAGCCTGGAGCGATGGATGCGTTGATATTCCGGCAACATGCCTTTATGGAAACGAGTACCAGAAGTAAACTCAAAATTGGCCGCCGATCCTAATCGATTTTGTAAATTTGTTCACAGCGAGTCACAGTCTTGACAGGTCACCAACATTTAGGAGATAAAACAACTAGCAATTGCTAGTCATTACAACGGTACACTGCACATCTAACTTATAATTAGGATAGCCGAAAAATGCGTGAACATGCAAATGAACTCCAGTAAGCAGGCATCACGCATCACGCTTCATTCAAGCATGCAGGCGATTTCAAGTAAACAGGCATCATGCATCACGCATCAATTGTGCACACAAACGATTTCAGTTTAACAGGCATCGCGCATCATGCGTCAGCATCATCGCTCATTATGCACCATTCATGCATGTAAACGATGTTAAGCCAGCTTGTGTCATTCATCAAGGCACTTGCCATATTCGTTTAATCGGTCATGATGAGCTCTCAACGTTAAAGTCCGGTTGCTATATCTTAGTTTATCTGTCTGCGCACATGCATATCAATAAATTGTCTTTGCTGCTGCCGGGTCACCCCCAGTTCACGTCAATTAACGAACGTGGTGTGATTATCAGCTGGCTATGTAGTGCTCACGTGTTGCTGGATATTATCTTATTCCTGATCTGTGCTTCGGCTCCTGTTGGAGTGCCGCCTGTTCCCGGGCTTGGTCTGGTCCGGTTTAGCTGGGTCTGGTCCACATGGATTTTGGTTCTAGCTGACTCTATTGGCTTGGCATCGAGCTGAATTCTGGTTCTCTCTGGGTCTGTCAGCCTGATGTCGGACTGAATCCTGGATATCGTTGGATCTTTTGGCTTAATATGTGGCTGGATCCTGGTTTTTGCTGAATCTTTCGACTAAAGGTCGGGTTGGATCCTGGTTCCTCCTGTATCTCTCGGCTTAACATGGGACTGCATCATGGCTCTTGCTGGCTTCCTCGGCTTAAATCCAGACTGATTTCTGGGTTCTTCCTGGTTCCAGAATCAGCAACTTGCTGCTGAGAAGAAAACTTGGGAACCATGCACGTGTCTACCTACTCTAAGAGTTAGAATGCATGCATGTGGCAGCAGCACACTATATAAAGAGTTGTAAAAATAACCTTCATGAGCATTACGTAGTCAGCTTGTAGTCTCACCACAGCCTTTATTTAACATGAACAGGGGGAGGCCCAGCGAGAGCAAAGGAAATGTATTAATATGTGTTTGCACAGACAGATAAACCGAGATACTAGAAGCTTTCCCGTCTGTTTTTGTTTGGTTTGAAAATGAATAATAAACGTGCACAGTGGAAAAGCCATTATCAAAGTGTGTGGCCGGTCGGTGTCAAAGCCCACTCCAAGAGAGGTGACCCTTACGGCTATGTCACCTATTATATCTACAACCATAAGTAAAAATCAGTACGAATTATGCTTTCAAACACCAAACTGAGATTTTCGCTATGTGGCATCCAATCAACCGGGATTTGATCTTAATCAAAAGCATATTGCAAATGAGGCCAAAATTCACAAGAATGAATAAATCTTTCAGACAATAAAAACGACTTTTATGTACACCGCTGGTAGGGTAGCTTTCGAAAAGCACGGTCGAAAGTGCAAAATTTCTGAGAAGTGTGCAAATTGTAGCGGATCGCTGTAAATATGCAAGCAAAGGAATTCCCCCTCTACACCGGGCCACATACAATCCACAATTCGCAAGCAACTCCATCGTTTGCATTTAAAAATCGGAGATAATGTTGCTCAAAATCTGCTGCCAGTGCTGACGAACCCCTTAATCGACAGGCCATTCGTTAACGCTAACGATGCGTTCGTGACGTGAGCAGTGCTACCAACAAATAATTGTGGTGAAAAACGCTTTGGGGTCAGCCTGTAAGTTTGATCTCCCAGCCATATTTTCAGAAACTTGGAATATCAGGGCAACAGAAGCAAACTATCAAACACGAATTTAATTCGATAAAATAAAAGTCCCCACAATCCTGCAAACCAAACTTCGATTTCAAACTAAATGACGATCCCTAAATTCGAGCTTTGGATGACATATCCCCTAGGTGAACCACTAAATGCGACGTAGAGCATTTAGATACGTTCAGCGTGTATATACATTCAAGCCGTGGAAGTTAACTCAACGGCTGCGGCAGCTGCTGTCAGAGAAGATCTATTTTACGTAAACAATGACAGCCACGGCGAATATCTTATGCAACCCAAACAGTCTGGCGAGTTAATGCAGCAGCTCCTAACACTCATCAAAGCACATCGGAACACACAGCTCAATGTAAGATGAAGACCTCTCGGATGGCTGGATTTGTGCAGGTTCTGTTCATGCCATTCTCTGGAATTGTGTTTAGTTCACCCGCTCTCCGCCTCATGCTTCTTCAAAGGATAAGCTAAAAGCCTGGCCGTCGGTGAATCACGACGGACGTGACCGGTCATGTCTGAGGCAGACAGCTGATGTCATCAGACATGTGGCCCTCTAAAGCCGCGGTCACTTCTGTCAGAATGCTGTCCAGCTGGCTGCTCATTAGAGCCGTCCATTTGGAGGCCGCAGGCCGGCCTAGCGCGGGGCTGGTGTAGATGGACCAAGTGTGTGCTATTCAGTGAATACATTTTGCCGTCTATTCCTATTGTCGATGAGCGCATGCAAATTCGCTATGCATGATTTTGTGTGTATAGAAAGTTAGTATTACGCAAAAAGGCAGCATAGTCAAAACTAGGCTTGTGGGCTTAAGCGGTCTTTTTCTCGAAAACTTCCTTACTTGAATTCGGGCCGTCGAAATTGGTCTGCAGAGCGGAGCGGGTATTCATAACCTCCAAAAGCGGCGGCTCTTCTCCTTACTCAGCCCTTATCTGACCCGGAGATATGGGTGATGTGGCATGTGACATTGCGCGCCGCCCGTGGGCCCTGACCGCCAGCGCGAGTACGCCAGTGGCGCCACCCTCGTCCGCTCCGCGTCCACCGCGACCGCCGGCTGGACGCTGTCCACCGGCGCGGTGCCAGGTGGCGCCACCTCCGCTCGGCCCGTGACCGCCGCTGGCAGGTCCGCCGCTGACCTCGGCCGCCGGCCGGCGCCAAGTCCAGCGCTGGCACGCCGGTGCCGGCCGCCGCTGGCCGGCGACATTGTTAGTCTGCGGTGCCGCTAATTTATCGTCAGCCGCCTGGGCTGGCCGACGGCCGGCGCCGCGGCCGGTCCAACTGGCGATGCGTGCAGCGCTAATTTCGGGGAGCTCACCGCGAGAGGGGCGCCTGCCTGGTCCCAAGCGCCGCTGGAAGAATGTCTCGTCCTCGAGCCAGCTCGAGGCTACTGAGGGCCTCCGCTGACCGCCCCTCCGGCCGATGTGCACCACCGGCGACTCCTCTCATTTGCTCCTTTTATCGCGGTCCAATGAGGGTAATGCCATCCTCCCGACCCGACCCAACCCGACTACCGGGAATAGACTGCAGACACGTCCTCCGGGTCTCCGACGACTCCTCACGGCCCGCTCGCCTACCGCCGAAGAGAGCGGAGCTGACGGAAGGGCCCGATTTTCCGCACGATGCCTTGGTCGTCACTTCTGCAAACATCGTTGATCACTGTTGCTCCGCGGTGGGCATGAGAGGCACCGTTTTCTGCCATGGAAGCGCTCCCGTCGGACGAGGATTTATGGCAGAGTTTGTCTACATCGCACTCGCGGGCCAGGCTGGCGTTAAATCATTACGCCGTGTTGACCTAACGGGGCCGGGAGACGTTTGGTGCACTCATCACGCTGGGGCCATTTCTCAGACCGGTGCTGACTAATCCAGGTCCACCTGACCGGTTGAAGCCGGTGCACTACCTGTGTTCTTCTTTTTTAGTTCCAGATAGGCTGCTGGTGGTATGCCTCGGAGCCGGCCTTCTGGAGGAGGCGAGAAGGCGCATGAGACTGATGTGTACAAATGTAGTGCTGTTGACAATGAGATCAGGGTTTTAGACTCGTCCACCGTTTCTGTCAGACGGTCATTCCTTTCTCCATCTTACTCTATCTATATCCGAAGATCTATCTAGTATGTCTGTCTCTGTCTCCGTCGTATGGTCAGTTATACACATATTTGTAGCCGATATATAGTTAGCCAATTATATGGTTGTGGGCGTCATGTTCAGTTTTAGTGAGAACATAACCGGCGACTGCTTAAATCGCTCTGAGTGGAAACGACAGAATGTTTGAACGGCGTGGGAAGCATACTTTTCGGGGAAATTGTACACAGCTTGCTCTTTGGAGAAAACGGACAAGGGTAATATAAATACCTAGAGACAGTCATCCTGTGGCATCTCCTTTCTGAAAATTTTTGGACGTGGAACTGTGGTCTAAATATAGGTATAAACAATTTCAAACTCCTTTTGCTACCGTCTTTACCGCAAAAGATGGTGGCTCAGATAGTAATTTGGGAACTCCTCGCGGGGTGATGTGAGAGGCACCTCCTCCCAGGCGGAACAAAGTGCGTCTGTGGTGAACATGTGCGTTTGGAACCCAACTAAGTTGAGCTGACGGTTAAGTGGGTACTAGTGTCAGGCAGCACATGTGTCAGTAGGCTTTTAGACGGGTATGCTGGATGCCTAGTTACCAGCAGACTTGGCCATGATTCCAGCTGGAGCCTTAGGTGTTGGGATCCGGAAGTAAATCTTTGGATGCGCCTTCTCCAGTCATTGGTTTACAAATATCTAGCTCCAATGCTCGGCTCGCAGTGGCAGCACATCATAAACTCCCTACACATAGGCAGGTGCGTGTATGACATCTGTGTCTGCAGGGTACTTTGGTACGTTGCATAGGTTACCTATGTCAGTGCCGAACATTTTTATGGTCCTTGGCTATAGATTTAAAAAGATTCAGCAAAAAAAAACCTGAAGTGCCGAAAATGTGTTTTATAAAACAATTTCGTAGTTCAGCTACGACAAAAAAAAACAACTAAGTATTGCTCTCCGACGCTGTGATTGCGTGGCCTAGGCATGCATTTGGACGTGGGAATCAGGGGAGGGGCAGTTGGGGGCAGCTCACCCCCCCCCCCCTCCACCGACTTCTTGAAAGCTGGGGGTGGCGTCCCCAAATTGGAGGGTCTGTGGAGGGCCCATTCTGGTGTGTTAAGAGCCGATTCTGACCTGTCGATGACTCATCCTGGCCTATTTAAGATCCAATCTGACCAAAACAGGGCATTTCTGAGCCTGCAGAGGGCCATTCTGACATGTAAAAAAACCATCGTTGAATGTGACTGGCTCATCCCGGCCTCTAGAGGCCTATTCTGATCTGCATATGCCCATTATTGATGAATTGAGGATACACGTGGTCGATTGTTTTTGCTTTTGTTTCTACGTTTTACGCGAGATTTCCGCACCCAGAGTACGTAGCCACAAGCGAATGGCAGGCTGCGATAGGCCAATGAACGGTCAGTTGCAACGTGTCCCAATTGTGGAACACTTCGCACTTTCCACATGAGCTGGGCATACACGAGCTGGCAAGACGAATTTTGCTCTATTCCGCGGGTTCACACGTTTTGCGACACATCTCTACATCAAGGGCACGAAACCACACGGGAGTGACGGATATTGATAAGGAATTGAACGGACAATCCAGTTGTGCAAAGTGTGATATCGTACGTGTCAGGTGTCTACGTACACGAGCCAGGAAGATGGTTTAGCCATTCTCGACCGTTGCTCGCGCTTTACGTCACATCTTGTCAACCAAGGCGCCCAGAGGTGCGAATTCAATTATAACACATGGACAATTCAAATTTCTGCTTTTTAAGATAAGCGCAGCTAAGCGTTCATACAAACGCTTCTTGAGGTACTGAAGGAGCACAAATTTGTGTCTTACCACTGATTGCGCTCTCTTTGGAAGCCGTGATCTTGCATCCTGTTATCACGTGCTGACAGTTGTAACACACGCTTAAAGTGACCGGCCTGAACACGCATGCAATCGACAGCTCCGCATCGCAGCTCGATTCGTTCGTTTCTGGTTAAGGGACGGTGCGACAGGGAACAGGGAGGCAATTGTCCCGCCCCCAAATGTTTTGGATCCCTGTTTCCCAAAAAAGGTGCTGCAGCTACTCGTGGATTAGCAAAACTCAGATCAAGGGAGCCCAACAACTGAGATAGACAGCAATAAGTCGGGCTCAGAAAACTATTTTGCACATCAAGAGACTCATTTAGGGATAAGGTAGCTCATGCTTTAGATCATCAGGCTCAATGTGATGTTAAAGGGGGACCCTTGGCAGGCTCGGGAGGCTCCCCTTACGAACTAGGAGGCCCTGTTCTGAGTTATAAGGCGCACTCTTTATTCACATGGCCCCGTTTCTTGAGCAAGAGGTCCATTTCATGCGTCAGATGGCGGCAGCTCTGGGTCAGGATGCCCTTTTTCGAATAACGAGGTCATTTGTCTGGATTTGGAAGCCTCGTCCTGAATCTGGAACATCCTTGTTCTGGATTTTGCAGGCCCCTTTTTGAATCAGCAGGCCGTTTTCTGGGGTAGGAGGCCCTGTTTTAAGTTACCGAGATCGTTTGCTGGGTCTTTAAAAGGTCACCCAAATTTGGGATTTTTCAAATTTCTGGCATTTCATTATCTGGATATCATACACTGTAACAGTTTGATCAAAGAGTATATATCCTCGGTACCCTCCCCTTTGAAAACAACACTGCCCGGAAGACCGTCATGTGAGGAGGCCCATTTTTTCGAGGAGGCCCCCTTGAAAATACGGCCTCTCCCGGGTCCAAATCCGCGTCGTCGTCCCCCCCCCCCCCCCCCCCGCCTCCGCTGCCCGAGTTTGGAGCGGCGTGGCTGCCCCGCTAAACCGCAAGGTATTCACCGGCTACATGGGAAGGCACAGTTCATTCACGTAGCATATTATGTCAGAGTGTTTGATGGATGACCGTTCATGTCTTATCTGCAGTAATTATCAGCAGGACAGGCGGTGAAATTGATGGAACGAATGTGCACCGCAAGATAGCTAAGCTACTGGACTCTATAGACAGATTTCACTACTACAGCTTACAGGTCTGTTGCCTAGGTGGCGCTAGCGAAGAAAATTGGGCCTCAGCCGTTCACCGGTTTTCGTAAGTTTGCCTCCTGCTCGCGCGTCTGAGAACAAGATGATCTGTCTGGACTAGAATTAGGGCATATAAGAGTACGATTATAACTAGGAGGCACTTCACACTAGCCGCCATTGAGTGACCAGGGATGCAGGCGAGACAGGGCCGTGGCCCGCGATTTGCATTGGTCGGGGTCCGTGAAACAATAAGGGGCCCCTGTGCCGATCACCAGCCTGGCAAACAGGCAGTCCTGTGCTGGCAAGGGGCTTAGGTTGACGAGGGGTGCATAAGCTGAACAGAGACGGGGATGGGAACCCGAATGTCAGAGGGCCTCTTGTGTTGGACGGGGGTCCTCGCACCTGAGAAATACTAGAACTTAGGATGAAAAAGTCCACAATGAGGCAATCAAAAGGCCCTATGCATCCATGGGTTCCAGTACCAAACGGGAGATGGGAGGGGCTCTGCCATGTTATAGTTCGAACCGGAGTTCCTGTGCCAGCTACTTGGGCTCCTGCGCTGGTAAGTGATACACTTGTGTCCTTTTCAGTTTGGGTCGATGCTCGTCCAGTAATCCCAGTCAGATGGCATCTCGCGCAAGGGAGGGGAACGGTGCATCATGATGTGGCCACTCTTCTGAACGTTTCCGGATCGACCAGATGCCCCCGACCCCCATGTTGTCAGAATGGCAGCCGGTAAGTAGGTATCCAGGGAGGGGGCGTAAGGGCCCTTACATGACCGGGAAAGTAACGTGCCACCTGGCGTTCTACACGCGGTACGCCTTGCTTGAGAAAAGTATTGACGACTCTTCAGTTTTAATACGGCGGATTGACACAGGACCAAAGCTTTATTTGGGCATCGACGCTATTTTTCCAGACAACGACCAATTTTTTTCGGAATCGACTAGTGAAAAGTTACACAAAACATTGTTGAACATGCACGCTCGCAATCTTTAGAAGCAAGCACGGCGATACCCGGCATTGCAGTTCCCGTGGAACTGAACGGCGTTGGCAGCTGCAGCTAACACCAGGCGACGGGCGGCGGGGGCGCGAGCGACCATGTGCCCTGAAATGATCCTCCTAAAACTCTTTAAATCAATCCGTACTGGTCAGTCCTGAGATTCATCGTGACCTACCACAATGTCATGGTAAAGAACTGCTCCACGAATTATCGCGATCGCATGTCAAGAAAGTGATTCATGATTTAATCGCTACGTATTTTTGATGGCGCATTACCTCCTCGATGTGTTCAAGCACGATTTTAAGGCTGTGCCGATAGGATTAACTTATAATGCAGCGAACACGACCGGCGCCGTACAGCGTCCATGGCATATCTGTAGCGTGTTTAGTATCCATAGCGGTTCAGACGACGGGACAGGACGAAACGGAACGTTACGGGACATTTAGACGGGAGTCGGGCACTGCTAGACATATCGGACCATTCATTTAACGCTTAGCTTATTTGGGAAGTAAACAGACGAAAGAAAATCAACAAAAATTATGAAATTATTTCGAGTTAAAATTACAATTAGATTATCATTATTTTATAATTATTAAAAACGCTATGTGCAGCGTGTGTGCGGCACAATTGCCACAGTATCGTGCTTCAGGTAGCAGTTTGATAGGGACCGTGGAACATCCGCATTTCGCCTCCAATTTTAGTCCACGACACACACACACACACACACACACACACACACACACACACACACACACACACACACACACACACACACACACACACACACACACACACACACACACACACACACACACACACACACACACACACACACACCACACACACACACACACACACACGCACACACACACACACACACACACACACACACACTATATATATGTATATATATATATATGTATATTCTTTATTTAAATGTATATATATATATATATATATATATATATATATACATCATGCTAATAGATTTAGGATAACAGTTATTCACCATTTTACACCTGGTCTCCATAACATGTCAGGTCACTGAGATCCGACATCGCTTGCAAAGTAACGCGTCGAAAGGTCGAAAATGAATTAAATATGCGGTTGGAAATAACGTGTCAAGTATTTTTCGATGTGCCATGCGCAGCATTTGTTTTTTAATTTCTTGGGAAATATTGTGCTTTTTCATTGTTTCCACATTTAAAAGTGTAGCCATTGACAACTGTCAGGTATGAATCCAGCTTGTTGTTCCTAGTGTCTGGCGGTTAAAGCCATGCAATCGACTGTACTTCAAGAAAATATATTTCGATTTTGTAATTTTGAGACCAAAGACCAAACTGCCACCGGGGCTGCCTGTTCAAGTGCACCAAGACAGTGCAACGGTGATAAAGTCAGTGGAGTAATGCGGGGCTCACTGTGCTCACTGCGTGGCTCTACCACGGGAGCTCACTGTGCTCACTGCGTGGCTCTACCACGGGAGCTCACTGTGCTCACTGCGTGGCTCTACCACGGGGAGCTCACTGTGCTCACTGCGTGGCTCTAACCACGGAGCTCCCTCTGCGTGGCCCTACCAACGGGATCTTCACCTGTGCTCACTGCGTGGTTCTGTCACAGGAGCTTACTGTGCTCACTGCGTGGCTCTACCACGGGAGCTCACTGCGTGGCCCTACCACGGGAGCTCACTGTGCTCCCTGCGTGGCCCTACCGCGGGAGCTCACTGTGCTCACTGCGTGGTTCTGTCACAGGAGCTCACTGTGCTCACTGCGTGGCTCTACCACGGGAGCTCACTGTGCTCACTGCGTGGCTCCACCACGGGAGCTCACTGTGCTCACTGCGTGGCTCCACCACGGGAGCTCACTGTGTGGCTCAGCTCACTGTGCTCCCGCGTTGAGCGCTGAGGTTTGAATACTGAGTCGGAATCGGAAGCAGGTGGCTGATGCGACGTCGGGTGACCATGGGCTCAGATTGAAGAAGAAGAGGCGGGAACGTTGCACGGTGCAGATCGAACGACTGACGGAAAGGAAGATATCATAGAAATCGGCCCAGTGCCCGCCTGTACCTGTGCTTGGCTTGTCTCCGCCGACCATGCTTTCAACTCGTCGATGACATCGCAGGCGTTTTCCGGAAATTTTCGGATGTGTGCAACGTACGTGCAGTAAAACATGCCCAGTGAATGTGTACATAACAGCTCACTCAAGATTTTCCGTGGGCGATGTGCTAAGACAACAAGCATTCAACTTCCAAATTCAACTTGCTAGCAATTTGGCCCGATGAACCTTATTTGTGAATACGCATAGCAAAACTCGTCCAAGGTTTCACATGGCCAGCAAGTTGAGAGTAACAACTATTGGATAACTCTATTCAACTTATTCAGTCTAACGAAGCTTGAAACACAGCTATGGTCCAGCTGAGTGTGTGCTGAGTTCCTCGGGCGCACAAGACAATGAAAAGCCTCAGGATAAATTCGGAACTGCGTTGAGGGGTCCTAAAAAGATGCGGAGCAGCCAGATGACCTACTTTACTGTAGTGCAGCTATTTAGCTCCCTCAGATATATGTTGGATCAGGTTGTGCTGCGCTGTTTTTTCTGCGCGGTGTTGCGGTCCCGCTTGCAAAGGAAAAACGTGTCCATATGCGCAGCCCGCAGTTCGCCGCGGTATAAGTATAACTAAAGACAAGACAGACTGCCGCACCGTTCTGAAAGACGGGACGAGGCTTTGAGGAGGACGTTTGGGTACTGAGTCCCGGCCATCTACAACGGCTGGCGGACCATGTCAACCCGCTGTTCATACACTGCCCCGCCCGGCCTGAGCGGCTAGAGGAGGCCGGTCGGTTGTGACTGGATCGCTTACGGCCCTTTGTCGATGATGACCGTACTCCTGTTTGATCCTGTGTTGGAAGGCTGTGATTGGCACGTTTGGGGAATGTGTGTTTTGACGAAGCTATGCCCAGTAGTAGCTACGTGTTCGTGTGGATTGTCTTACATTAGTATCACCGTAGATGCAAAATAAAGTTAAGCATCGGAGTTGTATTCTAAATGCTCTTAAGCTCGGGAAATGAATCGTTTTGGGACTCCATGTGAGCATGTTTACACACATCGCACGCTGTACAACAATATTGCTATTCCAGCTACGTTCACGGTGTAAGTATCTCACGCTGCTGAAAAAAATCAACCAAAGATTGAAATCAGCCAGCCCGTACTACCACCGCCGTGGAAAGACCTCTCTCCTTGGTGGAACAGAAAGAAGCACATCACTCGGCGCGCAACACCTGACAGCCAGTGAGCGTGGTGTGCTCCCTTTTGCTGACCACACACACGGAGAGGTCTGCCGATAACGCCAGTAGACTGCCAAAATCAACTTCGGCCTCTACTTGCACCTGGCCTGCCATGTTCCCCCGTCGTCAACGAATGGACGACTGCATGTCACAGGGTTTGCTTTTTGCGATCCGATCACGGAAAGTCATCTTCCAATGGCACCAGAAGACCGGTTTTGTCGCCTTTGACCTTTGGTGTCCTCTGGGTCGCGGGGCATTTGACCCCGGGCTTTCTTACTTACTCAAGAGAAGTCAATCGGCCGTTGTGTGGTGAATGGTTCACTTCTTCTTGCAATACGGCCGTAGGACGTTTTTCAACAAGCATTTGCGTTGCCGCTATAACCCATCTCTGTTTCAGAATCATACGCCCGAGTTCGCGGCAGGGTTTAAACCGTGACGCCCATATGTATCGGACCTTTGCATCGAGATTGAAGGGCCGCTCACTTACGATTGTGAGCATTCGTTGTCTAGCCTCATGCACTGTGCATCTTCCGCGTATATGTCACCTGATGCGGCCTGGCTTATCGGTATGGCTTGTCAGCACGCTCATCGATGCGACCACTCGATGGAGGGTGCCTTGTTTCACGCCGTCGATTGGAAGTCGGTAAATATCGACGCCCTTCTGCTTGTAACGATCTCTGCCCCAGAATTAGGCACGGCATGCAACACCGTCCAGCACTGTGTCTTTACCACAGGATGGGCTGGCACGGCATGTGTTCCCATCAGCTTGCCAGTCGCCCCAGTAACCGGAGGCAGGTTTGCCATGGGGTGTACCGGTCCTGGCCGTGGCAGGTAATGTTTGGCACGAGTCATGAGTTGTGTGTCGTCTTTAGTGTCGTTTTCTGCGCCACCATCAATGCGATGCAAAACCACACGGACGGCTCCGTGAGCTATGTTATACCGACGACACCCCCTACTAGCATGATTTCAATCAAAACCTGTCTCCAAAAGTCTCCTATGTCCAACCTGGCATAGCTTGAAGTAAGCACCCTGGTGATAAGCCTTTTAAAAACATTTGTCTCGCTCATGGGCGCTAGGCAGTGGGCCGAAGACACGCCAGTTAGCTGTGTTCGTCCAAATGTCCCGACCAAACTCACGTCATTGAAAACAGCCAGGGTTCTAAGAATCACGGTTGATAAGGTACTTCCCTGGGTAAGCCGAGTGTCCCTTTTCGCGCGCGGGTGTATATTCTCTCCGGTTTCACTGAGGCGATGTAGAAATTCTTCACATCTAAAGCCTTTGTCCTTATCACGCTGGCACAGGTTCCCGATTAAATGTGTTGTTTACCACTTAGGAGTGTGCGCCAAACCGTCAGCTGGAGCGCCCTCAAGACGTAATCAACTTGTACCTCGCGTCACCATCCGGACCGGTCGAACCGAGCACATCTTTCCGCTGTCAGGGTGGCCAGAAATCGCTGAAGCGGTCTCGGAGCGCGACTGTGTTCGTTTGCAGAGCGCTCTGAACGGCCGCCCTGACCAGCAGCGCTGCGGCGCTTATTCAGCCGCAGGCGTCACCAGCTCGCTGTGAGACACGCTTGGCTGACTTCGTCAACGTGCTCTGCTGCGAGTAAGGCTGGCAGCCGACCAACGAGCCTTTGCAACCCGCGCTGCCACAACGTCGATTCATCTCCCTCGGCTACCCAGTCATGTAAATCACGCGGGCCTGAGGCTCAAGCTGTTCCTGAATGACTTCAAGCTGGAAAGTGTAGTTTTGTCGGTCGACTAAGATTCGATGTTTTTGTTGATGTGCCTCTGTGTGAGCGTTGAGTTTTGGCCATCGCCATTGTAGCTGCATGTCCGCTGTCCAACATGTCAAGTGTAGTTTTGCTTGTATTACGTGAACTTTAATAAAACTGCTCAAAGTTGAAAAACAAGCGTACATAATCTGACATGCTTTGGGCGGAGACACAGTATGCCCGACTGCCCATTGTCGGACTGTGTTGGGCCAGCCCATGCTTTGGAAGCACTGATAGTTGTTTTGTTAAGCCTTTCGTGGGTTGCCCAACATGGAATGTCCTATCGAATGTCCAGCCATGTTTTCTTTGGGCACAGGAATTTAGATGCAATACTGAACCAGTTTCCCGTAGCTGGCGCGACGCCAAATTTTCAACACAGATTCCTAAAAAAGCTTTTGACTTGACGCCACCGATGCCGTTGCAAGTATGGCACGTGATCACTCGGCCAAGAGATGTTGCATGCTGCACTGTTACATCAACTTGCCTCGAAGGTAAATTTTGCTGGTGGGGAATACCGCAAGAATGCGTTGCATCTTCAGTATTTCGCGGCAAATATTTTCTCTTTTAGAATGTTAGATCCACGAGTATATGATATCAGCGCTACCATTAGCGAACGCAAACGCGGCCGCCACAAAATCGAACACGTCATGTTTTAGGCAATAACGTCATGAACAAACCATACTGAAACCATTAAAGCTACGAATGCTCCATGCTTTAAGCAATTAAAGCCACAAACACGCTATGTTTTAATCCATTAAGACATGACTACTGTTGAGTTGATTTGGTTATCAGTAATGATTGTCATTACCCAATTTTAAGCCATTAAATAAGTAAGCATACAATGCCTAGGCCATTAAAGCCATAACCACACCACATGTCAAGTCATTGAAGCCAAGAACACGCCATGTTTTGAAACCTTAAAAATGTTACACGCGAAAGATCCCCCGAAAGTCAGGCCGCAAAGTTAATGCTTCGAATGAGATATGTTCTATTTAGGCTCCTGTCCGCGCCCGGTGAGGACGGCCAGGCGGCCCCCATCGTCAGGGCAGGCCCTGACTTTGTAACGCATGTCTCCACTATGGACGCTCTCCCAACGCGTGACGTGACATGGTGCTACCAGAGTTGACTGGCTGCCACCCAATCAACCAGTTTGCGATCGGGGTTGATTAGGCTTACCTCAGGACGTCTAAGTAAAGCAGCAGAGCTGGCTTCGTTGGATAGCGGTAAGCTGGTAGCTTACTGACAACTAACAGAGCGTCGGATTTGCCGCTTTGTCGCAATCTGTTTTAGCTTGTACAAACAGAAACGTTTCCATTGTCTCGCAGCTAAAACGAGGAATGCAATTTCGCAACGTGAGTTGGGAACGGGTGAGCGAGAAAAAGGCTAAATCTACGCTCAAAATGCGAGAAAGAATTTTTTTCCAGATTTGATCCACTCCTTCCCCGATATTCCCATCCCTCAATCATAAAGGAAACACATCTCTGTTTACCACAGAAGTCGAAAAACTAACTCGGTGTAGAAAGACACGTACACTCGCACGCGCTCCAAAACCCAGGTCCACCGACAGCCTCCCCATCGGCAGCGAACCGCTGGTCCGTCGGCAGCGGCCCGCTGGTCCGAGCCGACGACAAGCATGCGACACCTTTGATTAGGTTGCCTTTGTGTGCTCACATACGCCAACCGTGAGGTATGTGAACTGAGCACCTATCGAAATGCTGAAACGTTTGCCCGTGATAGTCATTAGCCGCCATTCATATATCCACTCATTCACCCACTGCGTCGTCAACGGGAATGATGACCGTTCAATGACATCGCACTTTTGGGAACTGTGAGTGCTCTGAAAAAGACGTTTTTACTGGGAGTGAGACATTAAACCCATCGCTCACTAGCAATAACAACGCCATGGGCAGAATGACAAAAAACTGTTCCTGCATCTGTACTTAGTTTATGTCTTGCGTGCCGGTGCATCTGCGCATAGCGGTGGTCATCAACTCACCCATCACGAAAAGGGTCAACAAGGAACGGCTGCAGATTTGGGGTAAGAATATGGGCACGATATCAGGTGGTATATATATAGCTGGGTGGGTACGTAGAAGTTGGAGGATAATATATGCCAGAATACCAGTAAACCAGGTCTCAGTAGCCAAGGGGGGTCAGGCTGAACAGACTGTCAGAAGGATAGGAAAGGAATGTGGTATAAAGCAGAGTCATGCTTGATGCCTTCTGCATACCATGCGATGTTGGCTAAACGATGTTACAAAACAAACATTGGCTATATTGCTAATGATCGGTGCTTCAAGCCGTGCTCATGATAACGCTGCTTAACCAGTTCATCGTGCTATATCGAAGGACGATAACGGAAAGCATAAAGACTCTGAAATTATCATGCCAAGGCGGTCACAAGCCGTAACCGACCCAATGAAGGCAACAGAATCCAACGCCGATGTCGCCCAGTCACGTGGTCCTTCTAGGATTTTGTTCAGAAGTCGTGTCTTATCACGTGGTTATTAATTTATAAGTCATGTCTGCAATTTTGATAATACCAAGTTTGCAGAGGATTTTTTAGGTGGGATCCTCACCTCATTGCTCCTGAAAGTTTTAAGCAAATCGCGCACTCGACATCGAGATCCACCAACATTTTATCTCTAAGAAGACGTAGCGTTTGTGAAATGTGAGGCATACAAAGCATTCAATCGAATTAAAATGACCTCCCTTTAATGACTGTGCTCTTGATAGTCCTTAAGCTTTCCAGATTCATCTTAATTAACGACCAGCATGCATATGACTATTACAAGAAGATCATTTTAATTTAATCGAACACATCATCTTTATTAAACACAGTAAGGGTTTGACGTCTGCCGTTTACTTTGAACGCTTATGTCCACCAGGTTGTCTTGCTGCTCATGATCACTATCACTCGAATTAAACAACAAGAGAGTAAAAGGAGCTTTCCTGTCAGATGGCAACACATAGGGCTTGATTCACAGAGTATCAAGCGCGGGATAGGCGACAGCAAGAGATCATATCGGCCTATACTGCCAAATGTCCGATCACTTCATACGAGATTAGGCCGGTGCAATGGATTTTCAATATTTGCCGCATGTTGTGTTCGACAAACACTCATGTAGATATATAATTTTTTATTTGGTTAGATTGTGCAAACTTTTTAAACACTGGCGTTGTCAAAACTCGGCCGCCAGCTGCAGCCATTTTATGATTGGATAATCTATGGCGCAGCATCAATGTTACACACAACAGGCCAGTTTCAGGATTATCTTTTGCACCCAACCAGGCGCGGGAATGGAGCGTAATAAAGTGGGGAGGTGTGTGCATACGCCTCGATATTTTAGAACATGTTGCAAAACTTAAATGATTTTGAACAGTTCAGAAAAAAATTAAGAATACAATTATTTTGAACCCCGCTCGCCCGTCACCCTTTATAAGAGACAAATTCCCCCAACTACCTATCTCCTCGAGGTTGGGACGGCGCTTCACAAAACTCATTGGAGGGGGTGACACCGGACTATGGAAACTCTCGAGCCCCTTGGCAAGTTCTAATGTAGTTAAAATGGGGCCTGTCATGAAGTGCTAAGCACAGGTGAGCATTCCCGACTGACTGCTATCATCAGCATTGTCTAACGATGTGGCGTCCGTACCGGTTCTGGACACGTGCTGCGGTGCAACGCTAGACCCGTCAAGCTTGATCCTGACTTGCTGCCAACGTGCAACATGGTACGTGCATTTCTCTCAAACTCTGGGAATGAACTGGAACTCTGACCACCGAGGTTGACACCATCACGTACTTAGATATTCCCTTTTTGTTTGTCATCTTAAGTGGCCGCGCAACCCTAGACTTTGTCCTGCATGCATTGCTGTGTTTCAGTCCCATGCTCATAACATTCGCAAATATAATAATAATATAATAACAAAAATTGTGTTGACAAATATATATAAATATACAATATACATAAATACATAGTATAAATATAATAACAAAAAAATTGCAAATACAGTAACAGAAATTGTAGTCAAACCTCATCTGCCTCACTGAAAATGTTTTGTGCCTATAATTAGCCTAATTTCTCACCTAAAAAACTTAAGTCTCTCTGCTTAAAGTGGACGCGTTTGAACTCCAACAATGCCATTTCAGCCTGGCAGCCTAAAGCTGACACGTTGTTTTGTTGTTTAAGGTTTGCGAGCTATGGATCTTTTATTTCAGCTTAGGGTCTTCCCAGGCTTTAGGATCATAGTTATTGCTCAGCATAGTCGTTTGCTAAGGCCATGAGAGCACCACACAAGTGGAGCAATTTTAGTTTAAGCGACAATTGCAATCGTGATTTCAACGTCCCACGTATTGTGATGACAAGGGAGTTTCGTACCATCCTAACTGTCCTGGCAAGTTACCAATTAACCACCATCGACTAGCTACATATGAGCGGTTGTAGGATGTAAAATGTCTGCCTCCACGCAGCCGTACGGGCCCCATCTGCTCTACAGGAATGGACAAATGTGGTAAAAACCTTTAGACGTTTGCCAGTCAAAGCGCGCTCGTCTAAAATATGGTGCAGTGTGGCCAACACGATCGTAGTGGAACTGAGACTTTTCCAAAAAGATAAAAGCTCTACATACATATGTCCATCTGGTCAAAACATTACGTGCATTGGACCCGATCGTTATCAGAAACACCTGTGCCATTTTCCTTGCACACGTTTGATTATGAGTGTTCACTGACGATATCAAGTGGTATCGAGCAATAATACAGTGCGTTTACGTGAAAAGTATGCGCAGCAATATGTTCCACCAACATACCAAAACATTTTAGGAGAAAACACATCAAATCACGCCAGCAAAAGAAGTTTGCATAAAAGGCGGGCTTCAAGAATCCAGGGAGCTTCAATGCTTCAAGGGTCGAGCTCTAGCGCCATTCGCAGCACCTGTATGTACTGCAAACACATTACTAACTCAAAAAAGTAATAGGTACAGTAATTAACGCATCAATGGGCTAGCAATGTTGGATTACACCTGAGCTGCCAATTTGTAAGATCCTGAAGACTCGTCTGGCCCTGCTCGCTGAGAAAAACAGGGAACCCGCTCACAAGAACCAATCAAGCAAATTTGTTGTTGGGACACGAAACTATAATGTTTAACAAGCCAGAAGAATATGACATGGCTTAAGCCACTTAGACATAAAATCACACTTTCTCTACACCAGAAATATATTGTATGACATGAACCAAAATCTGACTCATACACAAGGCTCCACTTGCAGACAAGAATCACCACCGTCCTCTGACCCATTACGTAAGTACGTCATGGTTAGCAATCAGATCACTCATGCTGTGGAAAATGACTTTTGGGTCGAATGCTGATGCCTGAGATCATAAAAAGCATACGCTGAACCTTATCGAACCTGCATCATCGAAGAACTGCTTGTTCCATGTATCACGCGCGCCGAAATGCTCCTACTACAGTGGGCCCACTTCTGCAAACACTGTTTATCGCCCTGTACTTTTTGCGAGTCGCACTGGCAGATCCAGAAAGAGGCCGTGGATCATGGCGATTCCCATATACCGAAGGGGCACCAAAGTCTCACGGTGAAAGCACACCGAAATCCTCATTTCGAATGCATACAACAATCATTTTCGAGACACCAAATTCCATGGCCATCACAAATAACCCCAGAGTCACCGAGGGGCAACAAAGTCCGGGGCACCACAATAAGCCTCAAACCCTTATTCGTAATGGGCACCAAGCTCTAGGAGCACGGCAACGTTGTGCCACCCACCCTAAAGAGAGCCTCGACTCTTTGGCAGTGGGTCACTAAGCTTTTTTCGGGGTCCCAAAGCATTTATACTCAAGGGACGATGTCTCCAAACCTATCAATTAAAGGGCCTAAAGCTTTGATATTAAAAGATGACCAAAATCTAGCGACATCACAATTTCTGTGCCGTCACTCTGACAAAATTCGGGATCACGGGACATGGTTTGGCGAGAGGGCACCAAAAATAATTATTTCGGGGCATTCTGCAATTTGCTTTCCAAAGGCACCCAATTCCAGGGGCACCACAAAGGAACCCAAAGCCTTCATTTTCAATGGACAGTAAAACCCAGGGCACACCGCAATGCTCGTGCCTCTGCATCACGTAATCCTGTATCGGCCCATTCGATGAACGGTATCGAAGCATTTTTCAGAGCACTGTAAGCTTTATTTCCTCAAGGCACCAAACCTGAGAGGGTGACTGGAAGAGATCAAAAACTTGTTTTTCAGGGGCAGCAAAGTTCAGGGACACAACGTTTTTTTGCGTCCACTCGGATGAAATCCTAGATCGGCCCTTTCGGTGAAGGGACCTCCAAAGCCTTGTTCGGGGAGTCGTAACCTTTATTTTCAAGAGGCGCTCGATTACAGGGAGAGGTCAACACAAAGAGCACGAAAGCCTTTATCTCAGAGTAAAGGCACGTTCCAGGGGACACTAGAAATGACCCTTAAATATTTATATTTACACGGAGTCAAATTCCAAGGACATCGCCATTAGGGGCGCTGATAAGTGGAGAAGGCACAGGAGCGCCTATGTATGTCAGAGTTGACTTAATGAACAACACTAATAGTTACAACATCACGAGCAAGAAAACTTACGCCACTGCGTCATGGGTTCGTGGTGCTATAGATAGTAATCCTGGTCGAGTATCAATACAAATATCGCGCAGGTGACACCTACTGCCCGTGGTACCCTCCTTCACCTGTACAAACTGACCCCCTAAAGTGTTGGACGGTACCAGTTTTCCGACACGTGTTCATTGTTGTACGTCATACGTTGACCGCCGACAGGTATTAGCTGCAAAGCCGGCGCAACGCGGCCCATGGGGACTGCAACGCCGTGCATCGGTGCTCTCTGTCCTAGACAGTTAACGCACGATTTTATGCAATTTGTTCGTTTATGGGCTCTAAAGAAAAGATGTAATTCCCGAGGCGAGCGTTGGGCGTTTCAATGCAATCTTTTACCCTGTTTCGATCCACGCTGGCATTCAATCCGCGGGCCGCTCATCTTTGGGAACGTAGGTAAAGCTCGTTAGTACAAAGCACCCTATTTGCTGTCATGAACACTAATGTCTGCTTGGAGGCTTAGTTCCATTGTAATACTCGGTACGGATTTCCGAAACCTGCCCGCAAAGCCGCCTGTGTTTCGGGCGGCCCCAGCACAGCACCTACATCTTGGGCGTCAGGGCGTAACAGGCGGAATAGTCAGGATGTTCGTCATGTTCGCGTGATGTTCGTGGGGTCTCATGATTGAGCTAGGCTGTACTGGTATGGGCTATCGTAACCCTCTGGCTTAGCGGCCTGCATTTCGAGCAGCCATTAGCGTACCTCGCACCGTGCATTGCATATCACGATGAAGGATCTCGAATAATTAACCACTTTTAGATATCTATCAATAGTGGTGTCTGCACAGAATCGGACCATTTTTGGGGGTTGCATGTCCCAGTGTACAGATGTAATTTGTGTTTAACCTTGATCACATTTAACAGCACGACGTGAGATATCGGATGTGACAAAATAAACAATATTTGCTTGATTGCGTCGTTTAACCAGTACCCACTGCCTCCAAGCATATTTAGAGTGCATAGTTGTTATCACAAGCACTCTGAACTCATTATGCAGAAAACCGAGGAGTTCAAAGCTTATTAGGTAAGACAAAACCACAATAATGTCGATGGAAGTAAAAAACATGAAAGGGTCGAGAAGAGCTTGGACAACAAAAGGGAGCGCAGTCAGTCCGTAAAGTTTTTCATCTACTGAGACAGACTGACCTTATTGAGGATTTTCAGATTCATTTGAGAGTGATGATCAAGTCAGGCATGAGATAAAAGCATGAAACTGATTTGAAGACCTGGTCGGCTACTTCGTACCTGTTTCTAAAGTCCTGATAAGTCATTCAGTCATTATTGCCAGCTCAGGCAAGCCATTTTTCATCAAATATCTTCTCTTATGCTTTTATTTCGCCGCCTTTGACCTTTTTATCACTCAAAATAGCTTTTATGTTTGTATCTAGCAGAAGACATAACTAGCAGAAAAGAGTGCATGTCAGGTCACCCTGTTGTGGCTGGGCCGATACGGACTCCTTGGGAGCTTTCGCCGGCTTCTCCCAAACGGTTTTGAACAGGCCGATGACATTTTCTGACTACTCCCAAACATCCTCTGCACGCTTTGCGTTGAAATTAAGAATATGTGGCATGTGCAGATCCGGTTCCAGGATCAGGTTTCGGGAGGGACGTCCAGTTAAATTGGGCGGAAACATTGAAATAGTGGTCGCCAGGAGATTATGCGCATTGTCCTGTGTTTATAGGAGTCACTGCTGCTTTCGGTGAATGAAATAGCTGCATCGTGGGTGTCGTTAATGCAGCGTACCATAAGAAGCGTGACAAGAGCGTTTCCAGGGCTAGAAATAACGGTGCTTCCACACACTGTGAAGATCAATATTGGTCGTCAATGCAGGTATATAATGAATCACTTTCGGCGACTAGGTACATAGCTTTGCATTTAAGTTAATTCCTAAAGTCGTTTAGATATACACGGTCGAAAAAGCGTATTCAGGCAAAGCCAAAGAGGTGCAGAGTTTAATGCTATCCAGCCTAGGCCGGCAATGCGGTGCTTTCGAAGAGAATATTTGTGCATGCTGCACACAAAAGATGCGTTTCCAGGGTTAACAGTAAGGACTGATATTATTTGAAACATAGAGCACAAAAGCAACACGGTACACACCATCTATCACGTGCGTGCAGCACACATCATTTCAGAAGGCAGCTACACGTCAGAGTCGGGTCCAGACACGGCAAAATAGGAGGGAAGGGGTTACTGCAGCACACCGAGACCGTGGCCGCCACAAGGGGGCCGCCAGCGGGTGGTAGCGGCTTCAATAGGTCACGCTCAAATCGCGTACCGCTGCCACTACTCTTTTTGAAACGTGATATGCCTATGGAGCGTGTCCACGCACCACACATAAGCGGAGAAATTCATTTAGGAGGGATATCAGCGCTGTGTCCGACAGCTCATATCCACTGCTCACTTAGCTTCCCTTTCCATTTTCCCGGCACCACTTATGACATTGGTTCGAGCTCACACGTCATATCTGACACATGGCAAGGCATCGTCGCAGTTACCTTGAATGACCACAATGCAATTTTAAAAATACGTTTTACCTCTTTTGTCTCCTGGATACACACATCACCTCCAAATTTGTTTAAATGTTGACATCATACCTCAGACCCTAAATCTTAAGCTATTGATCTGCGTTAGATGCCTCGAAATCGATGTTGTACATGCCATCTGTGTCGAGATTAAAATGCGTTGTTCTCGGCCAATCGCTGCCTCCCTCCTCAAAAATGTTTGAGACTTTTTTCTCAAGAACGTCGATCTTGTCAGAGAAATCGAAAGCCAATTGGTTTTTGGTAAGCGGACAGTTGGCACGGGAGATGTCAAAGGGCTACGAATGCGCCCCCTCCATCTGGCGAGTTTCACACCGCTTACCTGATGGGGCCAAGCTGTGATAAGCATGACGGTTGCTGGGCTATAGAATATATCCCTTTTTATTAGCCAAGCAATTCATTTTTGTTGCGCAACGATGACCTTTGCTGGTAATATTGAGCTATTTGTGTGCATTTGGATGACAAACTATCCCTTGTTTTTTTAGAATGCAAGAATAATAACCTAAGTAAATTTATGTTGTGACAGCCCGTGAAAGCCCAGCATTTTCCACCACTGCCTAGCAAAAGCCCTGCGGGTCTTTCCGCCCCTTTATCGGGCCTGCAGGCTCAAATTTTGCTGTTATTGTTTGCACTGGCGCCGGGAGCAATCGTCTTACCTGCGTACCCACTCGGCTGTCCGCTGGTCTCATTATTAGGTGATTGATATTCGCGTCGTGTTTCTGCATACGGCATCCAATGGAGAAGTCAAAATATTGGCTCTGATCAACGAATCACGAAGCTCTCATATCTGGTAAAGTATCATAGTGAAAAACCGCGCTAGCCCTCGCGGCCTGGAGAGGTCAAAATCTAATGAGCCCCCCCCCCCCCCTCGCCTCTCCTCCTCCCTTTGGCTGCGTCCCTGACCACATAGACCACCCACCCGACGACAGCTGTCACACGCCGCCGTCTCGTGTGACCGCAGCGTCGGGCCCCGCTCGGCACCACTCCGTCACCCGGGCACCACGTGACCGCGCCCCGCCGCTGCCGGTCTGCACCAGACGGCGGCCATGGGCGCCGGCGGCGGCGACTGCGGGCGGCGGGTCTAATCTGCACCGATCACGCGACGCCAGGTAACAGGGGACGCGCCCGGCCGCCGCCGGCGGGCGGCCGTTCTCGGGAGCGTCGCGTCCCGTGATGGGCCGTCGGCTCCCGCGCGCGGTGTCGGACTGCCCTCTAATTGCAGACAAGCGTGAAGCGGACAGAAGTAATCGCGCCGGAAACGACAGAACAAAGATCGGTTTCGCCGAATGGTGAATGATGGATGTTCGCAGAGTTTCGCTGCGGTGGCCGCCGAATGTTCGCCTCCGTGCTGAAGTGCCGCGCGTGTAATTTCGCAATTATCCATTAGCTTCGAACTTGCGTGACTCTGTAAGCTGTTGCGTCTTAAAATCAGCAGCGTACGCGATTAAGTCACCCTTATTCTCGTCAAGAGCTCTCCACCAGGATATGTACTAGATTAAGTACTGAGGGTACAGCTGCCTTGTCTTCTGCCTGCTGCTGTTCTTTCTTTATCGCTCGGGAATTTGGTCATTTTCCCTGAAGTCCCGATACTTGCCTTCGTGTTACGGGTCGGCTCTTCTTGTTTTGTTTTGAAAATTGTGTTTCAAAAATTGTTTCTGAAAGGCACATGCAATTAAAACTACATCGAATCAATCATTTCATAAATCTCCAAATAGCTTTGACCAGTCAGCTAAATGTACCGTGTCAGTCGGTCCAACAATGATCCCGGTCTGGAACTCGTGTAGGGCTCCACTGGATAACGAGTCCTTCGTCATTTCGCATGTCAGGAACATCTAGTAACAGCTGGTATGTACAAACAATTCAGATCCACGAATTAACAAATTTTATCCACCTTGATGCATCGCCCTCTTCAGCGAGACACCGCTGAGCTCCCTTCCCATGTTCCTCCTGATCGGTGGGACGGTGACACTCCCTGCGGTCCGCCCCATGTTCTACCACAGGTGAAGGGTGCAGCATTCCATTGTTCAGGCTCGGACATGAGACTCGGGACGAAAACATGGGAGCGACGGTGTTACGCCATATGTGGCCTAGGCAGCAAACAGAGCGAACAAACCGGTCCCGGGACTAGGCCGACTCCACCGCCGCGCTTCGCCTGGCGCGTAGGGGCGAGACGCCATGATTGGCGCGTTGACTTCTGCCTTAGTCGGAGTGGAGGACGGACATGTCTTTTTTGGGCGCAAAGGAACTCGGGTGGCCATGGGCTCATGAGTGCAGCTTCCATGCTGGTGATGGTCACGTGCTCCTCCACAAGGTTCGTGAAGATGAACATGTGGCCCATGTGTGCAGTGTGTTAAGGATCGGCTTACAACGCTAATGCGCCTTCTCGTTCCACGATGTTCACGAGCGTTAAGCTAGGAACCTGTTCATCAAACATGAGACTATGATGGTCTGTCGTCACGTCTGAAGCTGCCGGGCGCGCTGGAGTCAGTAATGAGTGTTATGTAGGGATATCCGACGTTTTCGATTGATTACAAGATACCAAGCACCATAAGACGCTGTTTACGGCTTAGGACTAGCAAGGTTATAGCACACGCGAGGTTTATCACCATGCAGAGGATATCAAACGGTAGAGATGTGGCTAATCACCGTTCGGAGTCCATGCAGATAAGTCTTACCAATGTAGTGGAATGTCCATCTTTCCCCAGTTAAGAAAACAAAGAGGCTTAACGATACCCAGCATCCGAGCACTGATTCACGAGTCTTATTGCTCTCAAATTGCATGGGTATGAATCTGGCCAGGCCCTGCTGTGTTGGCCGGAAACATCAAGGCATTTGAAGTGATTCACCTTTTTCGGAGACCATGACAAAGATACTGAAAAAGCGTTTAGTGTGTGGATATTAACGCTGTGAGCTAGCAGAGACGCTTCTTTGCACTGCTTTCGCGGCATGAACTTTCTCGACTAAGGCCTAAGCGCTTGACATTCGAGACCAGACTCAAAAGCCAGCATCCGCTGGTCGCTTCCTGGCTATAGCTGGCGTCACCATGGCTCGGGCAGTGTAAGTTCGCTTAGTGTTTTGTATATGACATTTTCTACAAAACACTAAGCGAATTTACGATTGTCCGTTCTCCTCCATACCGAAAGGTACTGGTCTTGTTTCGTTGCGACGCCTGGTGTCCGAGATGAGCACCAGGTTTTGACCCGTGGTTTTTAATTTTTTGTAAGCTGCAAATAGCAAGCTTTGCAACCTAATGTGCAAGTGAAATTTTGTTTGCATGGTAATCATGCAGCAGCACCTGCCCTGATCAGGTTGCAAGATTTTACCTGAAAAATACTGTAGCATAAGTTTTAAAGACTTGCGTTGATTATTGTTGAAACAGCATGGTAGCACGATATGTGTTCGTACTCATATACACTCATCAAAAGTGTAACTGATGGGGTCATGCGACTCAAGCCAGAAAATTTCCGGAAAGCTGACGTTATAACATGCTCGGCCCAACGTCTCACTCATAACGACATCTTATGTGGTAAGGTTTGAGTTGAGTCTGCCGCTTCAAGAGTACCTTAAGGATGCGTCTTTACAACAGTGCTGGGCCCCTGAAATAAGCCTCGACAGGGGAAATACAAAACATGGTGTTGGGCAAGGACGTCCTGAGAGAGGCACGTCCGTACGCAGAATAGGGATGCCATTCCCGGAATCCTAGGACTCAGGAATTCCGGAGTCCCGGAACGGAAGCAATGCCGATCCCGATTGTATAAATGATTGCGGAAACCGGGCGCTGGCATGATCTGTGTTTGCAAGAAAAGAAACTGTTCAAAGGCGTGACTGGTCAGCCCAGGATCTTGATATACGGGAGAAAATAGGCGATAATCATTCTTCATCTGAATATGTGATTTAACTGCACCAAATCTGTATTAGAATGTTGAGACCTGTTTACAAACAGCAAAAGCATCGTGTAAAATGGCCGCCTCAGAAAGCTAGCCTGCATATGGGTAGAATACTTTCCGCAAAACTGGCATATCACAGTGCTCGCATGGAAGACTGATTTGAGAGCATTTCGCAACCTCGCAGATCTAGCGCCAGCGTCTGCTGCATGAATGCTGTCGCTGCTGCTGACGAAGAATGTTCGAAAAGAGGTTTATACCATGCTTGTTAGATGCAGTGAAGTCTTTAGTACCGGCTCATATTGTAAAAGTTATACAAATTTGGCTTCTTGCAAGCGTAAGGTGTATGTGGAACGGCATGTGTTGAATACGGCTTCACGAGCCCATGACTCGGACGTAAAGGTTAGGTGCGTGTGGCAGCGGAAATCGACATTACAGGGTCCTGATCAGATATGCTAGAATCATGCACCGGTTTAATGGCATGCCACAACGGCAATTGGGAAAGGGTTACCAGCAAAACGGGTTTAAAATGAGCTTATGAACTGCATCATCTTAATTACCAATGTTGCCTTTGTATTGTTGAAATTGGTGCTGTTTCAAATGACACGATCATTCATAAATGTAGCTAATTAGAAGAAACTGGTTTTTAATTTATGTTTTGGACATAGGAAGGGCTCCATGACGAGATATAACTTCATTGGGCTGCACGGTATGTGTATATTTGTCCAAAAGCTGCTTAACCTGAGGTTCGGTAAACTAAGGATTAGAGTGGGGCACATTCTCACCAACTTCTGCTGGAACTCAGATTTGTCCTGCGATCAGGCAAGCTCCGCATTGTAACTAGTGCCACCAAAACACTGAATAAACCTTGTGCGAAGACAGTGCATCTCGCTGCTTGGATATAAATACTAGACAGAGTAATTCTATCCCGGGATTGACAGTCCTAGTACAGAACATGAATTATCAAATATGCAGCGAAGCCGTTCTGTTCTGATATTAAGCCAAGCACTTATTACTCGGTCATTTGATGCCATTTTATAGCTCGCCAAAAAAGTGCAACTGCACAAAATGTACCTGCTACTGTCTAAATGCCAGCGTTAAAATATGGCTTATTTTTCGAAAACTGCATTAATTGTGTTTGCATGAAGATAGATATGTTGAGCCGTAGACTAAATCTTTCTCTGTTAAATCTCCTCTATCATTTATATAGCGGGTTTCATGCATCTGTCAACGTCGTTATACTCCATGATGGTGATTGTGATGAGGTGGTTAGCCATCAGCGCAACTGCCGAGAATGAAATACAGACCCATAAGCTATTAAGCTGATCGCTGCTCCCGTCACGACTGTCTAGGTCGGCGGCCAGGGCGTCCTAGAGTGTGTACACATATATCCCTCGAGCACAGTCGGAATGCCTCCAGATTATGCTGAGGCCGAAGAAGCTTTGTAGGTTACCTGGGCAGTATCACTTGCTCCAAGGAGGCCCGAAAAAGAGAGGTGTGGCACTTTCTCAGTAGTCCCACCGACAGGCAATACAGGCCTTCTCATTTGCCTCGCTTAACCTATTTGCATCCTTGCCAATCATGGAAAGAATGCGCTGTGCAAGCTGCAGATTTTATCTGTCAGCAAATGGCCGTAAAGCTCTTCAGAATCACTCCCGTCTTACACGCGAGCCTCATGAAGGCGCCGGTAAATCAATGCAGAGTTGGTGCATGGCGAACAGGCACTGAGCCGCCATACTGGATCAGCTTTCTCAAAATGGCCGACGAAGAATTGCATCAGGCACTATCCTCTTTTGAAAGCGTCAATGGGTACGTGTGAAGGTACATTCGGAAATTTGGAAGCACGACTAAAGACGCCCACAGTGTATCGTCGTCTTCTTGTGAATTGCACGTTGTGCGAATCTTAATGGACGTCCGTCACTCCATGCGAGGCAGAGCACTTTGGAGGCTCTGTTTCGGAAATTATGTTTTCGTCCGCTCACCCCATTCCCGCCAGCTCGTGATCTGGCCTGCTATGGAAGTGCATTCGCTCCTGCTGTAGAAAGTGTGAATAAAGTTTTTAAAAATAGTTTCTTCCGCATGGGAACAGTGAGCAAAGGCAAATGCTCAAGCGACCAGCGCTCGGCAAATACGGCTCATGAGGTAAACTGCCTGATTTTCATCCTGATAGCACATTAAAGTAGTCCAGTTTCACTGAATCTTCAAGCCAACTGCCTTCCTTGAGTAGGCTGGAGGCTTTCAGCCGGCGGTTGGGTTAGGTCCCATACTCGCGGCAGTTTCTGTACCAGACCGACTTTGGGTGTATATGCAAAACGGTGCCGGATGCTGCTTACTTTTTCCTGGTGTTAGAACCGGTTCTGATGTTAAACTCGATACGGACTGGCATTTCCACTTCTTAAGAAAAGTGCGATATTCTGTAAGAGGAGCTGTTTACCTGCAAAGTCTAGCACGTTCCAATGGTTAGTTCGGCTTATGTTTTGATGACGGCACGCGGCTGACGTGGCGGCAGCATCCTCCGCCTCAGTTCCCAGTTTTCCTCTGATAGAGATGTCTAATGCTGGCTATCTTGTGTCCCATCACGAGATCCTGGCCTTGGACGAGAGCTGTCAGCCAGAGTCGAGAGATGACCATGTAGCATTCATTTTTGGTGAAGATTACTGGTCCATTTCCCCCACTGACAATGCCGCCATGACATTCTTGGATGCTCTTTCTTGATGTTCTCTACATGGCGGTTGGTGCTAATCTTGGAATTTGTGGACAGATTGGCTTTCGTTCTGTCGGGGGTTGGATGCAAAATCCTGTACAATATTTTCGGATGCAAGAAAGAAGCAATAAACCGCGATACTGTGACGGTTCAAGCTCACTCGTGAGGATTTCAACAACGTGCGCAGAAAATCACCCTCATAACTGGTCGGATCTCAAGCCAGTTTGCACCCAAACATTGTAGGGAGTCGCACCGATATCGGCGTAACTTGTGAGCTTGTGAGTTGACGAGTTTCTCTGGACATTTTTCGGCAAAATGTGTAGCTTGCAATTTCCGCAATCATAACGTTAGTACGTTTAAGAGCCAATAGCTGCAAGACTATGCCGTGATGATTCGATCTCAGACATGAACCCAAGTAAGAACCCTGAGCTGCAGTCGAATCCGAGTCTCGATTTCTTTTGGTCTATGCAAAACAGCTCCACCCTCCACTTGTTTCATAGGTTCAAATCAGAGCCCATCATGCACTCCAATCCGACTCCGAGTTCCACGTCTGCCGCGTGGGGTCTGAATATGAAATCCGATCTTGTAAATTTCAGTTTTATTCTCCTTTTGAAGAACATGCCTTGGGACTGAAATGTAATGACTAACGGAAGAGTGCCACCTTTGAAGGCTGCCACAAAAAGCAAGGAATGCGCGGAGCTAAGTATTTATGCGATGCAGTTGAGGCTAGTTATTGTACCAATGACAAGATCGGTGACTAGATAATAGTCAGGCTGCTAGTTAAAGATCAAGAAAAGGCTCCCCTGACATGAAATACAAAAGCTATTTTGACGAAATGTAATGGAGGTCTGCGAAGGCTGTAAACGGATTTGCATCGCTTGAAATGTGATTGCCGCCACGTTGTATGCCAAATAACGACTAAATCTACGGTACTCAATATTTCGAGCTGCGCTTGACCTGAGTAGTCATTCTACTGCAACGTATACGTGATCTAATTTTTCCTGAATCCATATATTTTTGCATCACCAATGTAACCTTATGCAAGGCTGACGTAACTCTCAGATCGTACCATATTGGATGAATTTAATCAAAACTCCTTCAAAGTGCCCGACATTCGTAAAAAAGCCTGGATCGCATGGATACTGTCAATAGTTTCGCAACCAGGCAAGCCGGAGCGTTGTCCTTTTTGACTGATCGTTCACATCTGTAAGTGAAGTAGAGCAATTGCAAACAAAGCTGTATTTATGCGAAGTAAGAAAACAAAGCTGAGTGCATCGCTGTCAGCGTTAAGTTATACTTAGAAAAAGAACGCACATCAAATAACAACAGCGCCAAGCACTTTACCATAAAGCTATGCAGTGTGGTCTGGGCTTTTAAATTATTATATTCATCATAACATGCATCATATTTTGATGGCGATAGCCATCAAAATAAGTGATCTCGTGGCATCAACAGGGGTGTGGTCTTTTGAATCATTACAATCATTACAACATGCATTATATTTTGATGGCGATAGATACAATATTGATATAAAGAAATTCAATAATCCAAGGAGCATAATTCGTCCAAGAACCCTTTTACACGGCAGCAACTGAAGGTAGTCTTAGAATGTGCAAATCTATTCGCCGTCACAGCTACAAAGGCCCTAGGCAAACAGCTACACCAAGCTTTTCCTGACACCAAGTACCGTCTTGCCGCCGCGCTGTCGTCTTGAGTGTATTAATATTCAGTCCTGCACATAATTGAGAGCATGTGCTGCCCGTAATGCGAACGCATATTTCTACCATCCCGATGACAGCCTTTGGAATAAGGCTGTGACATATGTGGAACTCTGATTAGCTTAGCTAACACACCATGCTTCACACTTTTATTTTGTATTTTGAAAGGAGACCGATCAGTCGTTTGAGAAATTGTTGACCGTATTGAACTCCGCACAGGCAAATGAAAACTTTTTTGATCATACCTCTCCCTCCGCCCCTCTATTCCACATCAGGTTCTATGTGACTTGGATAAAAGACCACTTCTCACCCTTTGAAAATGGACATCATATTTATTACTTTTTGCGGCCAGCGAATGCAGCCTGCGTGGGCTTGAATGCTTAGTCGCTTCTATTGCATGAAATAGGTCACAATCCAAAGGTAAACATTTTACATCAGATGGTTGATGTTGGATAATCGTGTGCTTCTTGCTCCAAAAGGGGCAAACGCATTCAAGCCCCATGCCGATTGTATTTGCTGGTTAAGAAAAAAAACAATGGATGTGGGGCTCGTTTTCAAATGGCGGATAGCCGTTTTTTCTCCAAGTCACATCGAGTCACTTCGCAGGGACATCTTGCATTGGATGTCACTAGGTAGGTACTTATAAAGCTAATTAGTAACATTGTCACTTCATAATACAACAGATAAGAATAAAGCTATTGTTCGCAAAGATGGGTTTTATGTTCATATACAAAGGAGGTTAGTATGCATATTTTGTCATGTGACGAAATTTGGAACACAATATGGCAAATCTAACTTGGTGTTACGCGCTAAGCTGGAATTGGTTTTATGCAACCATATTCCGTGAGTGCTTGGGCCACAAGATATATTGACACTGTTTGTAAGTTCACCAACAGCGCAACTTTACAGTCCACTTTTCAGTGCGATCTTAATATTAAACGCTATGTGACTGAACTGCGTAACACCGCCAGCCGGTTTGTTAGTCGATTCGTGCAAAGTAAGCGGAAGAAGAGCAGCTTGGGGCTTAGGCTTTCGTCGCATTCAGGTGTAAAATGAGGACGTGCTGAATTTGCACTAAATTGAATCGAATTATATCGGTAGTTAATAAATGGTGAAGTTGATGGTGAAGAATATATTAGAATTTACTTGAGTGATTTAATTGTGAAGTTTATTATTTATCCGTAAGGCAGCCCATAAAAAGGCACTCGTTAAAGGGGATGCCAATAATGCATTTATGATAGATCTTGTAGAATGTTTGTAACTCCTAAAGATTGACGGAATGTCTTGTGAATTCCCATGCAGCCTTAGGTGCATTAACGGAGTTTGGAGAGAGAGAGAGAGGAGAGAGAGAGAGAGGAGAGAGAGAGAGAGAAGAGAGAGAGAGAGAGAGGAGAGAGAGAGAGAAGAGAGAGAGAGAGAGAGAGAGAGAGAGAGAGAGAGAGAGAGAGAGAGAGAGAGAGAGAGAGAGAGAGAGAGAGAAGATAGAAGAGAGAGAGAGAGAGAAGACTAGATAGATCTAGAGAGCTGAAATCGACGAAAGAGAGAAGAGAGACGGAGAGAGTAGAGAGAGAGAGAGAGAGAGAAAACAGGAGAGAGACCGTGGAGAGCTGAAGCAGCTGCACTAACGCCTTAGAGCAGCATTGATATTCATTTTAGCTCGATCAATGCGCACGCAAAAATTGCGATTGGCATGCAGCGTCTCAGGGGCTGTCTGCCACTTGACACCACACTAGCAACGCGTGTAATAACCCAATACGACTTCAACCTCAGATCAAAACATCAAAGTAGATTGACCTTTTAAAATGCAAAAATGTAAACAAAAGAAGGTGAAGCCACCAGGCCTTGGTATGTTGTTACACCTGATGAAAACATAAGACCGGCAGTGGTAAGTGTTTCATAAGTGGCATTTCGCTTGCGTTACTGCCAAAGACTAAAATAGAGCCAATACCCACCAATTTCATTTTCAAATATGGGTGCAGGTGCAGTACACCTTTACCAACCGAACTTCTTAATGGGCGATATCAAAATGTCTTGATTCGTCTCTCATGATCAAACGTACAGTAGGAAACGTCAGCATCGATAACGCAACAATGTTTGCATCATCACATCGTTGGCCAGTATCTCCCGGTATATCGGAGATTGATAACTTAGAAGATGAACTCTGAACTTATAATGGCAAAAAAGAAACATGAACTGAAGGTCTTCCTTCATTAAAGAAAGCTTTCATTCTGCACCTTTTTCGTCCGCAACTTCTTGTCTACATACCGTAGGCTCCCGCGTTGAAGTATTGCTCTACAAAATGGCACATATATTTTCTGCATGAATTTGCATGCTTACCATCTAATGCTGTGTTTATGGATGCTTTAAGACAGTGAGCATAAGCGAATTGGTTTCATAAGTTCCCATATAGCCTAAGAGGCTTCACGACAGACCAAACAGAGCCTCGTGAGCTCTAACACAGCCCAGCATAGCCCAGGTACGGGTGTATCCACTGCTGGGGGCTGGTGGAGACATGCCCCCCTCCCCCATACAAAAGTCTTAGAATGAATTTTTGTTGTAACGCCCCTCCTCTTCCCCGATGATTAAAGTAGAATACACTTTGCATGCATTTCATGTTTTTCCATTCAAGGTGTCATTGTCAGGTTAAATTGCCCCCCCCCCCCCCAAAGAAGATTCCAGTTTAATTCCTCCAACCTTGATTCGTCGCCCCCCCCCCCCCCCCCGCTCTACATCTCAGAGATGTGATTACCCGTGCACACGAGCAAACAAAACAGACCCAAACCTTTCGCTCGCCTCGCTCGCTCAGTACTTTTGAATAAGCGCGACAGGCTCCATTCACCTATGTTATGTAAGTGTCATTCACATGGTGATAGCAATCCCGTTGGTGACGACCTCGCCGTCACATCTGCCCATCACCTCGTCACCTCGTCCCACGTCGCGCAAGCCCTCGCTGATTTAAACAGGTTTGTCAATTCATCTAGCACTGTTTCGAATATGAATTGCGGCAAGGGAATGCATTCTCATGAAAAAACAACGAAGTTCAAACGATGCCTACGGAGCCTAGGGGCGGGAGTAGCTATAATGCATGCGATTGTGCAATGATACATCTGTTTATGTTTGAAAGATTATGGTTCGGAGCGTCCATGACATCCCATCAATCGCATCCCGTTGCCGTATGTTTTCAGGATGTCAGTGATGGGAGCCAGGCCACTCCTGCCGCAAAGATATTTGCTTTTGTACGTCGTCTTCGGGCGTGATGTCAGCTTTGATCAAGGAGGAGTTGAGCCGCCTGCCTTGCATGGAAACGACGAATACGGAATTTCCGCCAGCTCGATGCAATAATCGCCGGCAGTGAACATTGAATCAGAAAGTGATGGGGAAATTAAGGACGGGCCCAGCAACAGCCAGGAAGACGATGGTATCGGAGCAGAAAAAAATGCATTAGGCTGCGATACAACAATCAAATGACGACAGCATGCAAATGGTCAAACTGCTACTGGAATATTTTGCAACACTCGCACTACTGGGAGGCGAAAACTATTCCACCCTTTGGTCTGACTTAAAAAGCATACAAATTAAAGCTGCGGGCAAAACATTTCTGATACATTTGCAAGGAGGAAAACGGTACGTTTATTGAGCGAAGAACATCCACATTGGTCTGTGGCTGTTTTATTTACAAACTCCCTAAGTAAGAGCGCCGCTCACCGCGAGCGTCGGCCGTTCGCACGTGTGACCGGGCGCTCAGAAAGGCACGCTTTCGCGGAGCGATATTTGTTCCTCATCACACTTCCCGGCTTGTGGTTTTTCACTGAGCAAGCAGGCACCGCTCTCGGCTCGACCTCAAATCACACCACGCCAAGTAACGACCTGTTCGCCGCAGTCTGGTGCCGCTTTGCGCGGAAGGGACACGACGAGTCGGAGACGTGGCCGAAGCCGAGAACATTCCACGCGTCTGCGGTTTCATACGTGTGCGTGAGCATCTCCCCAGCTTTGCTCTTTTTTAGAACGAATTGTGTGAGGATAGCAAAGTTGCCCATTTGCCCAGTTATGTTGTTTTCAATCTGTGATTGATCAGGGCTCAGTTTGATCTCGTTTGATCCTATTTCTCGGCAATTACGCCATAAATGTGTGGCATGATACTCGCTTGGCGCGTTGTCTCGCTAAGTGTTGGTTGTTTGCGAGTAAATGTGTTGATATCCGTTATAATGAATATTTCGTTTGTGTTTGTGGATGGAAAACATTTCGCATGCTGAGTCTGTTTGACTCCAAGCGAATTAATATACTACTGCGGTGACAAGCACTCCAGATAACATCTAGGTACTTTTCCTGAAAATGTCTTAGCCCTTACACTGCTGGAAGCAAAGATAGCAATGGGGACAGATCTCCCTTTTTCAAGGATTGCCATTTTGACGACTTATACCTTACCCCAACTCCAGAGCGTGTGTTAAGCCACACAACGATCTATACGAACTAGTGATCTAGATCTAGATCTAGTGATCACAAACTAGTGAACTAGCGATCTATACAAACTTGTGATCTAGACCTATTGATCTAGAACTAGAACTAGCGATCTATACGAACTTAGCAACAACAGAGTGGCAAGGAAAAGCAGCGGGGCAGAGGATCAAACCTAAATGACACGTGTGCCATGGGAGGACGCAACGTAGAAAAGACCGTGTCCAACGGCCACACGGGGGAGCTTTTACAACGTCGATATGTCAAAACTGTGGGAATCAGTTGCAGGAAAAGCAATTTTGCATTTAACGCAACCACATTCTGATATCCCGTCGCAGTTTTGGGCCGCTAGCGTCGTTTTTTACCTCTTGTTATAAAGAGTTTATTGCGGCTGCCACCAACTTCCGGCGTAAGGGGATTGTTAACCATAAACGTTTCAGGTAGCCGCCAACCGGGCTAGGGCACTGAAATGTTACATTTGCTTGCATTCGGTTTCAACAGTTGAAATATAGCCCTGTCATACCTGGCATGTATTCGTGAGAGAACGTGACTGAGATGGTTGAGGCGACTCGTTATCCTATTGCTGTGGATAAAATGTCTAGTACGGGCCAAGCAGTGGCTGTCGTATTCTAAGCATCATATTTGAATATAGAAATATTCAAGACGTTATCGTTCGTGTTAAAACAGTTTGGTAAGAATGTATTTCGTAAGCTGTTCAGCGCGGCTGCGGGAACATTACCCATGCACAGAAGTACTACAGGCATAATCCCTTCTTAAATAATGACTAGGTTAAGAAAAAGGTCCATTGATATGATTTTTAGCTACGAGCCTTTATCAAAACGTCGCTGAGCAGTGTCAGTGTCAGCGCTATTCACTAATTTCATACAAACGCCACTCATTGAAAGTGCGTGCGCGTAGTTATGTGTGTAATATATAAATGCTGGTTTTTTTGGTGGAATGCGCAATTTGTGCAACAATAATTTCGCTGCTCATAGATTTTTTACAAAGGCCGGCAGCCGGAACAACATATCAAAATACCCCTACCTTTTCACATAGTCACTTTTTAACTAGAAGAAAGGCTACTCTACTACTCTCAAGTACTACTCTCAAGAACGTATTTGTTTAAAGAAGGCATGTTTAAGATCTTGGATTAGCCCTGTGCTTTCTCCGCCTCCGCTCAAACAGTTTGGTAGCCGAACTAACAGATGATCAGAATGGTAAAGTGACTGTGAATAGTCTTAACACGCGCCAGGGTGGCCGGTTGCATTCCCTTCGCTCGGGTGGGGGTCATTTTGACCACCGAGATCTCAGCAACTAAGAGAGCTAGAGACACTAAATTTACAGGGTGTATTGGCCTGTACGTGAACTCACTTAGGTCAAAGTTTGAAGTTCCTAGGTCGTGACCTCTGGATCGAACAAGGTAAAATTCCAGGTTGATCTCCAGAGCGCCCCTTGAACCTAGATAACCATTCTAAGCAAAAGGTTGCATGCTCATCTAAGGTCAGCGGCCTTGTTTGACCTTTTGAACATCATGGTGACCAAAATCATACAAGATTACGCTAGGCAGTATGTTTCTATAAAACAAAATGTTGATCTGGGTCATTCTAGGCCAGTGACCTATTCTGATTTTTAAGAAGACTTTGGAAGGTGTATAATACGGTTCCTGTTATCATTAAATTCGAAATGAGACCAGAAACTACCCCACGAAGCAAGCCCTCGAGTAATAAAAAGGCTGCTTTTTACCTTTGCCTCACCTTCAGACCTGCCCTTAGGTAAATGTAATTTGTATATTCGATTGCTATGTTGCGCAAGAAAGTATCTCAGAGATGTATGGCTTCGTCTAACACTCCGTTGTTGGATCAGATTGAACGATTCACTAGAAATTGCCTTAACTGAAACCATGGCCTGACTTTGACCTGCCATAGGTCAGCAGCCTTACAAGGTACATCTAAATTTTTATGCCAGACGATTTGTTATTCAATTGTCTACAGCTATCTTAAATTTGGTGCGGCTGCGCCGTTTCGTTCGGAAACCATTGCGGAAAACCTATGGGGTGCCAATTTAACCCCTCACCCGAGCGCATCTTAAACCTTTAGTATCGGCTCAATAAAACACGTATGAGATATTCCGAACAAGTGAGAGAGCTATCATTCAGTGTTGGAACAAAACGAGGAATGCAAAATCGACAATGCAGACTTGCACTGAAAGAAATAAAAATAGCTCTCTCCTCAATTAGATGCCACCAGGGAAGGAATCTGAAATTATAACAACTGGGCCCAATCTCCCCGAATAGTTTTCTTGGTCACTTGTAGACTACGGGCAACATGCCGCACACTGTGCGGGCGTCCTTTTTGGCCGACCATGTAGACACACGCTCCAGGTGGCATGGTATGTAACCGATAGTACCTCCCTGGAAGCAGGATACAACAATAAGTCACTCGCTAGGAGATTTTAAGGGTGCGTCAACTACTTCGGTTATTTGTGTAGGTCACTGATGATTCTTGGAGAATTATACAACTAGAGCCAGCCTTTCCACTGACGAAACCACTGATTTGTGAGGAACTCGAGCTACGATGTCATTTTGTATTTTATGACAATGCCCGTCGTTGAAAGTGTGTGCGCAGGCTTATGTGTGTGAGGGTAGAAAGGTTGTGTTTTGTATTGGTGGGCTGCATAATTTGTAGCCATACGCATTGTTGTGCTTGTACTGTACTTGTCTGCCGTGCTTGCTTTCAGGAAGATGATTGAATTCCTCCGAAACGTCGAAACCCGAATCAGGCGGGTGAGTGACTTTGAAATCAGCCTCACCGTAAATGCTGCGCAATCTTGTGGTGTACACCCCAACGCGTCCGACAGAACAGCTGGGTTATGGTTCAGTGGTTAAGCAAGAAGACAAGGGATACGTCACTACACTTCGAACGACATTCACTTCGCGCCACAACTCGGCAGGTAACTAACATTTTGTCGGAAATAATATCGTGAATGCATTGTGAACCTGGACTGCTGTTATTCGAAGTAAAGCGGCATTGATTTCCTCTCACGGATGCTTATTTTACTACGGTTCTGTGTGCATCGTAGCAACTTTTTTACTTCGTATCGAATGGCGCAGTGCTTAGAATGGCGGTAGCTGATCGGTGCAGTCACAGCTTTTTACGCTCAACTTAATTCGTGAAATGTAGCATTTGACAGCTGGAATATTTCAAAGGTCTGTCAGGTCAAGCGGGGTTCTGTCTTTATGCAAGCGAAGGCATGCAACTATCTGAACAAACATGAACCATTTATCGCCTTACCATGCAGTTTTGAGCTGACGTTCCCTAGGGCGGACAGCATGCTTATTTCTTCTTACCATGCAGTTTTGAGCTGACGTTCTGTGGGACGGACAGCATGCTTTTTTGTTCTCTACGCTTTTATGTCGCGTTTCGTACGGCAAAGACGAGAACTTTTTCTTGTATATTTGATGTAGGGATTTATGAATATATACTTACATACATACATACATATATACATGCATGCATACATGCATATGTACACATATATACATATATGGAATATAGATGATGTTAAACGATGTTTATTGATATGAACATATATATATATATATATATATATATATATATATATATATATATATAAATGTGCTTCAACTGAATACAGAAGTGTTCATGGGTAATCCAGCCGATATGCTATCAGCAATATGTTGAACCTGGTGTCCTCTTCCATAGTTGCATGCTGCTAGTGTCTTATTCTCATTTGTTTGTGACGAAACAGGCGATCTGTTTCTATGTTGCTTTGTGCTGTCAATCAGATGTTATCGACCCAGTTGCATGCGCGTCTTAATATTATCAATACTTGGATAACATGACCTGGTAAAAAGCAACGGAAAACCACGGGTCAGGTTCATGTATAGTACTGTAGTGAAATGCGTCCAGTGTTGGTAAGGTGTGCTTTTGTGAGGATGCTTACGCTATTTATGTATCCGGCATTCTTGAATAATTGGAGGACTAAGCATGGTAAACCGTGCGCCGCATGTCAGGCACGTGATACAACGGACCAGCCATGGAGTTGTCCTTTGTTGTAATGCTGAACGCTAGCTGATATCAATGGCGGAGATGAGGTATTAGCATCACGGGTGGGATAACTGTGTAATTTCGCTGTCCCCATGCGGTGCGCTTCAAGGCATTCCAAAAGCTCGTTCTTGGCCTCCGCCTGAACATTTGTTGATTTATCGCGTGGCACGTGCGAACTTGTAAACACAGGGGCTATTGGGTATTATCAGGTCAAATATATCAGGCACGGCACAGCAGACACAAAATAGCCTGTGTTAAACCTGCACTAAAGAGAGGTCAGGGCCTGCGAAAATCATCATTCAGATTGAGACACAAGGACTAGCGCGACCATTTGCCGTTACATGAAACGCTCACTAGGCCCCGCGGCAAACAAAAGGGTCAAACAGCCCGAATCGAGTGGAGAACGGTGGAAGTCAAAGATGGAGCTGTGCACAACAAGATAATCAAACACTTGCAGCAAGGACGGCCTCATAAGTGTCATTTTAAGTGGCAAGTCTGTTTTTGAATTCGCATAGCCGTCAAGCCCCAAAAGCAATTGTGTTTGGGCGAAAGTATCACTTCAGCGCTTTTGAAAAGAGGTTAAAGAAGTTTCAAAGGTGATGGTCTGGTCAACAATGATTGCGCCGGGGCTTACGGAGCTGTACATGGTGCCGCAAAACAGGCTGCTAACGTAGACCAGTATGTCGAGGAGATTCTCGAAAACTCTCTCACAGTGATCATTCCACGGCGGCGAGCTCGGACACCGCAAAGCAAGACGATGTGCAACACACCGGTCGCCATTTTTGTGCGAGACGGCGAGTCCGCTCACACGGCGAAACGGCGAGTCCACTCACAGGCAGCATAGAGAGCCCAGCAGTGGCCCCAGGTGACTGTTCCGGGGCCCCGCACAGTAAGGCATGGCCGGGGAACTCCCTCACCAGGTGACTGTTCCGGGGCCCCGCACAGTAAGGCATGGCCGGGGAACTCCCTCACCAGGTGACTGTTCCGGGGCCCCGTACAGTAAGCCATGGCCGAGGAACTCCCTCACTAGGTGATTGTTCCGGGGCTCTGGACGGCAAGGCATGGCCGAGGAACTCCCTCACCAGGTGACTGTTCCGGGGCCCCGCACAGTAAAGCGTGACCGAGGAACTCCCTCAACAGGTGACCGCTCCGGGGCTCCGGATAGTAAGATAGCATGGTCGAGGAACTCCCCTGACCAGGCGATTAGGTGATCAGGTCCTGGGGCTACGAACAAGAAGGCATGACCGGGCAACTGCCTGACCTGAAGCCCATCCATACTCTGTGGGCCATCCTGGAGGTGCGCCTCAACGAGATGGGTCCTTACAAGAGCATCGCGGGGCTGTAAGCAGTGCTGTGGAATGAATGGTCGAACATCTCGCCCTCCCCCCCCCCCCCTCAGCTGGTGTTTGGCTCGCCAAATAATATTGCCAATTGTGTAGCAATGAATAGGGAGTACGGTGCTCTGCGAGTAAAAAAAAAAATCACATGAATCTAGCGTGTTTTACAAATGGTGGTAAGGAGAGAAAGAGTCATGAAATCCTGCAGTGTATATTATTACAGTAAACGAGAATGATAACCTAAGAAGTTATTACATTCATAAATGGCGTTGTCTTTGGATGCATTCATCACTTGGAAGCGTTCTGTGGGTTGAAGTTATAATAACGTGTCGTCCTAGTGTTTGGTATTATGAACTTGACACAGCCACTGCATGAATGTTACTCATGCGCATTAAGTCCAAGTTGTGAATTTGACTTGAATGCTATGCGATGTGAGTTTGATTCCCGCAGATCACGAAATACACTCGGCAAATTGCGTCGTTCAAAGCTTAAAATGGCGATCGGGGAATTTACTATCTTTTGACACGCACTTCTAATGAAAGTCAACAATGATTTAAGTAGGCAGAGGGAAGTTGTTTAAACACATTGTTGTAGAAGGTGCTAAAATGCAAAACGTAATGCGTATGATCAATTTGAATGAAATTTTACAATATGAAGCTGATTTGGGAGTTGATCTTAAGAATTATAAAATTTCCCAGGATTTTTGGCAGTAGTGGGTGTTAAATGATGAGTTAGACTGTCACCTTTTGTTGAAGCTTTCCGATCTGCCAGGTCAATGTCTTCGAAAAAACGACTTAAAATGGTAACTGCCACCACAGATGATCTCTTCACACGGAACACAACCCACCAAAAAGCCACTGCAGACCCAGCCCAGGCGGTGCCTGGGTAGACACCTTAATGTGTGAAAGGTAAAGTAAAATTGTCCTCGAGTATGTTATGGATGAATGCTATAAACGGTGGGACGGAAATATATATCTTATTTGCGTTTCTGACAAGCTGGCAAAAATTACTATATCTAAACACATCAGTGATGGAGGAGTTTTTAAAGCGTTGATGCATTTGTGCTCACTTTTCGTTGGTGATGGATGTACGAATGCGAATGTAGGGTTTAGTGGCCCCGTCGCATCCCTTACTCACATCAATATGCATGTCCCTTAAGCATGTCAGCTATCGATACGGATGATGCCAGCAATCAGAACGTAATAAACAGATTACCATATTGCCGGCAAGTGATGGCCATTTAATAGCGTGAGGTACCTGTTTCTGTTTGGTTATGCATGCGTCACATGTTAGTTATCTGGCTATATTTTGTCATGTGCATGTCCCAGCAATTTTTGTTAGCACGATTTCACCATTTCCATAAGTCATTTAGCTAAGCCTGCGTAACAAATTTACACCCAAACACCCGTCTGTGTTGCTCCTGGGTTTGCCCTTGGCATTTCACTCCTATCAAACGTAGCCTGAATGTGGTCAGTCTTGAAGCAAAAAACTTCAATACTATATCTCACCTATTCAATTTTTAACCCACTTGCACGAAACAGGGTGTTGGCCCTATTTCATCCTGTCATAACTCCCGAGTCACTGGAGCCTGCTATCTTACGAATTTGAGTCTGGGCTATGGGTCATGATGCTCTAATTTAAAGTTCATGTCACCCAAGTTCACATCACAAGGACAAGGCGAAATTTGCCTAAGGTAAAAAAGGTTCCCGAACTTCTTTTACGGTTTTGCATGCTGTACACAAGCCTTCATTTTAGTGGTCAGATATGTTGCTATGCAAGCCCACAGTACGTGAGATCTGATTGGCAGATCCTCAACTTGGGGTCATGTGGTCCTAAGTCACAGTCAGATAACGTCCAAAAAAGATGGAACAGCGTAATTTTGAGAGCGGCTTGCAGATTTCGAACCAGTTCCATGGCAAATGAGGGCTGCACCCTGTCGATAGTCGCAACTGTGTCATAGGCTTGTTACAGGCTGGTCTAACTTGCAAGACATCCTAAATTACGTCAATCTAAAGCAAAGTTTGGGTACTACGCGCTGAAGAGATCACGCAGCAGAAGCGCGTCATGAACTGTGGGCAGAACCGGCCCGCCAAATGAGTGTCGCGTTCCGCGTTGAGTCATAAGCTGCATATGACCTCTTGATTTAGCAAGGCCTTAATGGTACCCATACCCCACACCACACGTTCAAGAATGGTTAATATATTCTGTGGAAAATGCACTCTGCACATCTGCCAATACCATCCCACGGGCTGCGGAGATCGTCAAATTAATGGGGCTTAAGCATGACACAAGCAAGAAAGGCCTACAGTGCTGGGGTTTTCAGCATTATGTGTTCATATGTGCTATGTGTTTTTGTGGTATGCTGCGATCTATAGGCATTTTCTGGATACACATGTCTTGGTTGTTGAGTGCGATTTTTTGCTTAATTTTGTTGAACCTTTTCCACTTGCGAGTATGAGCGCAGGTTGCAACGTCGAATACCGTTAATGTGGCCAATGGTTGCTCTTAACGTCTTTTTGTTGGTGCTTCCTGGCATATTGAATGCCAGTAACTCAGCATAAGGGCTCTAAGCTCATAGCGGGCTTATACAGGCTTGTTTGAGGAAAAACGCCAAAGTCTGTCTGCATGACGGGACCTGATATGGAACTGGGTCTCTGAACGTACGTAAATCTACGTACCTGTTGACTAACATGCAACAAACATCTGCATTCATCCATTTCAGTTTCATCTGAATGGGATGAGTCTTCGAAAGTTGTGACCTTTGATCTGGCCTGTGATGTCATCGATGAGATATTTGTCTATGAAGTGTCGTGTACTGGTATCATGTGGTGAAATAATATTTTCCGTTTGGAAGATGCCGGACTAGTTGAATGGATCCGTAGATATTTACGACAGTGTTAAATGCATCTCTCCTCTTCAACAAGCTGGATGTTGCCAGAACACCAGTAAGTGTCGGGTTGAAATGACGTTCCTGTCGGGGCATCACGGAATGATCTATACCAAAGGTTTTGCTTGCGGATGAAAGCAACTGAAAACCCCATTGCGTGATTATTCTTCATTTTAGAATCGTATAATCAAGCGTGTAAACAAAAATGCTTAGCAAATGTGACTGAGAAAAAGGGGAAATGCTGGACTTGATCTGCATGGTGCCTGGGATGTTTACGTCATTCTTATTCACAGTTCCTAAGGCACAAGTGGTGAGTTTCCTAAAGCACAGACTATCGGACCAAACAGCCCTGGTAAAACAAATAAGCAGTCTGCACAGCTTCCGCAGTTTTACAGTTGTGCAGCTAGTCAATGGCTTCATAAGTCATCCAACCGTACAGACATGCAGTACCTGTTTGATATCCAGATATTCGTAGAAAACGCGGCAAATACCGCGGTTGGACAACTCAGCAGCACTCTGTGATCGTTGAGTTTTATCAAACTTTATGACATGATGGTCTCAGATAGCTGTTCTCAAACGCTGTGTTCTTCATTGCTTAGCACGCGAGTGGAGATCTTAAAAAAGCACCCTTTGGAATAAATAACTGCACTGGACTCGCATCTGTAACCAAAATAAATCTATCGGCTCATTCATGATGAAGAAATGTCGCGTTCAAACACTCGCAACCAACTTGTTTGCAACCATATGTAATCTTCTCACCTGGTTATAACCGTGATGGAATATGATGGTGAGGAGGACGCGGAAAAGGACGGTCATGCTAACTGATGATTACGACCTTCAGAAGCATTACCTGCGCCTCCAAACAAGCACGTTGCTGAAATCTGCTTTGGAAAAGGAAGTAGCATTCTAAGCATTTCCTTTTCTCCTCAATATTACGTGTTTTTGTTTGTTTTTACAACAAAATGGCCGAACCCGCACTACTGAGCTCGGGCGTACGATAGGAACTGGGGGACTGGAAGGTTAAGCTCTCTAACATTCTGTAAACATTTAACACTGAATCTGTGGCGGTGTATTGAAATATTCTTCTTGTCAAAAAGGGGTTTAACCCTCCCACAGTTTGGGAAGTTTCCGCGTCCCTGTTGTGAAATCAGAACTGAGGAACAAATGAGAGAAAGACCAGTCAGGGAAAAGAGGGATAGGGGCTTACAATAACAGTTAAATCTATCGATACCACAAATATCATGCTTGTTGACTTTCTCCAGTCTGACGGAGTCAACCCCACCAGGATGTTGTTCGGACGCCATTCGTCTACATATTGAAGACATGCATTTCATCTAGTGATGTTGAAAGACTATACCACGTCGTTATTTCCTACAGCACAGCACAGCTCGGACTTGGCCATCGCACCGGTAAGTCCGTCTCACCGCTGCACGTGCGCGGTGCGCGGCGTCGGGCGCCGGGCGTTGAGCCTCCGCCGCCCCGTGTTTGACTCCGCCCCCCGGCCGCCGCCAGCCACGGCAGCCGTCACGCAAGTCTAATTTTACCAATGATTTTCCGGCACTGCGCCGTAACGACCGTCGGCCGCGGCGCCGGCCGCTGGCCGCGCTGTCTCTGGCCGCCGTATTTCTGTATCATAGTGGCTGTCAATCCGCGCCGGAGTGCATGGCGCTCCTCCGGCGTCATGGCGCCCACTGCCACCTGGCGGCGAAAGCGAGAACTAGCGGGCCGGTCGGCGGCCGCAGTTAGTGCTGTGCGGTCGGCGCGCGCAGAAGGATGGCCGTCTATGGCACCCCTGGCAGTGATTAGTTCCGTGCTAGCGTTCCTCCTGTACTACAACACGTTAGACGCGGACTTTGCCTACGATGACAGGTGAGTGGCGCTGGCGCCGAGCGCCGCTGCCCGCCGCTCCACGTGCTGGATCGGCGCCCCCAGCCCATGGTCAGCGCTCCGACCTCGCCAAAACATCCCTTAATTGCCCTCCTAAGTATGACGGCGGCTGCCGCGAGACTGCACCCTTGTTTCTGCGCCCTCCGACCGTCGGGAGGGGTGCCGTCCGTGGAAGGACTCGCCCTGTCCCGGCGGGGCGGGGTGGCGGCGGGGTCGCCGGCCAGACACCGCCGGCCCGCTCTATCAAACGCCGCCTGCGAACCGATGAGGGCCGCGGCCCGGCGGCTAGCGCATCCATCAGCCGTAACGGCCGCGTAACACCGCCGACGGCACACACTCTACGGCGGCGACGGCCGGCTGTCCGCCCCCGGGCAGCGCCGCCCCAGCTTCGGGCAGCGTCGCCCCGGCCTTGGGCAGCGGTGGGGTCGCCCGGGAGGACGGGCCCCGGCGCTAGGCAGGCCTGTCGACGGGAGTCTGCTGTTTGGATAGGGAGTTTATCACTGTCATCAGGCTGCATTGCGAGCCTGATGGTCTTCAAAAAATGCTGGCAAAAAATCTGCACGTGCTGGCTTATAGTGGTGAAACCGGCTGTTCGACCCTGGTCAAACATGCACCAGCCATCGCTTGGCCATTGTTGCGTTTACCCAATGGCAGTAGGATGCATGTGGCAGTTCTGAGATGATGTGACGCGAGGAACGCACGCAGGAAAGTCGCTGAAATGAAGGTGCCATGGTAAGAATCTCTCGGTGGATAAATGGTGCAATTATTATTTTTGAACGAGGGTTATAAACCTGGCATGCCATGCTTTCCATCCTCGCTCGAAGCACAGACGCAATGAACGTAATCCTTCTGAAAGGCGTTAATTTCGAATGATTTTTGGATCTCGTATATTTGCAGCGCCGACACTACGAACCTCCATTAATTATCAAGCGGTAGACAATATTAGGTTAAAAGCTGCCCTTCAACGCTGTACATGTATGTCACCGCATTGGTTAATAATGAATTTGGCTCATGTGATTATCGGGTATGTATTGTGTATTGCTGCATGTGTCTTTTTACCAAGTTCGGGTTACCCGCCTCTCATGACTTTGAGGTGCACCAGTGTGATGTCCAGTGCTGTATGGTTCTTATGGAACGTGTTTTGATGCAGTCGGAAGGTGCTGCTAACATATTGGCGACAAACCGACTTATCTGAATTTTACTTGTTTTTTAGGATATGATAAACATGCCGTAAATCTGTGAGCCATTCAGATATGGCTTGTCCATTTACTTGTAATTAAACGCTCAAGAAAGTAGCTGGAAACTGGGAGTAGCAGATCAGAATAGGCGTAGAGGGAGCTGTAGTGTGTGGTCAAATGAATCTGTGGGAAGATAAAAATGCAGGTGATGTATGTATTAACAGAGAGTTCCCCTTGCTCTAATTCTCCATATTGATATTCTGATAGTTTCCCACATCACGTGCGTTTGATTGATGGCATAGTGTGTAATTTTAGATACCTTGGTGTGATTTCAAAGTGCTTTGGTAGTTTCCATGGTTTCCATGTACGTTATCGTCTTAATGACAAATAAAACCACTTGGATTCCTTGTAACAGTCAGTTCTCCCTTGGCGATTAATCTTGATGTCGTGTGATGGCTTGAAGGCAGTAAAAACTTGATATCGAAATAACAGCGAGATACAACAGTTTTCAATAAAATGACATCGGTATACGTCACGAAGAGTCACGAATTGGGGTAGTGATTAACTTTCACCCAATGACCATTTCCTATACTCGTTTTCACAAACATTGTATATATTGCAGCATTGGAATATCGCAATCTTAAAGAAATTTGTGATCGCAAGAGATGGGGCCAATTTTAGGTCGTAGGGGGCTAGAATGACGTCATATTCTCTTATTCATGAAGGGCTGAGACCAAAAGTTGTCCGCAGTTTTGTTTAGGGCAAGAACATCCCATATGTTATGGAACTGCACGTCAGGTGGCCCTATACGGAAATGCTTCCAGATTACGCAGTCGTGCCAAAACGTGCCCATATTTCCATTCCTTGAGCGAATGCGACGCATTTTCGAATCGACAATCTTAACATCAGACACAGCACATAACGCCTTGTCAGGAGGAATATATCAATGGGTTGATAGTGCCACACCTTCACCAGCCTACATTGCTCTTTGGAATATTTGCAGAGGACTGATTTACAGGTGCTATAAGGCGTCTGCGACTCGTACAAATGACCTTAAAATACCTTGACTCCAATAGCTATAAGTTTTTACGAGGTGAGTGCTTGCAAATTGTATCCAAATCAGCATGATGCAGAAGATGAAGCTTGCCTCCCACTTTTATCCGGAACAGAAAAATATCAAGAATTGATGCGTGGCGTTCTGAGAGATATAACGTATGCAAAATGCACTTATTTTTAATGTTTACAAGTCTAAATTTGGGCTGAAATGAAACAGCTTGCTACAGTGTTTTATCAAAAGTAAAACAAATGCTACACAACATACGAAGACCTAGCTGGCTTTGGTGATTGCGTAAAACCGCCTTAAAAGCTATATTTTCCTATTCGTGCAAATTTGTTCATATCTTAAACTGTGCTTCATTTGTTTTTGTCGATAGGAAGCCCCTGGTAGCTTAATTCAGCCATAGCTGGCAGTTATTGAACAGTCCAACCGATCGTCGTATATATGTCTAAGCATGCCTCGCAGACCAGACACAGTCAAGGAATTGTTTGAAAAAGTCACAAGAAGAGATCATCCTGGCGATCAAATGTTAGGATCGTGGGCAAAGATGTAATATGGAAGAGCATTCCACGCCGGCTGAATGGTAGTATCGTTTCGAGAGTAGTTACAGCATTTGTGCATTTGCAATTTGTGCATTTGCAAAAAGCCGGCTTCCTCGTAAAGCATAAGCATTCCCTCGAATATCATAACGGTACCCTGCATACTCAGGTGGAGAATGTGGCGCGACAAGTCTGGATCAACTTCCATTGACAGTGCGCACTATCATTTAAACAAGCATACAAACATCACTGAAAGCCGCTGGTGGTTCCGGTAGTTTCGCCAAGCCAGCGTCTGTCGATGTTTCCCATCCGTGATTGTGTGATAGCCGGAACTGAAAGCCGTGAACAATTCAATACATGCAAAATATTAGGATCAGATGCATCTGCATGATGGCTGGGAGCAGCGTCCGCTGCCCGGCATGGTGACAGAGAGTGTACAGATATGCCGATACATATATCACCCTCAGTCTGCAAGGCCGTCTACGGCGAATGCAAAAAGGGCAGCTCAATAGGCGGGTTCATATACCTTATATAACACCTCATAGTTAATGTGGCCGTTGCTGTCTTGAATATCTCAATCTCTCCTTGAGTGTGTATGTGTGGTGATTTATTGTCCGCCTCCACACCACCGTACCTATCGCAACGTTTCCGCACGATCGGGCGCAAACCTCACGTAAGTGCACTGCGAGCGATAGCACCTCGAAAATGACATAGGCCATCACAAATATCTAACAAGGTGTAAAATCTCGTTAGTTCAACAAGCGCAATTAGCCGGCCGCTACAAGACTTCAGTGTGCGCTTGCAGACCTTGCGTGCCGCGTGACGGGTGAGAAGTTAAAGCCATCCAGTTACATATATCCTGCCGAGTGTGCAGGGCCGGCGGCGGCGGCGGCGGCGGCGGTAGCGGGCCGGCTCAGTGCACCGGCGCGTGGTCAGGTGCGTGATGCGATCCTGGCCAGGTAGCGGCCTCGCCGCTCGCTCCCGTCGCAACCGGTTGTCCTCGAAGCGGCGCGACGAGACGGTGGAAGGCGCTTTTTCGGCTGTTTGCACCCGGTTTAGAGAAGGGAGTACGTCGCCGATGACAGCCGAGCATGCACGTCAGCGACGGGAAGTGAAAAATGGCGCTCTGCCTGGCGCTTACAGCCGCAGAACGGGCCGTGAAGCGCCGCTCGGGGGCGAGCCGTGCCGACGGCGGATGATCCTCTGCCCACCGTGGGGCGTCGGGGGAGGGTGCCGCCAGCGACCGCGGGGCCGCCTCCCGTGCGGGGGTGGGCTGGAGCGATGTCAGCAGGCGGGGAGGGGAGGGGGCGGCGGCGCCCGCGCGCGCCGGGTCGCTGCAGGTCCGTCAACCAAACCGGTCTCACCTGTCACCAGAGGAGGCTTGTCGGCGCCGACTGCCGTGACGTGCCGGCAAGTCATTTATCGTGTTCTAGGCGGCGCGTCTCACGGGGTAACGGCGTCGGAAGAGACCAGGGATCAGACCTCTCCGGGGATCTTGGGGATGGCCGAGGTACATCTCTGAAGATCTCGGGTTTGGCTGAGGCCCGACAGTACGGAAGCCTTTCGGGGGGCCGGTCACCCTGAATCGCTTGTTAGAGCTTTTAAAGGCAACTGGTGTTATTCTATATAGAATTGGGTAGCTGGCTGCCAACTTATCTCCTTCGCTCACCTTGCCTGTCACACGTATGCACACAGAGAGCGCGATAGTACTGCAATCACTGTTGGGAGTGAGCCTCAAGATCTGCGCGCCGCCGTTCTAGAACTGGTTTGAAAGCGCGGTCTGAAGAAGTGTGGAAATAACCAGACATGATTGATCATCATAAATATTGCAGAGCTAGTGTGACGGACCGGCGGTCATCTAGTCCGTTGACCTGCCAGGTGTTATCACATCGTCTACTGATCATGTGAGGCTTTTGCAGCTTTGCTATCCTATGCAAGCAATGGTGTTTTTGTCTTTCGGACAGCTGCCACGTGCTGTGGCCTCGGCGTTGCATTCCAAAGCTCTTATTTCGTTGAGAGCTGGCATGAGCTTCTACCTTAGCGCCCACTTTTTGCAAATGTGCTCGAGTTGCCGGCCCTCTTTGGGTTTCGGAGATGTTGTATCGCGCGATCTTCAGTCCAGTACTGTCAGGAAGTCCCACAGCATCATGCGTATCGTTGCTGCGATGTGGCCGCACCGTGGCCTGCGCAGCCCGGTGTCTGTGAATCGGAACCCAAAATCAAGCAGGCCAAACAAATCAAGCATTCAGCCTGCGCCTGGCCATCCCGGGTCTGCCTGATTTCGTGTTGCAACCACTTTGAGCTGATAATTTCCTGGTCTGTCACTCAAAGCGCACGCAAACTGGGCAGATACGTCTGCAAACGGATTTCGAAATATTACCGACATCTAATTTTCTTCAGTACCGCATGCCGGGCGTCTGGAGGGTGTGACTGCGCTGCATTGAACATTGAGCATGATGCAACCGCCGGTCATCTGATACATTCCAGTTTCAGGCACGCAGACCCCCTTCGACGCCATCAGTGGCTCTGGTTTAGCTTCCCCCATCGCACAGTCCTGCCCGGCCACGCGGGATTCCCAGTAATCCTATGCCACGTCAAAGCAGCCGCCGGTCTCGCCGATACCCGGCACAAATCGCGGCCAATCACGCTCGTCTGCACCGGCTTCGTCTGCCAAAAGCCTGACTTCGGTCGCGCCCGAGGTCGCGGGCTGGTGCAGTCCACCAGCGCCCGGCCGGGCGGGCCGGCTGCTCCACTTCACAGAGCGTGGCCATCGCACCCCGGATGCGGCGGTCTCCTGCGTCGCGCCGCGGTCGCGCGCGGACCGCTCTCACCGGCTCTTGTTTACATTGCCTCTCGAGGATGGGCTGAATTATGAAAATTACGCCGGCCGTCCAGCCGCTTGCCGGCCAATTGTCGGCGTACGAGGGTCTGCCGCGCCCCCGGGCTCGGGCCGGACCGGAGGACGCGGCTGCGGCCGAGGCTGGGCCATCAGGCTGACGACAGCGGTGGTGACCGGCAGGCCCGTGGGGCACGAGCTCGACGGGCTGCAGGCTCGAGCGGGTCCTCAACTCGCTTGGGCGCAGAGCCGTGTGCTTGCAGGTGTTCGTAGAGAATTCCTGGTCCATTAGGGAGTTGATCTATGCCGTCTCTAATAACGCTGCGGTCATAAGCGTTGCAGTCCCCGGTCGGCTCCGCGACGATAAACTGAATGGCGGACAGGGTCTTCTCTCATCTTGCTAGACATTCCCCTGCGTTGCGAACCGGTCTTCTGTGGTCTAAAACCCCCTCCAGGACCCTACCGGGCAAGTGAACGTTGTCACGGAGCCGTCCATGACTACCGCCCAGCTTCTTTGGCGATGCGCAGCCTTCTCTCGCGAGGCCTCAACGGTGGCACAGGAACGTTTCACATTGAACTGCACCTCCTTCTGATGTCGTATGTGAGCCGGACGGAATTACTCTGGGAAGCATGTTGCAGAATGATGAGTGCCAATGCACGTTAATTCGGACCATTAAACTGATGGGCCGCATCAACATGGACTTAGAATGGCAGTCCACACTACTACGGAAGCGAGATTGCCAAGTCACATTACGGTACTCCACGAGGTGCATCGTACAACGGTTCTAATGTTTACCCTCGGCCATACCTTCCCGGGAACTTACTTAAGACCAACACAAAGTCGCACCATAGTTAATCTCAACAGATAATGTCACTGTATTGTTACTTGTATAATGTCACTGTATTAGGTACATATGCGCAGTAATGCCACTGTATTGTTACTCTGCTGCCATATTTTCATTGTAAAGCCGACACATTTCATGAAATCCGCTGTCTGGCACAGCAGCCGCGCCCTAGGCAGGCCGTAAGTTACATTGAGCTTGAAGCAAGAGTGTAGTTTCCCTTTCAGTTGAGGCGCTCCAGTCGCCACCCTCCCCAATTGTAGAACAAGCTGGCTCAAATCTGGAGAGAAACCCGCTTCTTGGCGTATTTCGTGGTTGGTTTTGTCATTTTTAACCACTCAGCCCCCTCCCCCCGCCCGCCAACTTATGTTGTGAAGCTTTTTCTCTGGCTTGAAGGCATTAGGTCGGTCAAAACCCTTTGCAATTCCTCTTTTCTAGAGCCATGCAATATTTGGTCCCACTGTAGCGTACAATGTTAGCAGCAGTTTTTAGCCGTTTTCTTAGAGATTGTATTGTGCTGCCATATTTTAGAGCATCACTATGAGTGGTGGTGGTGATTTGGTGCTTTGGGGCGCGTCAGCGTCGGGTCCATTTTGCCCTCATCACCGTAACTGCGAGCTCATTTGATGATGCCACTAGACTCCCATGTTATCCCATCTGAGGTCCATCGTTATGTTTATTAAGATGTGAGGAGAGAGCAGCTGGGATAAGGAAACGTAACATGTTGGTAAGTTTAAGCCCTTCTTTGAATCCGTTAGAGTTAATCGCACACAGAACACGTTGACTGGCAGCTGATATAAATAGGAGCAACGCAAAACGAACCAAGGGACCGCCACTATATTTCGGATGACAATCTTTCTTGGGGTTATTTTTTCTTTCTAGGAAGCCAGACAGCCTCAGTTATCCGACCAAGGATTACGATCTGAAATAAAGTGACGTTTCTTGCGTAGGTTTTGTGATACCTGCATTCATAGGGGTCGCAAGCAAACATGCTTTTTGTACGCCTTTCGTGTCAATCGGGAGATACCGCAGCTTTCCACCTATTAAAATGGCACTTTTAATAAAAAATTGACGACCCTGGGCAGTACCACTGTTACCTCAGATGGGTCCATATGCGCATAGTAATGCTGATGCTTCCTAGAATTAATGCAGCGCGCAGAGTAAAGGTCCCTGAAGAGACCTAAAATCAGTGTATTCGGAAGGACATGCCGCAGCCTTTTACGCATTTAGCTGACCGGTAAGATGGGTTGTGTGGCATGGAACGAGCGGCGCGATAGCAGCGAGAGAGTCCTCGGTTGTTATCAGGCAGATGATTTCAAAAACTAATCTGATGCAGCCAGACATCTTTGGAAACCGATACTTTTGCGTTTGAACGATGCTTTGTAAAGCACCTTCCTTGATGATTTAACAGGTGGAGTCTCACTGGTGTGACATCCACGCACTAATAAAAAATAGCATGACCTGTAAAGCGTTGGCTATAATAATAAGCGTAAAGCGTTGGCGCGGGCCGTTTGGGTCTGGCATATCTCAAACATGTGTGAATTTGCAAAGGCTTACGTTGTTTTCAATTCAAACCGAAGCATTGTGAACAACAAAAAACATGTATGGGTCACAATGAGTATGACTGCACGCTTGCGTAGATTTTGTTGACTAAGCTGTCTTACTTTGGACTGCAGTATCTTATATTCCGTATGGGCTTCAAAAACAGTGGTGGAACATTTCCAAGGTCGCACAGAAGCCTGTAACCGGTACATTTGCATTTATGAAGCATTTGGTTTCACGTAGGTGTCCCTATTGATTGCTGAGATCTGACAGCGTTCCTTAAAACAATCCAAACTGGCGGTTTCATGGTTTGCGTACAAAAGCGCGTGTTCACTGCACACATTTACCCGCATTTTTTTGTCAGCACGATTGTTCGTTTTCTCCTCGTTTAGTATTGATAAGTTTTGTGTTGCTGTACTCATGCGTCGTCGAGATCTGAACCCAGTTTTGAATCGCGTTCTTCAACAGTGTCGCCATTCGAATCGTTTACCATTGTCATGTTATCAAGCCGGGGGGGGGGGGGGAGGATGGTGACCATCTAACGTGCTTGCCGGCTGTTCATTGTCTATCAAGCTGGCAGCGATGCTCCCTATAGCTGATGTCCTCCTTCCTTCAGGCATGAAAGCATGAAATCGTATGATGTCGACACTGGTGTGGTGTATATACAAACAGCGACCTGAAGCATTTATTGACTCTCTTTTTCCGCATCATTAATTGCGGAGACTTACCGTCGTGCCAAGAACGTGGCCACTGTTCCCACTGTCGGAGACACAGAGAACATTATGCTGGCAAAACCCGTTTACAAGGGATGATGATATGTTAATTTGCATCTTGACCGTTATTCGCGGCATAATAGGAGTCACTTTATACCGCTGTTTTTGCTGGCTTTGTCGGATGTCGTATGCCCTAACCGGAAGCGGTTCGCGGTTTTTGCCCTGCCGCTGAAACTTCACGAGCTCTTTCCGTTTTTATTAGCCGAAATTTTTAGCGTTTCGCATCGCCGCCTGATTTTGTGTTCAGCGGAGGGTGAATAAATGGAGCTTCCAAAACAGGATGGTACGCCATCAGATACCAGTTGAGGTGCTGAAGTATCAAAACTACAGGTGGTGATCCCAAGAGGTGTTTAGGTTAAAGCACTGCTTGAAAGTTCCGTTTGGCATGCATCTTCATAACCGTTTTGCGGTCTTTGCTTCCCCTCGATGTTTTTGCAAGCAATTCTCCATTTTTAGCTATGTTATCATTTCTATCAAACATTTTACAGTTAATAAGCATGAAAACGCACAGCAGCTCTCGACCCTCGAGTCCCTTTCGCAAAGCACCTGTCGCTTCCCAACTCCATTTGGGACGGACCATGCTTCCGGTTGAGTTCAGCTGGCATCACCAGATGTCGCTCGGAGCGGCTTCCATCCGTCGTGCCGCCGAAGGCCGCCTGGGACGGGGGCCATCTGTGTATGTGTGTGTGAGAGAGGTCCTGTGCGCGGCCACCAGAGGGCGGTGCGGCCGAGCGTTGACCCAGACGGCACTTAGCCGGCCCCAAATTGATACTTGTCCTGCCCCAGCTCGACGGAGAAATTGCCCAAATCGGCCAGCCGAAGGATAAATTACAGATTAGCGGGATATCTGGGATGCTCGGCTACGCGGCTTGATAACACATAATTCGGCCGTACTGGAGCCGATCTGGGGCCTGTGCACGGCCGGCGCCAGCTGGTGATCTTCGGCTGGTGATCTTCGGCTGGTGATCTCGGCTGGTGATCTCGGCTGGTGACCTCGGCCCGTTGCGCACCGCATCGTCTGTCGAGTGGTGCAGCGGGAAAGGTCGGCTCGTGCACCGCCGGGCCGGCCCGAACGCGGGACTGGCAGACGTGGTCTCTGAGAAGGTCCTGTGGATACAAGCCAAGCCGAATGAACCGCGCCATAGCTGCATGACTGGTTATCCGGAGTAAAACAGACCATGGGAATCTGGTAATTAGGCTGCAGCACACGGGAAAAACTCTTGCAGCTCACTAATCTGTCTGAATGCATCCGAATTCCCCCCTTGGAACATTACAGTCTCGCCATGTACTGTATGACAAACTGCCCTGGTTCGCAAACTATTTCAAAGAGCATATTTTTCCATCTGAAGATACACGACCATGCTGACTGCAAATGCATTTGCAGGTGGTTTTGAGTGAGGGCATGCTATGAAGTGTCGTCTGCTGTCAGTCGTTTTGCTGGCCCTGCGAACGTAACACATCCTTGATTCGACAACCCACCTCCATGTAAAAGCAGACGTTTGTGTGGGCTGGCATTTATGTTGCATGCTGACGGCGGCAATCGCGTCGATCTAACTTCCCTGTAGTGACAGCAGAGTGTTCCGAGAACTAAAAGCGACATGCTCTAGTTTGTCGGTGTAAGCAAACTTCTTCATGGTGGAACACGACGTTTTTCTGATCGCTGGCAAAAGCAGAGTGCTACCACCGACCGTCCAGTCTGTGTCAGCAGCGACTGGGCACGGGTCTTCCCCTCTCGGTCTACCGACATTTGACCAATAACCCTGACTTATTAAGCAACGTTTCAGTTTGTTTTCCTCCTGATTCCTCTGGACCTTGCTTGACTGGCGCCTCACTGCCGATCACCTGCTGAGCCGTGACAGCAGGCTCCGCGTGCGCTCGCCTCCCCCCCCCCCCCCCCCCCCCGGCGGATGCCGGGTCCGCTGACAGCCGCTCGCTGCCGGCCGCCGGCCGCCCCGCCGCCCGCGGCGTCTCCGCAGGGACTCCACGGCTGCGCCACCTCCACTGCCCCCCGTTACACCGTCAATTTATGGATGGACGGACGGCGACGACAAATGATGACAAATGGCGACCGCGCTGGCGGCCCGCCTGCGGCCGATATTTGCGGCCTTATCGGGCGTTCGGAGAGCGGCGCGGGTCAACAGATGGCTGGACGGCGCGCGCGCGCGGTGCTGCTGTGACGTCACGCCGGCCGCCGCGCGGCGGGGGACTGACAGTTATGGGCCGCGCGCGGCCGGCCGGGCATCCGACCGATTTCAATGACGTGCCGCGGCCGGCCGCCAAGCGTCGCTGATTGGATGTTAACAGGCGGCGTGATTGGCAGCGCGTCTGTCGGCCGGACGCGCCCGGGAGCCGACCGGGCGCGTCCGGCCGCGGCGCCCGACCGAGTAATGACCGTCAGAACATTAGCCGTACGTCCTGCCGTTACTCGGCGTCGTTAATCACGCCAGATTATTACAGAGTGCCTATAGAAGTGATTTATTCAGAGCGGACTGGGACAGCCGTCGCCCGGGCCGTCACCAGCGTGACCGGCGCGTGAGCGCGGGGTCAGCCGCCGCGCCGGCCGCCGCCCTGTTTTTGCCGCGCGCCCCGCCCGCCGCCGGCCACCCGGCAACTGATAATTTCTGACCGGCATATGCCATAATCTGAGAACATATATCATTCACCACCCCGTCGTTACTCGGTGTTTTGTCGTTCCCGGCGCGGCCGGCCGACCGGCGGAAGGCCGCGCCGCCACCGCCGCCGATCGGTTGCAGCGTGCAGCACGCCGTGATGCGGCAGAACACGGCGCGCCGCGCCGCCGCCGCGCGCAACGCCCGAACAAAAGGCGCCATATAAAATCATACGGGGAGTGATGCGCGCCGGCCGGCGGGGCCTGCGGCGGTGGCGGCCGCGCCGCGTGTCATCGCGAGCGCCACTCACGCGCGCCCGCCGCGGAGGGCGGCGCGTCTTTTGTGTCGGCTGGGAACGAGCGACAATGGGCCGCGGCGGCGCCCTGGGAACCGGAACAGCGCTGTGCCAATGGGCGCGTCCCGGCGCAGGGGGTGACGTCACGTGCGCGACTGTCGCGGGGCCGCCGCCGCACGACGCGTGACAAAATGGGAGAGGGTCGCACGGCCATTGGTGCCGCCGGTGTCGCCGGCGGTCGGCCGCGGCCGGCCGGGCCCGTATCAATCGTGGGCAGTTATCGCGCGGCGGTGGCTCAATTTATTCCAGCGCTGGTGGCGGGTTTTACTGCCGGCCGGGCAATAGCCGGCGTTAGTGTGGCGTGCACGTCAGGTGAACGGCCGTCTGCGTCAGAAGAACGGCCGTCTGCGTCAGTGGAACGGTCGAGAGCGTCAGCACAAGGGCCCGCCCGAAGCACGGCCAGGCGGCGGCCGGGTGAGGCGCGCTGTCGCCGGCCGAGCCCGGCCCGCCCAGCGGGAGTAGCCGTCGGTGACGGACGGCCGTTTTCAGAGGCCTGGGCAGCGCGGCCGGCGGCCGATGGCTGGCCCCGGCTGCGGCGGCGCGCCGGTCGGTCACCAGGCCGGCCGCGGCGCCGCTCAGCGTACCTGCGCGCGCCGCGCGGTGATGCTATCGCCACCTCCCGGACTAACTAACGCTGCAATTACATGAATCATCGCGGCGGCCGGCCGCGTGCAGAAATAGCCCCGGACACGGACACTGCCCGCACCTTGGCGGCGAGCGCGCGGCGGCGCGATAGAAGCCAAGCCGGCTGGTCACTGGCGCGCTGGTCCCCCGACGGCCGGAGACGGGCGGCGGTGGCGGCGAGGCACGATCGCGCTCCGCCGCTCAGCCCGGCCGAAATTACACGGTGCGGGGAGAAATGATAGTGGCGGCCGGCGCGGCGCGGCCTGAGGCCGGCTTTTTATCCGTCCACCTCACGTACGGCCGGTCGGCTCGGCGGCCGGGCAGAGGCGGGGGGGTGTGGGCAGAGGGGTCGGAGCGGCGAGCGGCGGCAGAGGGCCGTGCGCTGCAGAGGACCTGGAGAGGGGTGGGGGAGGTGCCGGATAATGACAGATAGCCCGCGGAGGAAAGCGCCGATCAGAGAGGGAAGGAGAGAAAAGGACAGAGTGAGGGAGAAAGGGCCCAGCATAAATAAACGGAAAGTGCAGCCAGTTCCTGACTCTGAGCAAAATGAGTGGCATGTTATGCAAATGGTAAAGACGTTATGACGCCTGCGTACGTGCCGATTGAGTAAGATGTGTGATGCGTTTTTTTAGGGGGGGGGGGCTACAGAAAATCCGCTGCGATGTCTTGTTTATGGTGGAAGAGCGAATGTTGTGAATGCTTTGTGAGCACCAACTGTGTGGAAACCCACGTGCCATGTCCTGGTATGTGATAACAATCATATAAAAAACAAATGTCATTAAACAAACTCCGGGCGCTTCATTACGCGCATAATCGGGTGTAACTGTTGACAAGATCATTTAATCGTCAGCCGGAAGCAACAGCCGGAAAGCAAAGACCCCTTAACAAAACACGATGACTGCGGCGGGCATCACCATTGCGAAATCGAGCCCTCGGACGCAGCAGCCCCGCCAGCGGAGCGCTTCCGCCGCCGTCACCGGCCCAGCGCGGGGCCCGCGGGGCCAGCGCGCACGCAGGTGGCTCGGTCAGCCGCCGGAGCCGGTTTTTGTGCGGCGCGGCCGCGTGCGCGGCCTGCGCGCGGCCCGCACCTCGCGGCTCGCTCAGCTGTTCGCAGAAGCGGCGGCGCCGGACAAGCACCGCCAGTCGACCGGCGATTAACATACCGCGGCCGCCGGCCGGATGAAATGATGGTCGTGTTTATTGTTCATGATGAGGCCCGATGCTTTTTGTGCATGCGGACTCGGGGCGGCTCGTAAACGTCGCTGGCTCGCGCCGGGCAGCGATATACGCGTCCGTTGGCCGTCATATGTGACGGCTCTGTGTACACGGCGCTGAATGGTGAGCTCAGCAGTCTCCCGGGGCGAGTGTGGCGACGCTCGTGGGCGCCAGCTCAGATCTACTCCACCGGACACGGAACAGCCAGTGTTGCATTCGGGGCGGTAGGTATGCGGCTAGAAAACAGCAGTACTGAAGTGATGAGCGTGCCGACCAGCTAAGGAAGCGTAAAATCCCATGTTCGTTGCCTGCTCCACGCTGTCGCCCGCTAGCAAGCGGCTTCACTCGTTGCGCCTGCTTGTTACGGCGTAATCCGAGCGCTTGCATTAATCCCGCATTCCCTTTGTACGGAATGGAGACCTTTCATGCCGGCTCGCCGCCGAATATTTGTTGTCACTCTCCCCGCCGGCTCATATCGAATATGACGTTTTTATTACATCTTAACACCCACCGGAAACCGGTCTGCGTGTATCGCGCTCCATCTCGGCATCCCAGGGGGGGTCACGTGACCGGGCGCCGGCTCGACGCGGGATGCTGTTTTTAGGCGCCGACATTTTTGCCAGCGCCGGATCAGGGCTCGGGATGCCGGTGTGGTCACTGCCAAGGCGCTTTGCTCGGCAGCGACCTTGAAGGCCGCCCGAGTGCCGAGCAGCGGGCATTCCTCGGCTATTGTTGCCGTGTTTTAGCGCACGAGGTGGGGACGGTCAACCATGTGAGTGACGTGGCTGACGGTGCCGTCTGGCCGGCGACAGGCTCGGCTGACGAGCCTGTCGGGCCTGACGGCGGCACGGTCACCGCCCTTTCAATCTTGCAGCAGGCTGGCGTATGGAAATGAAATTTGTGAATTGGCTGCCCGACCTCACATTTTGGGACCACTGCTCATTTGTATTCCACAGAGAAGTGCAAGTCGATGCGTATCCGCGATCTAAGTTTGGCGTGAACTTCGCGGTCGATGCACAATTCAGCATACGTTAGCGCAAACTCCTCGCTCGATGCACTATTCAGCGTCTCCGAAAAGACACCTGCGCCATTTCGGATACCGTGCGTCACGGAATTCATACGGGCATGGCAGATGCTTTAGGATATGGCCTGCCGGGGATGCCTTATATGAAATAATCTATTGATCGTAAATGGATACTCTGTGTTGTTTACGCCATGAAATAATCATTGGTAGCAGGCCATGAAAATCATCGGCTTCCAGTGTTTGAGGAGGGACCGGCAACGCTAGAAGGCATCGAAACCCTGTGTGCAGTGGACGAGAACGGAGCATTGCGTCCCGAGGTTATCATTAATGGCGACTCAAAGGTCAGGTATACAACTCGCTGCCGCTGCGATATGGCACACTAAAACATAATGCATGAAACTCCCTGCATTAAAGGCCGCGCCCCGCTGCATCCAGCCGAGCGCGCCCCCTCTCCGCGTGCATCCCCGCCCTGCTCCGCGTGCATCCCCGCCCTGCTCAGCCGAGCGCCGGCCGGGCCGGTGTTAGGCGCCTGTGGCGGGCTGCAGTCTCCGGGCGGGCTGCGGTGCTGACGTGTGCAGCGCCGCAGTCGCCGCCCGGTCGGCCGCGCTCACTGCTGTCAATCACGGCACGGGTCGGCCCGAGAGCCGCTTCCGGGAACCGGCTGCAACGCGCCCGCGGCGCCGCCGGCGAGGCCCGCCGATCGCGCCGGATAGGCCGGATCGCGCCAGAGCGAGCGGATCTGGCAGATCGCCGGCGCGGCCAGATCGCGGCGGATCGGCTCGAGTGCTGCTGATCGGGCGCACGAGGCGACGGAGCGGCCGCCGGCGCCGGCAGCGGAGCTGCGCACCAGCATGCGATAACACTGCAGCGCCGTCCGCTGTGAAGCGCGGCACGCCGACGCGGTCCGTCACACGTGAGCCGGGCCCGGGCCGCCGCCCTCGGCCGGCGTCATCGGCGGCCGACGCGCCGGCGGCGGGTCACGGCGCCGCCCGATTAACTCGTCATCGCGCGCGGCCGCGTCCCGCTCCGGCCCGGTGGTGGCGCGCCCCTCGGCGCTGACCCCGTCCGTCACTGTCGGGTGCGCCACGCCGCTGAGCGATGACCGCCGCCGCCGAGGACGCATGTTTGCACTTACAGGGCCGGCCGGCTGGCGCGCGCAAAAAGCGCGGCAAAAAGGCGTCGGCGGCCGGGCGCTTGCCGCGGGCCGATCGGCGCCGCCGGCCAGCTATGGATGGCGCGCGATGACAATGGCCGGCTGGCAGCGGCGGGTGATTTTTTCGCGGCTCGCGGCCGCCGCGGGTGCGGTGCATGTAAAGCAGCGGACGCTGCAGCCGGAGCAGCCGCCAGCGGCCGCCGTCGCTGGCGGTACGGACGTCAGCTGTCCACCGCCGCCGCGCGCAGCACCCGGAACCGTGCCGCCACCTGAGTTATGGTGGCGGTGCCCGCGCGGGATATGAATGGGCTGTTGTAGTGGGTGTGGGATTATCTATCCGCGCGTTGGTGAAACATTGGTGCGTAGTTTGCAGGGGCGTGAAGTTTCAGGCTCAAATTGGTCAAAGTCAACCCCTTGCAAACGGTGGGTTACGGAATGGAACTGCATTTTGTTGAGAAAAATGCAATTTAGCATGTTTAGTTTAACCCGACCACACGACTAGTGCTCAACAACAGCATCGATTATTGGCAGAGCAGTAACGTCGCGAATGGTGATAAGGACCAGCACATGCACGTGGTTTCATGTATTTACTTCCTTCCCGCACCACGCATCTCGTTTGTTGCCTGCTGTCGCCTTTTTCGCGTCGGTCGTGACTCAGAAACATCAAGGGAAGAGAGGCGCTGTCATGAACCCCGCATTATGAGGTCATTCCCCTAAGCTCTGCTTCCAAGGAGCAGTTTGCTTTGATCAGGCTGGCGCTCCAAAGGGGCCGTCTTCCAGGCTGCATGCATTGCCTACATCTGTCTGGCATTGGTATTCCGACAGCTCCTCTATTGTTTTCTATCTCGGCCTGCCACGGCAACGACACCTGCGGTCGCGACCACATGCGTCGGCATCTGTATTCACGGCGGCGAGGCGCACCGCCGGCTCTTGATCTGGCGATTCTTCTCATCCGCAGATCCGAATCGCTCACTGTCGGGTCAATTTGTCGCGTTTTTTGCGGTTGCCGTAAAGGCAAACACACCTCAACCGTCGCCGGCTGCAATAAAAACGGCACCCACTTACCCGTCAGAAGAGACGGCAATTATCGGCCATTACCCCTCGGCGGCGGGGCGCCGTGCCGGCTGCCGACGACATCGGGACCCGGCGCTGTAATTAGCCGGGCATATACTGTCAATGGCGACTCAGCTCTGCTTGCTGCACGCTGCATTTCAAGGGCAACGCCGCGCCGGTAGCCGCCGCGCGCGCCTTTGATGTAAGCGATCCTTCCATTTTCGATTTTTCACGGCGATCGCGGCCGCGTCACGTGGCGGCGCCATCGCAGTGCGGAAAATCTCCCGATAATGGAGAGTAATTGGCGCCGTTAGCTGGTCTCCGATCGGGCAATGTCGGTCGGGCATGCAAGCGGGCGCGGCCGCCGCCGGCGCTGCCCAGCGCGGTCACCGGCGCTGCCGGCGCCGGCTCCAAATTGCTTCTCCCGAACGCGCCGGCGGCCGCGGCGCTGCCGGGCGGCCGGCGCCGCTTGCAGGCCGGCGTGGCGCGTGAGACTCGTACGCAGGACGCGGCGGGCGGACCGCGCGGTGATTAGCGCGGGCAGGGGCGGGTTGCGCCGGCAGCGGCGCCGCCGCCGCGCTCTGTGGGTCGATGGCGGAGTTATGGCGGCCGCGAGTGGCGCGATTAGCATTTTACGTCGCCCCGCGGCCGCCCTTACACAACTCGCCCCGATACTGAGAGGCAGAAATGGGAGAAATAAAGACGCCAATAATCACTTTATGGAGACACGGGGCCGGCGTCCGCCGCCGCCGCCGCCGCCGCCGCAGCCGCCTCGCAACACGCAACCGGGTTTTTCTGTGAAGGCGGCGTGACCGGCCAAGGTCAACGGTTGTGTGAACCCGGGTCGTTAGGCGGCGGTCGCGTGAAGGCTGCCAGTTAGATGATGGATTCTCCGTGCCGGCCGGCGCGTCCCAGGCCGACTGGTCCAGAGCGCCGCCACCCGGCACCGCCCCCGGCCGCCGGCCCGACATTGTGTGGGTTTCTGCGAGGCAAATGTGCAGCTCGTATTGCTCACGTACGGTATTAGCGGTCGTAGTTAATCTACAGAACTCGTAACGCATCCATTCGGCTGCAAATCATCCGCGTGTTAGCCGGCCCAGACG
>NW_023596921.1:41366381-41401586 GCF_011947565.3 Pollicipes pollicipes | reverse complement strand
CTGCGTGGCTCTACCACGGGAGCTCACTGTGCACTGCGTGGCTCTGCCACAGGAGCTCACTGTGCTCACTGCGTGGCTCTACCACGGGAGCTCACTGTGCTCACTGTGTGGCTCTACCACGGGAGCTCACTGTGCTCACTGCGTGGCTCTACCACGGGAGCTCACTGTGCTCACTGCGTGGCTCTACCACGGGAGCTCACTGTGCTCACTGCGTGGCTCTGCCACGGGAGCTCACTGTGCTCACTGCGTGGCTCTACCACGGGAGCTCACTGTGCTCACTGCGTGGCTCTACCACGGGAGCTCACTGTGCTCACTGCGTGGCTCTGCCACGGGAGCTCACTGTGCTCACTGCGTGGCTCTACCACGGGAGCTCACTGTGCTCACTGCGTGGCTCTACCACGGGAGCTCACTGTGCTCACTGCGTGGCTTCACCACGGGAGCTCACTGTGCTCACTGCGTGGCTCTACCACGGGAGCTCACTGTGCGCACTGCGTGGCTCTACCACGGGAGCTCACTGTGCTCACTGCGTGGCTCTACCACGGGAGCTCACTGTGCTCACTGCGTGGCTCTACCACGGGAGCTCACTGTGCTCACTGCGTGGCTCTACCACGGGAGCTCACTGTGCTCACTGCGTGGCTCTACCACGGGAGCTCACTGTGCTCACTGCGTGGCTCTACCACGGGAGCTCACTGTGCTCACTGCGTGGCTCTACCACGGGAGCTCACTGTGCTCACTGCGTGGCTCTACCACGGGAGCTCACTGTGCTCACTGCGTGGCTCTACCACAGGAGCTCACTGTGCTCACTGCGTGGCTCTACCACGGGAGCTCACTGTGCTCACTGCGTGGCTCTGCCACAGGAGCTCACTGTGCTCACTGCGTGGCTCTACCACGGGAGCTCACTGTGCTCACTGTGTGGCTCTACCACGGGAGCTCACTGTGCTCACTGCGTGGCTCTACCACGGGAGCTCACTGTGCTCACTGCGTGGCTCTACCACGGGAGCTCACTGTGCTCACTGCGTGGGCTCTGCCACGGGAGCTCACTGTGCTCCCTGCGTGGCTCTACCACGGGAGCTCACTGTGCTCACTGCGTGGCTCTACCACGGGAGCTCACTGTGCTCACTGTCGTGGCTCTGCCACGGGAGCTCACTGTGCTCACTGCGTGGCTCTACCACGGGAGCTCACTGTGCTCACTGCGTGGCTCTACCACGGGAGCTCACTGTGCTCACTGCGTGGCTTCACCACGGGAGCTCACTGTGCTCACTGCGTGGCTCTACCACGGGAGCTCACTGTGCGCACTGCGTGGCTCTACCACGGGAGCTCACTGTGCTCACTGCGTGGCTCTACCACGGGAGCTCACTGTGCTCGCTGCGTGGCTCTACCACGGGAGCTCACTGTGTGGCTCTACCACGGGAGCTCACTGCGTGGCTCCACCACGGGAGCTCACTGTGCTCACTGCGTGGCTCTACCACGGGAGCTCACTGTGCTCACTGCGTGGCTCTACCACGGGAGCTCACTGTGCTCACTGCGTGGCTCTACCACGGGAGCTCACTGTGTGGCTCAGCTCACTGTGCGCCCGCGTTGAGCGCTGAGGTTTGAATACTGAGTCGGAATCGGAAGGAGGTGGCTGATGCGACGTCGGGTGACCATGGGCTCAGATTGAAGAGGAGGCGGAAGCGTTGCACGGTGCAGATCGAACGACTGGCGGAAAGGAAGATATCATAGAAATCGGCCCAGTGCCCGCCTGTACCTGTGCTTGGCTTGTCCCCGCCGACCATGCTTTCAACTCGTCGATGACATCGCAGGTGTTTTCCGGAAATTTCCGGATGTCTGCATCGTACTTGCAGTTAAACATACCCAGCGAATGTGTACATAACAGCTCACTCAAGATTTTCCGAGGGCGATCTGCTAAGACAACAAGCATTCAACTTCCAAATTCAACTTGCTAGCAATTTGGCCCGATGAACCTTATTTGTGAATACGCATAGCAAAACTCGCCCAAGGTTTCACATGGCCAGCAAGTTGAGAGTAACAACAATTGGATAACTCTATCCAACTTATTCAGTCTAACGAAGCTTGAAACATTGCTATGGTCCAGCTGAGTGTGTGCTGAGTTCCTCGGGCGCACAAGACAATGAAAAGCCTCAGGATAAATTCGGAACTGCGTTGAGGGGTCCTAAAAAGATGCTGGGCAGCCAGATGACTTACTTTACTGTAGCGCAGCTATTTAGCTCCCTAAGATGGATGTTGGATCAGGTTGTGCTGCGCTGTTTTTTCTGCGCGGTGTTGCGGTCCCGCTTGCAAAGGAAAAACGTGTCCATATGCGCAGCCCGCAGTTCGCCGCGGTATAAGTATAACTAAAGACAAGACAGACTGCCGCACCGTTCTGAAAGACGGGACGAGGCTTTGAGGAGGACGTTTGGGTATTGAGTTCCGGCCATCTACAACGGCTGGCGGACCATGTCAATCCGCTGTTCATACACTGCCCCGCCCGGCCTGAGCGGCTAGAGGATGCCGGTCGGTTGTGACTGGATCGCTTACGGCCCTTTGTCGATGATGACCGTACTCCTGTTTGATCCTGTGTTGGAAGGCTGCGATTGGCACGTTTGGGGAATGTGTGTTTTGACCGGATGCCAAAGCTATGCCCAGCAATAGCTACGTCTTCGTGTGGATTGTCTTAGATTAGTACCACCGTAGATGCAAAATAAAGTTAAGCATCGGAGTTGTATTCTAAATGCTCTTAAGCTCGGGAAATGAATCGTTTTGGGACTCCATGTGAGCATGTTTACACACATCGCACGCTGTACAACATTGCTATTCCAGCTGCGTTCACGGTGTAAGTATCTCACGCTGCTGAAAAAAATCAACCAAAGATTGAAATCAGCCAGCCCGTACTACCACCGCCGTGGGAAGACCTCTCTCCTCAATACAGAAAGAACAGAAATACAGAAATCAATCAGAAAATACAGAAATCTCCTCATACAGTGGAACAGAAAGAAGCACACCATTCGGCGCGCAACAGCTGACGGCCAGTGAGTGTGGTGTGCTCCCTTTTGCTGACCACACACATGGAGAGGTCTGCCGATAACGCCAGTAGACTGTCAAAATCAACTTCGGCCTCTACTTGCACCTGGCCTGCCATGTTCCCCATCGTCAACGAATGGACGACTGCATGTCGCAGGGTTTGCTTTTTGCGATCCGATCACGGAAAGTCACCTTCCAATGGCACCAGAAGACCGGTTTTGTTGCCTTTGACCTTTGGTGTCCTCTGGGTCGCGGGGCATTTGACCCCGGGCTTTCTTACTTACTCAAGAGAAGTCAATCGGCCGTTGTGTGGTGAATAGTTCACTTCTTCTTGCAATACGGCCGTAGGACGTTTTTCAACAAGCATTTGCGTTGCCGCTATAACCCATCTCTGTTTCAGAATCATACGCCCGAGTTCGCCGCAGGGTTTAAATCGTGACGCCCATATGTATCGGACCTTTGCATCGAGATTGAAGGGCCGCTCACCTACGATTGTGAGCATTCGTTGTCTAGCCTCATGCACTGTGCATCTTCCGCGTATATGTCACCTGATGCGGCCTGGCTTATCGGTATGGCTTGTCAGCACGCTCATCGATGCGACCACTCGATGGAGGGTGCCTTGTTCCACGCCGTCGATTGGAAGTCGGTAAATATCGACGCCCTTCTGCTTGTAACGATCTCTGCCCCAGAATTAGGCACAGCATGCAACCCCGTCCAGCACTGTGTCTTTACCACAGGATGGGCTGGCATGGCATGTGTTCCCATCAGCTTGCCAGTCGCCCCAGTAACCGGAGGCAGGTTTGCCATGGGGTGTACCGGTCCTGGCCGTGGCAGATAATGCTTGGCACTAGTCATGAGTTGTGTGTCGTCTTTAGTGTCGTCTTCTGCGCCACCATCAATGCGATGCAAAACCACGCGGACGGCTCCGTGAGCTATGTTATGCCAATAACAACCCCCTACTAGGGTGCGCTCCAGAGGATAGGGCCTGGCGTGATTTAAATGAAAAGCCGTCTCCAAAAGTCTTGGATGTCCAAGCTGACCTGGCTTGAAGCAAGCACCCTGGTGATAAGCCTTTTAAAAACATTCGTCTTGCTCATGGGCGCTAGGCAGTCGGTCGAAGACACGCCTGTTAGCTGTGTTCGTCCAAATGTCCCCGCCAAACTCACGTCATTGAAAACAGCCAGGTTTCTAAGAGTCACGGTTGATAAGGTACTTCACTGGGTAAGCCTTTAAGTCCCTTTTCGCGTGCGGGGGCATATTCTCTCCGGTTTCACTGAGGCGATGTAGAAATTCTTCATATCCAAAGTCCTTGCCCTTATCACGCTGGCACAGGTTCCCGATTAAATGTGTTGTTTACCACTTAGGAGTGTGCGCCAAACCGTCAGCTGGAGCGCCCTCAAGACGTAATCAACTTGTACCTCGCGTCACCATCCGGACCGGTCGAACCGAGCACATCTTTCCGCTGTCAGGGTGGCCAGCAATCGCTGAAGCGGTCTCGGAGCGCGACTGTGTTCGTTTGCAGAGCGCTCTGAACGGCCGCCCTGACCAGCAGCGCTGCGGCGCTTATTCAGCCGCAGGCGTCACCAGCTCGCTGTGAGACACGCTTGGCTGACTTCGTCAACGTGCTCTGCTGCGAGTAAGGCTGGCAGCCGGCCAACGAGCCTTTGCACCCCGCGCTGCCACAGCGTCGATTCATTTCCCTCGGCTACCCAGTCATGTAAATCACGCGGGCCTGCGGCTCAAGCTGTTCCTGAATGACTTCAAGCTGGAAAGTGTAGTTTTGTCGGTCGACTAAGATTCGATGTTTTTGTTGATGTGCCTCTGTGTGAGCGTTGAGTTTTGGCCATCGCCATTGTAGCTGCATGTCCGCTGTCCAACATGTCAAGTGTAGTTTTGCTTGTATTACGTGAACTTTAATAAAACTGCTCAAAGTTAAAAAAAACAAGCGTACATAATCTGACATGCTTTGGACGCAGACACAGTATGCCCGACTGCCCATTGTCGGACTGTGTTGGGCCAGCCCATGCTTTGGAAGCACTGATAGTTGTTTTGTTAAGCCTTTCGTGGGTTGCCCAACATGGAATGTCCTATCGAATGTCCAGCCATGTTTTCTTTGGGCACAGGAATTTAGATGCAATACTGAACCAGTTTCCCGTAGCTGGCGCGACGCCAAATTTTCAACACAGATTCCTAAAAAAAACTTTTGACTTGACGCCACCGATGCCGTTGCAAGTATGGCACGTGATCACTCGGCCAAGAGACGTTGCATGCTGCACTGTTACATCAACTTGCCTCGAAGATAAATTTTGCTGGTGGGGAAGACCGCAAGAATGCGTTGCATCTTCAATATTTCGCGGCAACCATTTTCTCTTTTAGAATGTTAGATCCACGAGTATATGATATCAGCACTACCATTAGCGAACGCAAACGCGGCCGCCACAAAATCGAACACGTCATGTTTTAGGCAATAAAGTCATGAACAAACCATACTGAAACCATCAAAGCTACGAATGCTCCATGCTTTAAGCAATTAAACCCACAAACACGCTTTGTTTTAATCCATTAAAGACATGTCTACTATTGAGTTGATTTGGTTATCAGTAATGATTGTCATTACCATATTTTAGGCCATTAAAGAAGTAAGCATACAATGCCTAGGCCATTAAAGCCATAACCACACCACATTTCAAGTCATTAAAGCCAAGAACACGCCATGTTTTGAAACCTTAAAAATGTTACACGCGAAAGATCCCTCGAAGGTCAGGCCGCAAAGTTAATGCTTCGAATGAGATATGTTCTGTTTAGGCTCTTGTCCTCGCCCGGTGAGGACGGCCAGGCGGCCCCCATCGTCAGGGCAGGCCCTGACTTTGTAACGCATGTCTCCACCATGGACGCTCTCCCAACGCGTGACGTGACATGGTGTTACCAGAGTTGACTGGCTGCCACCCAATAAACCAGTTTGCGATCGGGGTTGATTAGGCTTACCTCAGGACGTCTAAGTAAAGCAGCAGAGCTGGCTTCGTTGGATAGCGGTAAGCTGGTAGCTTACTGACAACTAACAGAGCGTCGGATTTGCCGCTTTGTCGCAATCTGTTTTAGCTTGTACAAACAGGAACGTTTCCATTGTCTCGCAGCTAAAACGAGGAATGCAATTTCGCAACGTGAGTTGGGAACGGATGAGCGAGAAAAAGGCTAAATCTACGCTCAAAATGCGAGAAAGAAATTTTTTCCAGATTTGATCCACTCCTTCCTCGATATTCCCATCCCTCAATCATATAGGAAACACATCTCTGTTTACCACAGAAGTCGAAAAACTAACCCGGTGTAGAAAGACACGTACACTCGCACGCGTTCCAAAACCCAGGTCCACCGACAGCCTCCCCATCGGCAGCGAACCGCTGGTCCGTCGGCAGCGGCCCGCTGGTCCGAGCCGACGACAAGCATGCGACACCTTTGCTTAGGTTGCCTTTGTGTGCTCACTTACGGCAACCGTGAGGTACGTGAACTGAGCACCTATCGAAATGCTGAAACGTTTGCCCGTGATAGTCATTAGCCGCCATTCATATATCCACTCATTCACCCACTGAGTCGTCAACGGGAATGATGATCGTTTAATGGTATCGCACTTTTGGGAACTGTGAGTGCTCTGAAAAAGACGTTTTTACTGGGAGTAAGACATTAAACCCATCGCTCACTAGCAATAACAACGCCATGGGCAGAATGACAAAAAACTGTTCCTGCATCTGTACTTAGTTTATATCTTGCGTGCCGGTGCATCTGCGCATGGCGGTGGCCATCAACTCACCCATCACGAAAAGGGTCAACAAGGAACGGCTGCAGATTTGGGGTAAGAATATGGGCACGATATCGGGTGGTATATATATATAGCTGGGTGGGTACGTAGAAGTTGGAGGATAAGATATGCCAGAATACCAGTAAACCAGGTCTCAGTAGCCAAGGGGGGTCAGGCTGAACAGACTGTCATAAGGATAGGAAAGGAATGTGGTATAAAGCAGAGTCATGCTTGGTGCCTTCTGCATACCATGCGATGTTGGCTAAACGATGTTACAAAGCAAACATTGACTATATTGCTAATGATCGGTGCTTCAAGCCGTGCTCATGATAACGCCGCTTAACCAGTTCATCGTGCTATATCGAAGGACGATAACGGAAAGCATAAAGACTCTGAAATTATCATGCCAAGGCGGTCACAAGCCGTAACCGACCCAATGAAGGCAACAGAATCCAACGCCGATGTCGCCCAGTCACGTGGTCCCTCTAGGATTTTGTTCAGAAGTCGTGTCTTATCACGTGGTTATTAATTTATAAGTCATGTCTGCGGTCTTGATAATACCAAGTTTGCAGAGGATTTTTTAGGTGGGATCCTCACCTCATTGCTCCTGAAAGTTTTAAGCAAATCGCGCACTCGACATCGAGATCCACCAACATTTTATCTCTAAGAAGACGTAGCGTTTGTGAAATGTGAGGCATACAAAGCATTCAATCGAATTAAAATGACCTCCCTTTAATGACTGTGCTCGTGATAGTCCTTAAGCTTTCCAGATTCATCCTAATTAACGACCAGCATGCATATGACTATTACAAGAAGATCATTTTAATTTAATCGAACACATCATCTTTATTAAACACAGTAAGGGTTTGACGTCTGCCGTTTACTTTGAATGCTTATGTTCACCAGGTTGTCTTGCTGCTCATGATCACTGTCACTCGAAATAAACAAGAGAGTAAAAGGAGCTTCCCTGTCAGATGGCAACACATAGGGCTTGATTCACAGAGTATCAAGCGCGGGATAGGCGACAGCAAGAGATCATATCGGCCTATACTGCCAAATGTCCGATCACTTCATACGAGATTAGGCCGGTGCAATGGATTTTCAATATTTGCCGCATGTTATATTCGACAAACACTCATGTAGATATATAATTTTTTATTTGGTTAGATTGTGCAAACTTTTTAAACACTGGCGTTGTCAAAACTCGGCCGCCAGCTGCAGCCATTTTATGATTAGATAATCTATGGCGCAGCATCAATGTTACACACAACAGGCCAGTTTCAGGATTATCTTTTGCACCCAACCAGGCGCGGGAATGAAGCGTAATAAAGTGGGGAGGTGTGTGCATACGCCTCGAAATTTTAAGAACATGTTGCAAAACGTAAATGATTTTGAACAGTTAAGAAACAAAATTAGGAATAAGATTATTTTGAACCCCGCTCGCCCGTCACCCTTTATAAGAGACAAATTCCCTCAACCACCCATCTCCTCGAGGTTGGGACGGCGCTTCACAAAACTCATTGGAGGGGGTGACACCGGACTACGGAAACTCTCGAGCCCCTTGGCAAGTTCTAATGTAGTTAAAATGGGGCCTGTCATGAAGTGCTAAGCACAGGTGAGCATTCCCGACTGACTGCTATCATCAGCATTGTCTAACGATGTGGCGTCCGTACCGGTTCTGGACACGTGCTGCGGTGCAACGCTAGACCCGTCAAGCTTGATCCTGACTTGCCGCCAACGTGCAACATGGTACGTGCATTTCTCTCAAACTCTGGGAATGAACTGGAACTCTGACCACCGAGGTTGACTCCATCACGTACTTAGATATTCCCTTTTTGTTTGTCATCTTAAGTGGCCGCGCAACCCTAGACTTTGTCCTGCATGCATTGCTGTGTTTCAGTCCCATGCTCATAACATTCGCAAATATAATAATAATATAATAACAAAAATTGTGTTGACAAATATGTATATAAATATACAATATACATAAATACATAGTATAAATGCAATAACAAAAAAATTGCAAATACAATAGCAGAAATTGTAGTCAAACCTCATCTGCCTCACCGAAAATGTTTTGTACCTATAATTAGCCTAATTTCTCACCTAAAAAACTTAAGTCTCTCTGCTTAAAGTGGACGCGTTTGAACTCCAACAATACCATTTCAGCCTGGCAGCCTAAAGCTGACACGTTGTTTTGTTGTTTAAGGTTTGCGAGCTATGGATCTTTTATTTCAGCTTAGGGTCTTCCCAGGCTTTAGGATCATAGTTATTGCTCAGCATAGTCATTTGCTAAGGTCATGAGAGCACCACACAAGTGGAGCAATTTTAGTTTAAGCGACAATTGCAATCGTGATTTCAACGTCCCACGTATTGTGATGACAAGGGAGTTTCGTACCATCCTAACTGTCCTGGCAAGTTACCAATTAACCACCATCGACTAGCTACATATGAGCGGTTGTAGGATGTAAAATGTCTGCCTCCACGCAGCCGTACGGGCCCCATCTGCTCTACAGGGATGGACAAATATGGTAAAAACCTTTAGACGTTTGCCAGTCAAAGCGCGCTCGTCTAAAATATGGTGCAGTGTGGCCAACACGATCGTAGTGGAACTGAGACTTTTTCCAAAAAGATAAAAGCTCTACATACATATGTCCATCTGGTCAAAACATTACGTGCATTGGACCCGATCGTTATCAGAAACACCTGTGCCATTTTCCTTGCACACGTTTGATTACGAGTGTTCACTGACGATATTAAGTGGTATCGAGCAATAATACAATGCGTATACGTGCAAGGTATGCGCAGCAATATGTTCCACAAACATGCCAAAACATTTTAAGAGAAAACACATCAAATCACGCCAGCAAAAGAAGTTTGCATAAAAGGCGGGCTTCAAGAATCGAGGGAGCTTCAAGGCTTCCAGGGTCGAGCTCTAGCGCCATTCGCAGCACCTATATGTACTGCAAACACATTACTAACCCAAAAAAGTAATAGGTACAGTAATTAATGCATCGATGGGCTAGCAATGTTGGATTACACCTGAGCTGCCAATTTTTAAGATCCTGAAGACTCGTCCGGCCCTGCTCGCTGAGAAAAACAGAGAAACCGCTCACAAGAACCTTTTCCTTGAAAATGGTTGACCCGTAGGCTAACTTTATTGTGTGCTAGCATATCATGGCGCTTATTTTGTACGCACAAATTGATGCACATTGCACCAGCATACCTTTGTTAACAGTATCATAGAAGTATCTCTTCCATAAAAACACAGCCATCGAGTAGCGTACATGTGGCTGTTTCACACCGAAATATAATAAAAGAATCAAGCAAATTTGTTGTTTGGACACGAAACTATAATCTTTTACAAGCCAGGAGAATATGGCATGGCTTAAGCCACTTAGACATAAAATCACACTTTCTCTACACCAGAAATATATTGTATGACATGAGCCAAAATCTGACTCATACACAAGGCTCCACTTGCAGACAAGAATCACCACTGTCCTCTGACCCATGACGTAAGTACGTCATGGTTAGCAATCAGATCACTCATGCTGTGGAAAATGGCTTTTGGGTCGAATGCTGATGCCTGAGATCATAAAAAGCATACGCTGAACCTTATCGAACCTGCATCATCGAAGAACTGCTCGTTCCATGCATCACGCGCGCCGAAATGCTCCTACTACAGTGGGCCCACTTCTGCAAACACTGTTTATCGCCCTGTACTTTTTGCGAGTCGCACTGGCAGATCCAGAAAGAGGCCGTGGATCATGGCGATTTCCATATACCGAAGGGGCACCAAAGTCTCACGGTGAAAGCACACCGAAATCCTCATTTCGAATGCATACAACAATCATTTTCGAGACACCAAATTTCATGGCCATCACAAATAACCCCAGAGTCACCGAGGGGCAACAAAGTCCGGGGCACCACAATAAGCCTCAAACCCTTATTCGTAATGGGCACCAAGCTCTAGGAGCACGGCAACGTTGTGCCACCCACCCTAAAGAGAGCCTCGACTCTTTGGCAGTGGGTCACTAAGCTTTTTTCGGGGTCCCAAAGCATTTATACTCAAGGGACGATGTCTCCAAACCTATCAATTAAAGGGCCTAAAGCTTTGATATTAAAAGATGACCAAAACCTAGCGACATCACAATTTCTGTGCCGTCACTCTGACAAAATTCGGGATCACGGGACATGGTTTGGCGAGAGGGCACCAAAAATAATTATTTCGGGGTATTCTGCAATTTGCTTTCCAAAGGCACCCAATTCCAGGGGCACCACAAAGGAACCCAAAGCCTTCATTTTCAATGGACAATAAAACCCAGGGCACACCGCAATGCTCGTGCCTCTGCATCACGCAATCCTGTATCGGCCCATTCGATGAACGGTATCGAAGCATTTTTCAGAGCACCGTAAGCTTTATTTCCTCAAGGCACCAAACCTGAGCGGGTGACTGGAAGAGACCAAAAACTTGTTTTTCAGGGGCAGCAAAGTTCAGGGACACAACGTTTTTTTGCGTCCACTCGGATGAAATCCTAGATCGGCCCTTTCGGTGAAGGGACCTCCAGAGCCTTGTTCGGGGAGTCGTAACCTTTATTTTCAAGAGGCGCTCGATTACAGGGAGGGGTCAACACAAAGAGCACGAAAGCCTCTATCTCAGAGTAAAGGCACGTTCCAGGGGGCACTAGAAATGACACTTAAATATTTATATTTACACGGAGTCAAATTCCAAGGACATCGCCATCAGGGGCGCTGATAAGTGGAGAAGGCACAGGAGCGCCTATGTATGTCAGAGTTGACTTAATGAACAACACTAATAGTTACAACATCACGAGCAAGAAAACTTACGCCATTGCGTCATGAGTTCGTGGTGCTATAGATAGTAATCCTGGTCGAGTATCAATACAAATATCGCGCAGGTGACACCTACCGCCCGTGGTACCTCCTTCACCTGTACAAACTGACCCCCTAAAGTGTTGGACGGTACCGTTTTCCGACACGTGTTCATTGTTGTACGTCATACGTTGACCGCCGACAGGTATTAGCTGCAAAGCCGGCGCAACGCGGCTCATGGGGACTGCAACGCCGTGCATCGGTGCTCTCTGTCCTAGACAGTTAACGCACGATTTTATGCAATTTGTTCGTTTATGGGCTCTAAAGAAAAGATGTAATTCCCGAGGCGAACGTTGGGCGTTTCAATGCAATCTTTTACCCTGTTTCGATCCACGCTGGCATTCAATCCGCGGGCCGCTCATCTTTGGGAACGTAGGTAAAGCTCGTTAGTACAAAGCACCCTATTTGCTGTCATGAACACTAATGTCTGCTTGGAGGCTTAGTTCCATTGTAATACTCGGTACGGATTTCCGAAACCTGCCCGCAAAGCCGCCTGTGTTTCGGGCGGCCCCAGCACAGCACCTACATCTTGGGCGTCAGGGCGTAACAGGCGGAATAGTCAGGATGTTCGTCATGTTCGCGTGATGTTCGTGGGGTCTCATGATTGAGCTAGGCTGTACTGGTATGGGCTATCGTAACCCTCTGGCTTAGCGGCCTGCATTTCGAGCAGCCATTAGCGTACCTCGCACCGTGCATTGCATATCACGATGAAGGATCTCGAATAATTAACCACTTTTAGATATCTATCAATGGTGGTGTCTGCACAGAATCGGACCATTTTTGGGGGTTGCATGTCCCAGTGTACAGATGTAATTTGTGTTTAACCTTGATCACATTTAACAGCACGACGTGAGATATCGGATGTGACAAAATAAACAATATTTGCTTGATTGCGTCGTTTAACCAGTACCCAGTACCTAAATATGCCTCCAAGCATATTTAGAGTGCATAGTTGTTATCACAAGCACTCTGAACTCATTATGCAGAAAACCGAGGAGTTCAAAGCCTATTAGGTAAGACAAAACCACAATAATGTCGATGGAAGTAAAAAAAATGAAAGGGTCGAGAAGAGCTTGGACAACAAAAGGGAGCGCAGTCAGTCCGTAAAGTTTTTCATCTACTGAGACAGACTGACCTTATTGAGGATTTTCAGATTCATTTGAGAGTGATGATCAAGTCAGGCATGAGATAAAAGCATGAAACTGATTTGAAGACCTGGTCGGCTACTTCGTACCTGTTTCTAAAGTCCTGATAAGTCATTCAGTCATTATTGCCAGCTCAGGCAAGCCATTTTTCATCAAATATCTTCTCTTATGCTTTTATTTCGCCGCCTTTGACCTTTTTTATCACTCAAAATAGTTTTATGTTTGTATCTAGCAGAAGACATAACTAGCAGAAAAGAGTGCATGTCAGGTCACCCTGTTGTGGCTGGGCCGATACGGACTCCTTGGGAGCTTTCGCTGGCTTCTCCCAAACGGTTTTGAACAGGTCGATGACATTTTCTGACTACTCCCAAACATCCTCTGCACGCTTTGCGTTGAAATTAAGAATATGTGGCATGCGCAGATCCGGTTCCAGGATCAGGTCTTGGGAGGGACGTCCAGTTAAATTGGGCGGTAACATTGAAATAGTGGTCGCCAGGAGATTATGCGCATTGTCCTGTGTTTATAGGAGTCACTGCTGCTTTCGGTGAATGAAATAGCTGCATCGTGGGTGTCGTTAATGCAGCCTACCATAAGAAGCGTGACAAGAGCGTTTCCAGGGCTAGAAAAACGGTGCTTCCACACACTGTGAAGATCAATATTGGTCGTCAATGCAGGTATATAATGAATCACTTTCGACGACTAGGTACATAGCTTTGCATTTAAGTTAATTCCTAAAGTCGTTTAGATATACACGGTCGAAAAAGCGTATTCAGGCAAAGCCAAAGACGTGCAGAGTTTAATGCTATCCAGCCCAGGCCGGCAATGCGGTGCTTTCGACGAGAATGTTTGTGCATGCTGCACACAAAAGATGCGTTTCCAGGGTTAACAGTAAGGACTGATATTATTTGAAACATAGAGCACAAAAGCAACACGGTACACACCATCTATCACGTGCGTGCAGCACACATCATTTCAGAAGGCAGCTAAACGTCAGAGTCGGGTCCAGACACGGAGAAATAGGAGAGAAGGGGTCACTGCAGCACACGGAGACCGTGGCCGCCACAAGAGGGCCGCCAGCGGACGGTGGCGGCTTCAACAGGTCACGCTCAAATCACGTGTCGCTGCCACTACTCTTTTTGAAACGTGATATGCCTATGGAGCGTGTCCACGCACCACACATAAGCAGAGAAATTAGTTTAGGGGGGATATCAGCGCTGTGTCCGACAGCTCATATCCACTGCTCACTTAGCTTCCCTTTCCATTTTCCCGGCACCACTTATGACATTGGTTCGAGCTCACACGTCATATCTGACACATGGCAAGGCATCGTCGCAGTTACCTTGAATGACCACAATACAATTTTAAAAATACGTTTTACCTCTTTTGTCTCCTGGATACACACATCACCTCCAAATTTGTTTAAATGTTGACATCATACCTCAGACCCTAAATCTTAAGCTATTGATCTGCGTCAGATGCCTCGAAATCGATGTCGTACATGCCATCTGTATCGAGATTAAAATGCGTTGTTCTCGGCCAATCGCTGCCCCCCTCCTCAAAAATGTTTGAGACTTTTTTCTCAAGAACGTCGATCTTGTCAGAGAAATCGAAAGCCAATTGGTTTTTGGTAAGCGGACAGTTGGCACGGGAGATGTCAAAGGGCTACGAATGCGCCCCCTCCATCTGGCGAGTTTCACGCCGCTTACCTTATAGGGCCAAGCTGTGATAAGCATGACGGTTGCTGGGCTATAGAATATATACCTTTTTATTAGCCAAGCAATTCATTTTTGTTACGCAACGATGACCTTTGCTGGTAATATTGAGCTATTTGTGTGCATTTGGATGACAAACTATCCCTTGTTTTTTTAGAATGCAAGAATAATAACTTAAGTAAATTTATGTTGTGAAAGCCCGTGAAAGCCCAGCATTTTCCACCACTGCCTAGCAAAAGCCCTGCGGGTCTTTCCGCTCCTTTATCGGGCCTGCAGGCTCAAATTTTGCTGTTATTGTTTGCACTGGCGCCGGGAGCAATCGTCTTACCTGCGTACCCACTCGGCTGTCCGCTGGTCTCATTATTAGGTGATTGATATTCGCGTCGTGTTTCTGCATACGGCATCCAATGGAGAAGTCAAAATATTGGCTCTAATCAACGAATCACGAAGCTCTCATATCTGGTAAAGTATCATAGTGAAAAACCGCGCTAGCCCTCGCGGCCTGGAGAGGTCAAAATCTAATGAGCCCCCCCCCCCTCGCCTCTCCTCCTCCCTTTGGCTGCGTCCCTGACCACATAGACCACCCACCCGACGACAGCTGTCACACGCCGCCGTCTCGTGTGACCGCAGCGTCGGGCCCCGCTCGGCACCACTCCGTCACCCGGGCACCACGTGACCGCGCCCCGCCGCTGCCGGTCTGCACCAGACGGCGGCCATGGGCGCCGGCGGCGGCGACTGCGGGCGGCGGGTCTAATCTGCACCGATCACGCGACGCCGGTAACAGGGGACGCGCCCGGCCGCCGCCGGCGGGCGGCCGTTCTCGGGAGCGTCGCGTCCCGTGATGGGCCGTCGGCTCCCGCGCGCGGTGTCGGACTGCCCTCTAATTGCAGACAAGCGTGAAGCGGACAGAAGTAATCGCGCCGGAAACGACAGAACAAAGATCGGTTTCGCCGAATGGTGAATGATGGATGTTCGCAGAGTTTCGCTGCGGTGGCCGCCGAATGTTCGCCTCCGTGCTGAAGTGCCGCGCGTGTAATTTCGCAATTATCCATTAGCTTCGAACTTGCGTGACTCTGTAAGCTGTTGCGTCTTAAAATCAGCAGCGTACGCGATTAAGTCACCCTTATTCTCGTCAAGAGCTCTCCACCAGGATATGTATTAGATTAAGTACTGAGGGTACAGCTGCCTTGTCTTCTGCCTGCTGCTGTTCTTTCTTTATCGCTCGGGAATTTGGTCATTTTCCCTGAAGTCCCGATACTTGCCTTCGTGTTACGGGTCGTCTCTTCTTGTTTTGTTTTGAAAATTTTGTTCCAAAAATTGTTTTTGAAAGGCACATGCAATTAAAACTACATCGAATCAATCATTTCATAAATTCCAAATAGCTTTGACCAGTCAGCTAAATGTACCGTGTCAGTCGGTCCAACAATGATCCCGGTCTGGAACTCGTATAGGGCTCCACTGGATAACGAGTCCTTCGTCATTTCGCATGTCAGGAACGTCTAGTAACAGCTGGTATGTACAAACAATTCAGATCCACGAATTAACAAATTTTGTCCACCTTGATGCATCGCCCTCTTCAGCGAGACACCGCTGAGCTCCCTTCCCATGTTCCTCCTGATCGGTGGGACGGTGACACTTCCTGCGGTCCGCCCCATGTTCCACCACAGGTGAAGGGTGCAGCATTCCATTGTTCAGGCTCGGACATGAGACTCGGGACGAAAACATGGGAGCGACGGTGTTACGCCATATGTGGCCTAGGCAGCAAACAGAGCGAACAAACCGGTCCCGGGACTAGGCCGACTCCACCGCCGCGCTTCGCCTGGCGCGTAGGGGCGAGACGCCATGATTGACGCGTTGACTTCTGCCTTAGTCGGAGTGGAGGACGGACATGTCTTTTTTGGGTGCAAAGGAACTCGGGTGGCCATGGGCTCAGGAGTGCAGCTTCCATGCTGGTGATGGTCATGTGCTCCTACACAAGGTTCGTGAAGTTGAACATGTGGCCCATGTGTGCAGTGTGTTAAGGATCGGCTTACAGCGCTAATGCGCCTTCTCGTTCCACGATGTTCACGAGCGTTAAGCTAGGAACCTGTTCATCAAACATGAGACTATGATGGTCTGTCGTCACGTCTGAAGCTGCCGGGCGCGCTGGAGTCAGTAATGAGTGTTATGTAGGGATATCCGACGTTTTCGATTGATTACAAGATACCAAGCACCATAAGACGCTGTTTACGGCTTAGGACTAGCAAGGTTATAGCACACGCGAGGTTTATCACCATGCAGAGGATATCAAACTGTAGAGATGTGGCTAATCACCGTTCGGAGTCCATGCAGATAAGTCTTACCAATGTAGTGGAATGTCCATCTTTCCCCAGTTAAGAAAACAAAGAGGCTTAACGATACCCAGCATCCGAGCACCGATTCACGAGTCTTATTGCTCTCAAATTGCATGGCTATGAATCCGGCCAGGCCCTGCTGTGTTGGCCGGAAACATCAAGGCATTTGAAGTGATTCACCTTTTTCGGAGACCATGACAAAGATACTGAAAAAGCGTTTAGCGTGTGGATATTAACGCTGTGAGCTAGCAGAGACGCTTCTTTGCACTGCTTTCGCGGCATGAACTTTCTCGACTAAGGCCTAAGCGCTTGACATTCGAGACCAGACTCAAAAGCCAGCATCCGCTGGTCGCTTCCTGGCTATAGTTGGCGTCACCATGGCTCGGGCAGTGTAAGTTCGCTTAGTGTTTTGTATATGACATTTTCTACAAAACACTAGGCGAATTTACGATTGTCCGTTCTCCTCCATACCGAAAGGTACTGGTCTTGTTTCGTTGCGACGCCTGGTGTCCGAGATGAGGACCAGGTTTTGACCCGTGGTTTTTAATTTTTTGTAAGCTGCAAATAGCAAGCTTTGCAACCTAATGTGCAAGTGAAATTTTGTTTGCATGGTAATCATGCAGCAGCACCTGCCCTGATCAGGTTGCAAGATTTTACCTGAAAAATACTGTAGCATAATTTTTAAAGACTTGCGTTGATTATTGTTGAAACAGCATGGTAGCACGATATGTGTTCGTACTCATATACACTCATCAAAAGTGTAACTGATGGGGTCATGCGACTCAAGCCAGAAAATTTCCGGAAAGCTGACGTTATAACATGCTCGGCCCAACGTCTCACTCATAACGACATCTTATGTGGTAAGGTTTGAGTTGAGTCTGCCGCTTCAAGAGTACCTTAAGGATGCGTCTTTACAACAGTGCTGGGCCCCTGAAATAAGCCTCGACAGGGATAATACAAAACATGGTGTTGGGCAAGGACGTCCTGAGAGAGGCATGTCCGTAGGCAGAATAGGGATGCCATTCCCGGAATCCTAGGACTCAGGAATTCCGGAGTCCCGGAACGGAAGCAATGCCGATCCCGATTGTATAAATAATTGCGGAAACCGGGCGCTGGCATGATCTGTGTTTGCAAGAAAAGAAACTGTTCAAAGGCGTGACTGGTCAGCCCAGGATCTTGATATACGGGAGAAAATAGGCGATAATCATTCTTCATCTGAATATGTGATTTAACTGCACCAAATCTGTATTAGAATGTTGAGACCTGTTTACAAACAGCAAAAGCATCGTGTAAAATGGCCGCCTCAGAAAGCTAGCCTGCATATGGGTAGGATACTTTCCGCAAAACTGGCATATCACAGTGCTCGCATGGAAGACTGATTTGAGAGCATTTCGCAACTTCGCAGATCTAGCGCCAGCGTCTGCTGCATGAATGATGTCGCTGCTGCTGACGAAGAATGCTCGAAAGGAGGTTTATACCATGCTTGTTAGATGCAGTGAAGTTAGCGTACCGGCTCATATTGTAAAAGTTATACAAATTTGGCTTCTTGCAAGCGTAAGGTGTATGTGGAACGGCGTGTGTTGAATACGGCTTCACGAGCCCATGACTCGGACGTAAAGGTTAGGTGCGTGTCGCAGCGGAAATCGACATTACAGGGTCCTGATCAGATATGCTAGAATCATGCACCGGTTTAATGGCATGCCACAACGGCAATTGGGAATGGGTTACCAGCAAAACGGGTTTAAAATGAGCTTATGAACTGCATCATCTTAATTACCAATGTTGCCTTTGTATTGTTGAAATTGGTGTTGTTTCAGATGACACGATCATTCATAAATGTGGCTAATTAGAAGAAACTGGTTTTTAATTTATGCTTTGGACATAGGAAGGGCTCCATGACGAGATATAACTTCATTGGGCTGCACGGTATGTGGATATTTGTCCAAAAGCTGCTTAACCTGAGGTTCGGTAAACTAAGGATCAGAGTGGGGCACATTCTCACCAACTACTGCTGGAACTCAGATTTGTCCTGCGATCAGGCAAGCTCCGCATTGTAACTAGTGCCACCAAAACACTGAATAAACCTTGTGCGAAGACAGTGCATCTCGCTGCTTGGACATAAATACTAGACAGAGTAATTCTATCCCGGGATTGACAGTCCTAGTACAGGACATGAATTATCAAATATGCAGCAAAGCCCTTCTGATATTAAGTCAAGCACTTATTACTCGGTCATTTGATGCCATTTTATAGCTCGCCAAAAAAGTGCAACTGCACAAAATGTACCTGCTACTGTCTAAATGCCAGCGTTAAAATATGACTTATTTTTCGAAAACTGCATCAATTGCGTTTGCATAAAGATAGATATGTTGAGCCGTAGACTAAATCTTTCTCTATTAAACCTCCTCTATCATTTATATAGCGGGTTTCATGCATCTGTCAACGTCGTTATACTTCATGATGGTGATTGTGATGAGGTGGTTAGCCATCAGCGCAACTGCCGAGAATGAAATACAGACCCATAAGCTATTAAGCTGATCGCTGTTCCCGTCACGACTGTCTAGGTCGGCGGCCAGGGCGTCCTAGAGCGTGTACACATATATCCCTCGAGCACAGTCGGAATGCCTCCAGATTATGCTGAGGCCGAAGAAGCTTTGTGGGTTACCTGGGCAGTATCACTTGCTCCAAGGAGGCCTGAAAAAGAGAGGTGTGGCACTTTCTCAGTAGTCCCACCGACAGGCAATACAAGCCTTCTCATTTGCCCCGCTTAACCTATTTGCATCCTTGCCAATCATGGAAAGAATGCGCTGTGCAAGCTGCAGATTTTATCTGTCAGCAAATGGCCGTAAAGCTCTTCAGAATCACTCCCGTCTTACACGCGAGCCTCATGAAGGCGCCTGTAAATCAATGCAGAGTTGGTGCATGGCGAACAGGCACGGAGCCGCCATACTGGATCAGCTTTCTCAAAATGGCCGACGAAGAATTGCATCAGGCACTATCCTCTTTTGAAAGCGTCAATGGGTACGTGTGAAGGTACATTTGGAAATTTGGAAGCACGACTAAAGACGCCCACAGTGTATCGTCGTCTTCTTGTGAATTGCACGTTGTGCGAATCTTAATGGACGTCCGTCACTCCATGCGAGGCAGAGCACTTTGGAGGCTCTGTTTCGGAAATTTATGTTTTCGTCCGCTCACCCCATTCCCGCCAGCTCGTGATCTGGCCTGCTATGGAAGTGCATTCGCTCCTGCTGTAGAAAGTGTGAATAAAGTTTTTAAAAATAGTTTCTTCCGCATGGGAACAGTGAGCAAAGGCAAATGCTCAACGACCAGCGCTCGGCAAATACGGCTCATGAGGTAAACTGCCTGATTTTCATCCTGATAGCACATTAAAGTAGTCCAGTTTCACTGAATCTTCAAGCCAACTGCCTTCCTTGAGTAGGCTGGAGGCTTTCAGCCGGCGGTTGGGTTAGGTCCCATACTCGCGGCAGTTTCTGTACCAGACCGACTTTGGGTGTATATGCAAAACGGTGCCGGATGCTGCTTACTTTTTCCTGGTGTTAGAACCGGTTCTGATGTTAAGCTCGATACGGACTGGCATTTCCACTTCTTAAGAAAAGTGCGATATTCTGTAAGAGGAGCTGTTTACCTGCAAAGTCTGGCACGTTCCAATGGTTAGTTCGGCTTATGTTTTGATGACGGCACGCGGCTGACGTGGCGGCAGCATCCTCCGCCTCAGTTCCCAGTTTCCCTCTGATAGAGATGTCTAATGCTGGCTATCTTGTGTCCCATCACGAGATCCTGGCCTTGGACGAGGGCTGTCAGCCAGAGTCGAGAGATGACCATGTAGCATTCATTTTTGGTGAAGATTACTGGTCCATTTCTCCCACTGACAATGCCGCCATGACATTCTTGGATGCTCTTTCTTGATGTTCTCTACATGGCGGTTGGTGCTAATCTTGGAATTTGTGGACAGATTGGCTTTCGTTCTGTCGGGGGTTGGATGCAAAATCCTGTACAATATTTTCGGATGCAAGAAAGAAGCAATAAACCGCGATACTGTGACGGTTCAGGCTCACTCGTGAGGATTTCAACAACGTGCGCAGAAAATCACCCTCATAACTGGTCGGATCTCAAGCCAGTTTGCACCCAAACATTGTAGGGAATCGCACCGAAATCTGCCGTAACTTGTGAGCTTGTGAGTTGACGAGTTTCTCTGGACATTTTTCGGCAAAATGTGTAACTTGCAATTTCCGCGATCATAACGTTAGTACGTTTAAGAGCTAATAGCTGCAAGACTATGCCGTGATGATTCGATCTCAGACATGAACCCAAGTAAGAACCCTGAGCTGCAGTCGAATCCGAGTCTCGATTTCTTTTGGTCTATGCAGAACAACTCCACCCTCCACTTGTTTCATAGGTTCAAATCAGAGCCCATCATGCACTCCAATCCGACTCCGAGTTCCACGTCTGCCGCGTGGGGTCTGAACATGAAATCCGATCTTGTAAATTTCAGTTTTATTCTCCTTTTGAAGAACATGCCTTGGGACTGAAATGTAATGACTAACGGAAGAGTGCCACCTTTGAAGGCTGCCACAAAAAGCAAGGAATGCGCGGAGCTAAGTATTTATGTGATGCAGTTGAGGCTAGTTATTGTACCAATGACAAGATCGGTGACTAGATAATAGTCAGGCTGCTAGTTAAAGATCAAGAAAAGGCTCCCCTGACATGAAATACAAAAGCTATTTTGACGAAATGTAATGTAGGTCTGTGAAGGCTGTAAACGGATTTGCATCGCTTGAAATGTGATTGCCGCCACGTTGTATGCCAAATAACGACTAAATCTACGGTACTCAATATTTCGAGCTGCGCTTGACCTGAGTAGTCATTCTACTGCAACGTATATGTGATCTAATTTTTCCTGAATCCATATATTTTTGCATCACCAATGTAACCTTATGCAAGGCTGACGTAACTCTCAGATCGTACCATATTGGATGAATTTAATCAAAACTCCTTCAAAGTGCCCGACATTCGTAAAAAAGCCTGGATCGCATGGATCCTGTCAATAGTTTCGCAACCAGGCAAGCCGGAGCGTTGTCCTTTTTGACTGATCGTTCACATCTGTAAGTGAAGTAGAGCAATTGCAAACAAAGCTGTATTTATGCGAAGTAAGAAAACAAAGCTGAGTGCATCGCTGTCAGCGTTAAGTTATACTTAGAAAAAGAACGCACATCAAATAACAACAGCGCCAAGCACTTTACCATAAAGCTATGCAGTGTGGTCTGGGCTTTTAAATCACTATATTCATCATAACATGCATCATATTTTGATGGCGATAGTCATCAAAATATGTGATCTCGTGGCATCAATAGAGGTGTGGTCTTTTGAATCATTACAATCATTACAACATGCATTATATTTTTATGGCGATAGATACAATATTGATATAAAGAAATTCAATAATCCAAAGAGCATAATTCATCCAAGAACCCTTTTACACGGCAGCAACTGAAGGTAGTCTTAGAATGTGCAAATCTATTCGCCGTCACAGCTACAAAGGCCCTAGGCAAACAGCTACACCAAGCTTTTCCTGACACCAAGTACCGTCTTGCCGCCGCGCTGTCGTCTTGAGTGTATTAATATTCAGTCCTGCACATCATTGAGAGCATGTGCTGCCCGTAATGCGAACGCATATTTCTACCATCCCGATGACAGCCTTTGGAATAAGGCTGTGGCATATGTGGAACTCTGATTAGCTTAGCTAACGCACCACGCTTCACACTTTTATTTTGCATTTTGAAAGGAGACCGATCAGTCGTTTGAGAAATTGTTGACCGTATTGAACCCCGCACAGGCAAATGAAAACTTTTTTGATCATACCTCTCCCTCCGCCCCTCTATTCCACATCAGGTTCTATGTGACTTGGATAAAAGACCACTTCTCACCCTTTGAAAATGGACATCATATTTATTACTTTTTGCGGCCAGCGAATGCAGCCTGCGTGGGCTTGAATGCTTAGTCGCTTCTATTGCATGAAATAGGTCACAATCCAAAGGTAAACATTTTACATCAGATGGTTGATGTTGGATATCGGTGTGCTTCTTGCTCCAAAAGGGGCAAACGCATTCAAGCCCCATGCCAATTGTATTGCTGGTTAAGAAAAAAAACAATGGATGTGGGGCTCGTTTTCAAATGGCGGATAGCCGTTTTTCTCCAAGTCACATCGAGTCACTTCGCAGGGACATCTTGCATTGGATGTCACTAGGTAGGTACTTATAAAGCTAATTAGTAACATTGTCACTTCATAATACAACAGATAAGATAAAGCTATTGTTCGCAAAGATGGGTTTTATGTTCATATACAAAGGAGGTTAGTATGCATATTTTGTCATGTGACGAAATTTGGAACACAAATGGCAAATCTAACTTGGTGTTACGCGCTAAGCTGGAATTGGTTTTATGCAACCATATTCCGTGAGTGCTTGGGCCACAAGATATTGACACTGTTTGTAAGTTCACCAACAGCGCAACTTTACAGTCCACTTTTCAGTGCGATCTTAATATTAAACGCTATGTGACTGAACTGCGTAACACCGCCGCCAGCCGGTTTTGTTAGTCGATTCGTGCAAAGTAAGCGGAAGAAGCAGCTTGGGGCTTAGGCTTTCGTCGCATTCAGGTAAAATGAGGACGTGCTGAATTTGCACTAATTGAATCGAATTATATCGGTAGTTAATAAATGGTGAAGTTGATGGTGAAGAATATATTAGAATTTACTTGAGTGATTTAATTGTGAAGTTTATTATTTATCCGTAGAGGCAGCCATAAAAAGGCACTCGTTAAGGGGATGCCAATAATGTAGTTTATGATAGATCTTGTAGAATGTTTGTAACTCCTAAGATTGACGAATGTCCTGTGAATTCCCATGCAGCCTTAGGTGCATTACGGAGTTTGGAGAGAGAGGAGAGAGAGGAGGAGAGAGAGAGAGAGAGAGAGAGAGAGAGAGAGAGAGAGAGAGAGGAGAAGAGAGAGAGAGAGAGAGAGATAAGAGAGAGAGAGAGAGAGAAGAGAGAGAGAGGAGAAAGAGAGAGAGAAGAGAGAGAGAGAAGAAGGGAGAGAAGAGAGAGAGAGAGAGAAGAGAAGAGAGAGAGGAGAGAGAGAGAGAGAGAAGAGATAGAGAGAAGAGAGAGAGAGAGAGAGAGAGAGAGAGAGAGAGAGAGAGAGAAGAGAGAGAAGAGAGGATGGAGAGAGAGAGAGAGAGAGAGAGAGAGAAACAGAGAGAGAGACCGTGGAGAGCTGAAGCAGCTGCACTAACGCCTTAGAGCAGCATTGATATTCATTTAGCTCGATCAATGCGCACGCAAAAATTGCGATTGGCATGCAGCGTCTCAGGGGCTGTCTGCCACTTGACACCACACTAGCAACGCGTGTAATAACCCAATACGACTTCAACCTCAGATCAAAACATCAAAGTAGATTGACCTTTTAAAATGCAAAAATGTAAACAAAAGAAGGTGAAGCCACCAGGCCTTGGTATGTTGTTACACCTGATGAAAACATAAGACCGGCAGTGGTAAGTGTTTCATAAGTGGCATTTCGCTTGCGTTACTGCCAAAGACTAAAATAGAGCCAATACCCACCAATTTCATTTTCAAATATGGGGTGCGGGGTGCAGTACACCTTTACCAACCGAACTTCTTAATGGGCGATATCAAAATGTCTTGATTCGTCTCTCATGATCAAACGTACAGTAGGAAACGTCAGCATCCGATAACGCAACAATGTTTGCATCATCACATCGTTGGCCAGTATCTCCCGGTATATCGGAGATTGATAACTTAGAAGATGAACTCTGAACTTATAATGGCAAAAAGAAACATGAACTGAAGGGTCTTCCTTCATTAAAGAAAGCTTTCATTCTGCACCTTTTTCGTCCGCAACTTCTTGTCTACATACCGTAGGCTCCCGCGTTGAAGTATTGCTCTACAAAATGGCACAAATATTTTCAGCATGAATTTGCATGCTTACCATCAAATGCTGTGTTTATGGATGCTTTAAGACAGTGAGCATAAGCGAATTGGTTTCATAAGTTCCCATATAGCCTAAGAGGCTTCACGACAGACCAAACAGAGCCTCGTGAGCTCTAACACAGCCCAGCATTGCCCAGGTACGGGTATATCCACTGCTGGGGGCTGGTGGAGACATGCCCCCCCTCCCCCATACAAAAGTCTTAGAATGGATTTTTGTTGTAACCCCCCTCCTCTTCCCCGATGATTAGAGTAGAATACACTTTGCATGCATTTCATGTTTTTTCCATTCAAGGTGTCATTGTCAGGGTTAAAATTGCCCCCCCCCCCCCCCCAAAGAGATTCCAGTTTAATTCCTCCAACCTTGATTCCGTCGCCCCCCCCCCCCCCCCCCCGCTCTACATCTCAGAGATGTGATTACCCGTGCACACGAGCAAACAAAACAGACCCAAACCTTTCGCTCGCCTCGCTCGCTCAGTACTTTGAATAGGCGCGACAGGCTCCATTCACCTATGTATGTAAGTGTCATTCACATGGTGATGGCAATCCCGTTGGTGACGACCTCGCCGTCACATCTGCCCATCACCCTCGTCACCTCGTCCCACGTCCGCGCAAGCCCTCGCTGATTTAAACAGGTTTGTCAATTCATCTAGGCACTGTTTCGAATATGAATTGGCGGCAAGGGAATGCATTCTCATGAAAAAACAACGAAGTTCAAACGATGCCTACGGAGCCTAGGGGGCGGGAGTAGCTATAATGCATGCGATTGTGCAATGATACATCTGTTTATGTTTGAAAGATTATGGTTCGGAGCGTCCATGACATCCCATCCAAGTCGCATCCCGTTGCCTGTATGTTTTTCAGGATGTCAGTGATGGGAGCCAGGCCACTCCTGCCCGCAAAGATATTTGCTTTTGTACGTCGTCTTCGGGGCGTGATGTCAGCTTGATCAAGGAGGAGTTGAGCCGCCTGCCTTGCATGGAAACGACGAATACGGAATTTCCGCCAGCTCGATGCAATAATCGCCGGCAGCGAACATTGAATCAGAAAGTGATGGGGAAATTAAGGGACGGGCCCAGCAACAGCCAGGAAGACGATGGTATCAGAGCAGAAAAAATGCATTAGGCTGCGATACAACAATCAAATGACGACAGCATGCAAATGGTCAAAACTGCTACTGGAGATATTTTGCAACCTCGCACTACTGGGAGGCGAAAACTATTCCACCCTTTGGTCTGACTTAAAAAGCATACAAATTAAAGCTGCGGGCAAAACATTTCTGATATATTTGCAAAGGAGGAAAACGGTACGTTTATTGAGCGAAGAACATCCACATTGGTCTGTGGCTGTTTTATTTACAACTCCCTAAGTAAGAGCGCCGCTCACCGCGAGCGTCGGCCGTTCGCACGCTGTGACCGGGCGCTCAGAAAGGCACGCTTTCGCGGAGCGATATTTGTTCCTCATCACACTTCCCGGCTTGTGGTTTTTCACTGAGCAAGCAGGCACCGCTCTCGGCTCGACCTCAAATCACACCACGCCAAGTAACGACCTGTTCGCCGCAGTCTGGTGCCGCTTTGCGCGGAAGGGACACGACGAGTCGGAGACGTGGCCGAAGCCGAGAACATTCCCACGCGTCTGCGGTTTCATACGTGTGCGTGAGCATCTCCCCAGCTTCGCTCTTTTTTAGAACGAATTGTGTGAGGATAGCAAAGTTGCCCCATTTGCCCAGTTATGTTGTTTTCAATCTGTGATTGATCAGGGCTCAGTTGATCTCGTTTGATCCTATTTCTCGGCAATTACGCCATAAATGTGTGGCATGATACTCGCTTGGCGCGTTGTCTCGCTAAGTGTTGGTTGTTTGCGAGTAAATGTGTTGATATCCGTTATAATGAATATTTCGTTTGTGTTTGTGGATGGAAAACATTTCGCATGCTGAGTCTGTTTGACTCCAAAGCGAATTAATATACTACTGCGGTGACAAGCACTCCAGATAACATCTAGGTACTTTTCCTGAAAATGTCTTAGCCCTTACACTGCTGGAAGCAAAGATAGCAATGGGGACAGATCTCCCTTTTTCAAGGATTGCCATTTTGACGACTTATACCTTACCCCAACTCCAGAGCGTGTGTTAAGCCACACAACGATCTATACGAACTAGTGATCTAGATCTAGATCTAGTGATCACAAACTAGTGAACTAGCGATCTATACAAACTTGTGATCTAGACCTATTGATCTAGAACTAGAACTAGCGATCTATACGAACTTAGCAACAACAGAGTGGCAAGGAAAAGCAGCGGGGCAGAGGATCAAACCTAAATGACACGTGGTGCCATGGGAGGACGCAACGTAGAAAAGACCGTGTCCAACGGCCACACGGGGGAGCTTTTACAACGTCGATATGTCAAAACTGTGGGAATCAAGTTGCAGGAAAAGCAATTTTGCATTTAACGCAACCACATTCTGATATCCCGTCGCAGTTTTGGGCCGCTAGCGTCGTTTTTTACCTCTTGTTATAAAGAGTTTATTGCGGCTGCCACCAACTTCCGGCGTAAGGGGATTGTTAACCATAAACGTTTCAGGTAGCCGCCAACCGGGCTAGGGCACTGAAATGTTACATTTGCTTGCATTCGGTTTCGACAGTTGAAATATAGCCCTGTCATACCTGGCATGTATTCGTGAAAGAACGTGACTGAGATGGTTGAGGCGACTCGTTTTCCTATTGCTGTGGATAAAATGTCTAGTACGGGCCAAGCAGTGGCTGTCGTATTCTAAGCATCATATTTGAATATAGAAATATTCAAGACGTTATCGTTCGTGTTAAAATAGTTTGGTAAGAATGTATTTCGTAAGCTGTTCAGCGCGGCTGCGGGAACATTACCCATGCACAGGAGAAGTACTACAGGCATAATCCCTTCTTAAATAATGACTAGGTTAAGAAAAAGGTCCATTGATATGATTTTTAGCTACGAGCCTTTATCAAAACGTCGCTGAGCAGTGTCAGTGTCAGCACTATTCACTAATTTCATACAAACGCCACTCATTGAAAGTGCGTGCGCGTAGTTATGTGTGTAATATATAAATGCTTGTTTTTTTGGTGGAATGCGTAATTTGTGCAACAATAATTTCGCTGCTCATAGATTTTTTTACAAAGGCCGGCAGCCGGAACAACATATCAAAATACCCCTACCTTTTCACATAGTCACTTTTTAACTAGAAGAAAGGCTACTCTACTACTCTCAAGTACTACTCTCAAGAACGTATTTGTTTAAAGAAGGCATGTTTAAGATCTTGGATTAGCCCTGTGCTTTCTCCGCCTCCGCTCAAACAGTTTGGTAGCCGAACTAACAGATGATCAGAAGGGTAAAGTGACTGTGAATAGTCTTAACACGCGCCAGGGTGGCCGGTTGCATTCCCTTCGCTCGGGTGGGGGTCATTTTGACCACCGAGATCTCAGCAACTAAGAGAGCTAGAGACACTAAATTTACAGGGTGTGTTGGCCTGTACGTGAACTCACTTAGGTCAAAGTTTGAAGTTCCTAGGTTGTGACCTCTGGATCGAACAAGGTAAAATTCCAGGTTGATCTCCAAAGCGCCCCTTGAACCTAGATAACCATTCTAAGCAAAAGGTTGCATGCTCATCTAAGGTCAGCGGCCTTGTTTGACCTTTTGAACATCATGGTGACCAAAATCATACAAGATTACGCTAGGCAGTATGTTTCTATAAAACAAAATGTTGATCTGGGTCATTCTAGGCCAGTGACCTATTCTGATTTTTAAGAAGACTTTGGAAGGTGTATAATACGGTTCCTGTTATCATTGAATTCAAAATGAGACCAGAAACTACCCCACGAAGCAAGCACTCGAGTAATAAAAAGGCTGCTTTTTACCTTTGCCTCACCTTCAGACCTGCCCTTAGGTAAATGTAATTTGTATATTCGATTGCTATGTTGCGCAAGAAAGTATCTCAGAGATGTATGGCTTCGTCTAACACTCCGTTGTTGGATCAGATTGAACGATTCACTAGAAATTGCCTTAACTGAAACCATGGCCTGACTTTGACCTGCCATAGGTCAGCAGCCTTACAAGGTACATCTAAATTTTTTATGCCAGACGATTTGTTATTCAATTGTCTACAGCTATCTTAAATTTGGTGCGGCTGCGCCGTTTCGTTCGGAAACCATTGCGGAAAACCTATGGGGTGCCAATTTAACCCCTCACCCGAGCGCATCTTAAACCTTTAGTATCGGCTCAATAAAACACGTATGAGATATTCCGAACAAGTGAGAGAGCTATCATTCAGTGTTGGAACAAAACGAGGAAGGCAAAAACGACAATGCAGACTTGCACTGAAAGAAATAAAAATGGCTCTCTCCTCAATTAGATGCCACCAGGGAAGGAAACTGAAATTATAACAACTGGGTCCAATCTCCCCGAAGTTTTCTTGGTCACTTGTAGACTGTGGGCAACATGCCGCACACTGTGCGGGCGTCCTTTTTGGCCGACCATGTAGACACATGCTCCAGGTGGCATGGTATGTAGCCGATAGTACCTCCCTGGAAGCAGGATACAACAATAAGTCACTCGCTAGGAGATTTTAAGGGTGCGTCAACTACTTCGGTTATTTGTGTAGGTCACTGATGATTCTTGGAGAATTATACAACTAAAGCCAGCCTTTCCACTGACGAAACCACTGATTTGTGAGGAACTCGAGCTACGATGTCATTTTGTATTTTATGACAATGCCCGTCGTTGAAAGTGTGTGCGCAGGCTTATGTGTGTGAGGTAGAAAGGTTGTGTTTTGTATTGGTGGGCTGCATAAGTTGTAGCCATACGCATTGTTGTGCTTGTACTTGGCACTTGTCTGCCGTGCTTGCTTTCAGGAAGATGATTGAATTCCTCCGAAACGTCGAAAACCCGAATCAGGCGGGTGAGGACTTTGAAATCAGCCTCACCGTAAATGCTGCGCAATCTTGTGGTGTACACCCCAACGCGTCCGACAGAACAGCTGGGTTATGGTTCAGTGGTTAAGCAAGAAGAACAAGGGATACGTCACGCACTTCGAACGACATTCACTTCGCGCCACAAAACTCGGCAGTAACTAACATTTTGGTCGGAAATAATATCGTGATGCAGTTGTGAACCTGGACTGCTGTTTATTCGAAGTAAAGCGGCATTGATTTCCTCTCACGGATGTTATTTTACTACGGTTCTGTGTGCATCGTAGCAACTTTTTTACTTCGTATCGAATGGCGCAGTGCTTAGAATGGCGGTAGCTGATCGGTGCAGTCACAGCTTTTTAACGCTCAACTTAATTCGTGAAATGTAGCATTTGACAGCTGGAATATTTCAAAGGTCTGTCAGGTCAAGCGGGGGGTTCTGTCCTTTATGCAAGCGAAGGCATGCAACTATCTGAACAAACATGAACCATTTATCGCCTTACCATGCAGTTTTGGAGCTGACGTTCCCTAGGGGCAGGACGCATGCTTATTTCTCTTACCATGCAGTTTTGAGCTGACGTTCTGGTGGGACGGACAGCATGCTTTTTTGTTCTCCTACGCTTTATGTCGCGGTTCGTAACGGCAAAGACGAGAACTTTTTCTTGTATGTTTGATGTGGATTTATGAATATATACTACATACATACATACATATATACATGCATGCATACATACCTATGGTACACATATAGACATATATGGCATTAGATGAGGTTAAACGATGTTTATTGATATGAACACTATATATATATATATATATATATAGTATATATAATATATATATAAATGTGCTTCAACTGAATACAGAAGTGTTCATGGGTAAATCCAGCCGATATGCTATCAGCAATATGTTGAACCTGGTGTCCTCTTCCATAGTTGCATGCTGCTAGTGTCTTATTCTCATTTGTTTGTGACGAAACAGGCGATCTGTTTTCTATGTTGCTTTGTGCTGTCAATCAGATGTTATCGACCCAGTTGCATGCGCGTCTTAATATTATCAATACTTGGATAACATGACCTGGTAAAAAAGCAACGGAAAACCACGGGTCAGGTTCATGTATAGTACTGTAGTGAAATGCGTCCAGTGTTGGTAAGGTGTGCTTTTGTGAGGATGCTTACGCTATTTATGTATCCGGCATTCTTGAATAATTGGAGGACTAAGCATGGTAAACCGTGCGGCCGCATGTCAGGCACGTGATACAACGGACCAGCCACTGGAGTTGTCCTTTGTTGTAATGCTGAACGCTAGCTGATATCAATGGCGGAGATGAGGTATTAGCATCACGGGTGGGATAACTGTGTAATTTCGCTGTCCCCATGCGGTGCGCTTCAAGGCATTCCAAAAGCTCGTTCTTGGCCTCCGCCTGAACATTTCTTGATTTATCGCGTGACACGTGCGAACTTGTAAACACAGGGGCTATTGGGTATTATCAGGTCAAATATATCAGGCACGGCACAGCAGACACAAAATAGTCCGTGTTAAACCTGCACTAAAGAGAGGTCAGGGCCTGCGAAAATCATCATTCAGATTGAGACACAAGGACTAGCGCGACCATTTGCCGTTACATGAAACGCTCACTAGGCCTCGCGGCAAACAAAAGGGTCAAACAGCCCGAATCGAGTGGAGAACGGTGGAAGTCAAAGATGGAGCTGTGCACAACAAGATAATCAAACACTTGCAGCAAGGACGGCCTCATAAGTGTCATTTTAAGTGGCAAGTCTGTTTTTGAATTCGCACAGCCGTCAAGCCCCAAAAACAATTGTGTTTGGGCGAAAGTATCACTTCAGCGCTTTTGAAAAGAGGTTAAAGAAGTTTCAAAGGTGATGGTCTGGTCAACAATGATTGCGCCGGGGCTTACGGAGCTGTACATGGTGCCGCAAAACAGGCTGCTAACGTAGAGTATGTCGAGTATGTATGTATGTGTATGTATGTCGAGTATGTCGAGGAGATTCTCGAAAACTCTCTCACAGTGATCATTCCACGGCGGCGAGCTGGGACACCGCAAAGCAAGACGATGTGCAACACACCGGTCGCCATTTTTGTGCGAGACGGCGAGTCCGCTCACACGGCGAAACGGCGAGTCCACTCACAGGCAGCATAGAGAGCCCAGCAGTGGCCCCAGGTGACTGTTCCGGGGCCCCGCGCAGTAAGGCATGGCCGAGGAACTCCCTCACCAGGTGACTGTTCCGGGGCCCCGCACAGTAAGGCATGGCCGAGGAACTCCCTCACCAGGTGACTGTTCCGGGGCCCCGCACAGTAAGGCATGGCCGAGGAACTCCCTCACCAGGTGACTGTTCCGGGGCCCCGCACAGTAAGGCCATGGCCGGGAACTCCCTCACTAGGTGATTGTTCCGGGGCCCCGCACAGTAAGCATGGCCGAGGAACTCCCTCACCAGGTGACTGTTCCGGGGCCCCGCACAGTAAGCCATGGCCGGGAACTCCCTCACTAGGTGATGTTCCGGGGCCCCGCACAGTAAGCATGGCCGGGGAACTCCCTCACTAGGTGATTGTTCCGGGGCCCCGCACATAAGGCGTGACCGAGGAACTCACTCAAGGTGACCGCTCCGGGGCTCCGGATAGTAAGATAGCATGGTCGAGGAACTCCCCTGACCAGGCGATTAGGTGATCAGGTCCTGGGCTACGGACACAGAAGGCATGACCGGGCAACTGCCTGACCTGAAGCCCATCCATACTCTGTGGGCCATCCTGGAGGTGCGCCTCAACGAGATGGGCCCTCACAAGAGCATCGCGGGGCTGTAAGCAGTGCTGTGGAATGAATGGTCGAACATCTCGCCCTCCCCCCCCCCCCCCTCAGCTGGTGTTTGGCTCGCCAAATAATATTTCCAATTGTGTAGCATTGAATAGGGAGTACGGCGCTCTGCGAGTAAAAAAAAATTCACATGAATCTAGCGTGTTTTACAAATGGTGGTAAGGAAAGAAAGAGTCATGAAATCCTGCAGTGTATATTATTACAGTAAACGAGAATGATAACCTAAAAAGTTATTACATTCATGAATGGCGTTGTCTTTGGATGCATTCATCACTTGGAAGCGTTCTGTGGGTTGAAGTTATAATAACGTGTCGTCCTAGTGTTTGGTATTATGAACTTGACACAGCCACTGCATGAATGTTACTCATGCGCATTAAGTCCAATTGTGAATTTGACTTGAATGCTATGCGATGTGAGTTTGATTCCCGCAGATCACGAAATACACTCGGCAAATTGCGTCGTTCATAGCTTAAAATGGCGATCGGGGAATTTACTATCTTTTGACACGCACTTCTAATGAAAGTCAACAATGATTTAAGTAGGCAGAGGGAAGTTGTTTAAACACATTGTTGTAGAAGGTGCTAAAATGCAAACGTAATGCGTATGATCAATTTGAATGAAATTTTACGATATGAAGCGATTTGGGAGTTGATCTTAAGAATTATAAAATTTCCCAGGATTTTTGGCAGTAGTGGGTGTTAAATGATGAGTTAGACTGTCACCTTTTTTGAAGCTTTCCATCTGCCAGGTCAATGTCTTCGAAAAAACGACTTAAAATGGTACTGCCACCACAGATGATCTCTTCACACGGAACACAACCCACCAAAAACCACTGCAGACCCAGCCCCAGGCGGTGCCTGGGTAACACCTTAATGTGTGAAAGGTAAAGTAAAATTGTCCTCGAGTATGTTATGGATGAATGCTATAAACGGTGGGACGGAAATATATATCTTATTTGCGTTTCTGACAAGCTGGCAAAATTACTATATCTAAACACATCAGTGATGGAGGAGTTTTTAAAGCGTGATGATGCATTTGTGCTCACTTTTCGTTGGTGATGGATGTACGAATGCGAATGTAGGTTTAGTGGCCCCGTCGCATCCCTTACTCACATCAATATGCATGTCCCTTAAGCATGTCAGCTATCGATACGATGATGCCAGCATCAGAACGTAATAAACAGATTACCATATTGCCGGCAAGTGATGGCCATTTAATAGCGTGAGGTACTGTTTTCTGTTTGGTTATGCATGCGTCCATGTTTTTATTTATCTGGCTATATTTTGTCATGTGCACTGTCCCAGCAATTTTTTGTTAGCAACGATTTCACCATTTCCATAAGTCCATTTAGCTAAGCCCTCGTAACAATTTACACACCCAAACACCCGTCTGTGTTGCTCCTGGGTTTTGCCCTTGGCATTTCACACTCCTATCAACGTAGCCTGAATGTGGTCAATCTTGAAGCAAAAAACTTCAATACTATATATCACCTATTCAATTTTTAACCCTACCACTTGCACGAAACGGTGTTGGCCCTATTTCATCCTGTCATAACTCCGAGCCACTGGAAGCCTGCTATCTTACGAATTTGAGTCTGGGCGATGGTCATGATGCTCTAATTTAAAGGTCATGTCACCCAAGTTCACATCACACGGACAAGGCGAAATTTGCCTAAGTAAAAAGGTTCCCGAACTTCCTTTACGGTTTTGCATGCTGTACACAAGCCTTCATTTTAGTGGTCAGATATGTTGCTATGCAAGCCACAGTACGTGAGATCTGATTGGCAGATCCTCAACTTGGGGGTCATGTGGTCCTAATCACATCAGATAACGTCCAAAAAAGATGAACAGCGTATTTTAGAGCGGCTTGCAGATTTCGAACCAGTTTCCATGGCAAATGAGGGCTGCACCCTGTCGATAGTCGCAACTGTGTCATAGGCTTGTTACAGGCCTGGTCTAACTGCAAGACATCCTAAATTACGTCAATCTAGCAAAGTTTGGTACTACGCGCTGAAGAGATCAACTCAGCAGAAGCGCGTCATGAACTGTGGGCAGAACCGGCCCGCCAAATGAGTGTCGCGTTCCGCGTTGAGTCATAAGCTGCATATGACTCTTGATTTAGCAAGGCTTAATGGTACCCATACCCCACACCACACACACGTTCAAAGGTTAATATTTCTGGAAAATGCACTCTGCACATCTGCCAATACCATCCCACGGGCTGCGGAGATCGTCAATTAATGGGGCTTAGCATGACACAAGCAAGAAAGGCCTACAGTGGCTGGGGTTTCATCATTATGTGTTCATATGTGCTATGTGTTTTTGTGGTATGCTGGATCTATAGGCATTTTCTGGATACACATGTCGTGTTGCTGAGTGCGATTTTTTGCTTAATTTTGTTGACCTTTTCCACTGCGTAATGAGCCGCAGGTTGCAACGTCGAATACCGTTATGTGGCCAATGGTTGCTCTTACATCTTTTTGTTGGTGCTTCCTGGCATATTGAATGCCAGTA
>NW_023596921.1:41352124-41365381 GCF_011947565.3 Pollicipes pollicipes | reverse complement strand
CTTCTGGAGCCAGGGTCCCTAGCTTCGCATCGAGCCTCAACCCTTGCTTTAGTGACCTCGAGACACCGCGCGATTAATCTCGCTAAGCCAGTTTAACATACCGATGCGTAGCCACATAAAATGCTTTGGTAAGCTCCCGTAGTTTATTGCGGTCCGTTTTTAAGACGTTGCTATGTACCACGTGACCCGTGGATCCACCCCCCAACTCCAGAATTTATTGCTTTCCTCCGCTTCAGTAAGCCGGCAAGCGAATGCCATTGTAGCGTCACAGCATTGGTGATGTGGTGAGCTTTGTCACGCAAATATCCAGACCAAAACATGCATGACAGACATTTCTCGCTCTGAGGACACGTCTGCTTCTTTCGCTTGGGTGACAAGGCTGCATCGGAAAGACTACTTATCCCTACCCGTGTTGAGCATGTTGACAGCATGAGTGTTGACAGCATTTCAAAAGACCCACCGGATCACACACCAGATATGATCTCGCACCCGAGTGACAAGAAACGTAACGAAGCGCCACCGCATCATTAATAACGACTCGAATCGCTTAGGCATCCGAGTGACGCGTTAACGACGACACATTAATTTCTGTCCAACGTTTCCGTTCTCTGATCGGAAAAGTGACATACTCGGTTTGATAAGCGATTCGTTTTGAAATTTTACGAACGGCAAACCTGTTGTCAAACCGGCAATTTGGGTCTAGCGAGTCGGTGTGCTGCACATGTTTGTAATTGAGTTATCTGGGTTCGCGGCTGGGATGCACAGTGCATTTTTCCCGGTCTGTGCAGCACAACAACCATATTTCGCAGCTGTCCGGGCTAGTAATCTGTAGTTTATTCCCGCGGATTATGACTGCGCCGGTATACTTTCACAGACTGGGGGTCTGACATGGACGGAAACCTTGCCGGTGTCGGTAGAACCGATGATAATTCAGACACACCTCGAATTATGGTAACATCTTTTCAGCGGTGTCTGAAATGCTCCCGGTGCAAGCGTCAGTTGTAAGAAAGACAGGATAGCGTGTGGACACTTGAACACATAGACAACGTAAAGGAACATGCTTAAATCGTTTGGTCAACGAGTCCTTGCCGCAACCCGGTAGTAACTATGCCACGTTTGGCTGAAATGCCCTTGCTGCAACCCGGTAGTAGTCGTTTGAATTTTATCTGAAATACATTCAGGTGCATGGCCATGCACAACTATCCATAAAATACTACAATTAATGAAATAATTCCTTATCGGGATGGAGCTCGACGCAAATGCTTTGCATTTTCACAGAGGAGAGGGACCGACTAGAAGGTTCTCCAATTTCAGGATTTGTAGTACGAAGGGAAAACTGGTGCAAAAATTACTCTCTAACTCCGAGAATAGCAGAACAACAAAAACTTGGCAATTCCATGTTCTTGCTTTGTATCACTATCCTATGACGCAATACAAGGCAATATTGCTTCGATGTTTTGAGCGATAACGATGTGAAATTCTCAGTGTCCCGTTGACCATAAAGGCAGCACCTTGCGGCAACCTTCGATGTGGGCGAGGGGTGAGGAAAAGTTTCACACGGTTCGCCATTCCCGTTTCGCAGATGTTTTTATTAGGTTCAATCCCTTAGCACAGCACGCCTAGAAGGGAAATGAAGCTACCGAAAGATCGCTTTCCATTCCATTTGCTTCTAATTTAACGGTCAGTTTTATTTTTGTCAGGTGTTTGCTCCATAAAAAAATGGAAAAATGATTGAATTGCCTTCTTGCGAATACTATTGGAGGCGAATGCGTGGTAGTCATACTTTGGAGCTTCTTTGAAATTTTAACCAACGACGTTACGACGTAGAATCTAGGGCGGAAAAATGTTCATATAACAATTGTTCATGGATTTATTCGGATAGTGTTTTGCTACTTTGCTTATGACTGTGGCCTGTTTTGGGACAAATGGCACACATAATTGGATGTTATTTCCTTCAACACATGCCTTGGTGGGGGTCCATTCCCATGAGAATTTGCCTGCATAGCCCCCGAACGGCAACAGCATAGCAACCACCAAACTTGGCGTGGGCTGTAGGGTGGTTCAATACATGATAAAATATCAAAGTAAAATATCCCTATTAAGGCCGCTGACCTGAAGCAGCCCAAATCAGGCCATGGTTGCTAGCGGAAGAACTCCTGAGTGAATATTTGAAGCTGACAAAACAACAGAGCTATAGACGATGCCATACGGCTTTGAATGATTTCCTAGACAGTGGAAATCAGACCTTGCAACTAACTCGCATTGACATTGGGCGAAGCATGAGGGTCAAGCGAGGTAAAAGCAAAACGGTCTTTTAAATGGAAAACTTGCCTGAAAAGGTAGTCTTTAAGCTCATTTTGGAATTTTTTGGTCAGAATAACGTCCACAATATTTCTTAATTTGACGTCAAAAAGGCCAGGGAGCGGTCTGTGACCCTGAATTAACCTCCATTTATGCCATCGTTGTGGAATAGGACCACTAGTGAAGTTTCAGACACTAATTTAAAAATAAAGTATCACTATAATTAATGAAGGTTTTTTGGTCATTTCAGCTCTAAAATGCCAAATAAAGTCATTTATCTGGTTAATCCCCCCCCCCCCATGATCTAGAAATATATAATGTTTAAAGCTGGCTACGTGAGGAGGCCTGGGGTACTTGAGACAGCGATCTCCTGTTTTAAATGTTTGAAAATTATTTGACACAAAGGCTACAATCTAGACACCTAAAAAATTGACGAAATTCTAGTTTTTGATATCTCAAGGGAGGTCAAATGGATCCTCCGCATCCAAGCCGTGCTGTATTTACTGACAATCGGGACGCGCGTTTAAAGTTCTGGAACAGTTAGTGCGTGATGTTTTTTGTAGGAGAATAAAGTAATTTAAGCTGACAAAGTAGGTGTACTCTCTGAGGTCAAAGAAAAAACATAGGTAAACATTTGGAAGTATATCTATGGTAGATCTGGATGCCCTCCATATCCCGTCCTGGAACCACTGGGACCATCATCATCTACGGCAATTGCTGAACATGAACATCGATGCATTGCTTATCAGCTTCTTTCCTCAGTTAGTGTTTGCTTAGATGTGGCTTGAGCGCGAACCGAATTCTGCCAACTTCGGGTAAGAGAGCGTATTGTCACTCTGTTTGCGGGGAGGTTGTCGGCGGAACCGCAGGCCAGGCCCCGACCGCTCTCAGCCAGACGTTACAAAAACACCCCCCACGACGAAGCAGCTTCGCAAACTTCTAAAAATTAAAACCTTTTGATCGGGTGGATTTCTAGCATTAGCGCTCACGCTCAACAGTGCTGGCTGGGTGAGACCAAACCTCACAATCCGGTCGTGGAATTCCTAGTCACGGCAGCATTTTACGGCGAAAGTTGAACGTGCCGCAATACATGCAGCGTCCGGCTGTACTCTGACCATTATCTGGACATTATTACAGCTGGCAGCGTTTATCTCAATGCGACATTTAAGTAAAACAGTTTTCATAAATACGCGCCCGGTGGCTGGTGAACACAACGCCCACGGATGGGGCGCAAGAGGGGCAATTTGACCCCCAATGAGATGTCAAAAACATAAGGAAGGTAGACATACTAAATTCACGGAGGTAGAAGGTTCTGTATAGGAGCTCACTTGTGTCAAATTTTGAAGTCCCTAGGTCATGATCTTAATGTCAAAAAAGGTCAAACAATTTGAAGCTCTAGGTCGTGTGTCCAAGTGCCCTCAGAGTATTTGGCCTGTGGGTCCCTGCGAAAGGTCACGGGTGAAGAAAAACCACATGCGATTTTAAGATATTTAGAATTTAAGTAAGCGTCGAGGATTACACTGGGTGGTATGCTCCTGAAAAGAAAGGGTTAACCCGGGTCATTTAAGGCCAGTGGTCTTCCCTGACCATGAAGTTTAGGGAAGACGCCGTCTGATGTCCTCGTGAAAGAATTTTTTTTAAACAAACTTAAAAGTTACCCCAAAAGTAGGCTCTTCGGTAAAAAAGCAGGCAGGTTTTAATCCCGGTCTAACCTTCATCGTGACCCAAGGTCAATCAAAACAGTTGCAATTATAAATTTAATTGCCTAATTGGCTAAGAAACCATCTTAAATTTGCATGACTTCGTACAACACTCCCCTGACGCATCCAATTGAACGATTCCCTGGAGATACCTTTCCCGACAGCCATGGCCTAACTTTGGAGCTAGCACAGGGCAGTGACCATATAATGCAAATCTGATATTTAGGTAAACAGAATGGCTAGGAAATAGCCAACAGCAAGTGCAAAAGTTTTAGCACGGCCTAGACGTGCCGTTTTATCTTATTCTGGAAAAACCTACGTAGATCAAATTGACTTTCCCCCATCTGACGGGCGTAATAAACCGATTATAGTATTTAAAAAAGCGCTAGAAATGACTGTTGTCATGATATTGGTAAATACGTTTAATGAAAATCTATAAAAAAACCGGGTTATGCAACTTATCCGAAGGTGATAACCAACTTTATTGTCTTTAAGTGCCCAAACATTAGCATCCATATATTTATGTCATAATGTATCGGATGTATCGGCTCTCAACATTTTACAAACATACTCAAAATGACGTCATCTGATCAGTACACATCGTTTGCGCCATCATCTTTTTTACATTTACAACATACTCACAATGACGTCAACTGATCAGTATGCATCATTTGCGCGATCATGTACAACTGAATTTCAACATGTTTGTTTTGTTAGTTAACGTTCTGTGGTAAACAGACACAAAATTGCTGTGGCTTAGTACCTCATCAGTTTTTTTTAGTTTTTATCAGTTTTGGTAACTTATCCTTGCCAAAAACCGTAGCGCCAAAGGGGAAAACACGCCCTTTTATGAGGCGATAGAGACCATTAGCAGTCACGTTTGCACCCCGTGGGTCATAGGGCAGCCGGAGTTTGAGCCCGCGCATCAACACCGAAGAAGAGGGTTTCTGACCGCGCGGCTGCTGCCCCCACCCTCATTAATGGCGTGCAATGAATAATCGTTTTACTTCCATTTGTACTTGGTTTTGTTAAATAATATGTCATAAGTTGTTTCGCATGCATTCTTTAAAATTCGTGCTTCTTACCGCCGTCGGAATGGTGCAGTAATTCAATTATTTTTTTCCATTTGATACTTGTTGTCCAAACCCCGCCCCTGGATGTCATCGCATGGTCTGGAGATGTTAGATAAGGCAAGCACTGGAATGCTATGCTTCTGGTTACACATGTTTTACTTTTTCTTAACCCTCACCGTAAGATAGGAGGGATAGTAGTGGGCCCAAATTTTCTGAAATAACTTATGAACGGCTTTGTGCACGGTGTTGAAATTTTGGTTGCCTGAATCTACATTAGTATTGCACATGTTGTTGGGATTTGACGCTTCTTAAAATACTCGGGTCATGATCTCTGATCTCTTTCTCGGGGTCAAGCTGGTGACATTTTGCTCAAAAGTGACATCTAACTTTTTTTCTTGCCGGAGGTGCGCTCTAAGGGAATTACAGGCTACTGCCTTTAGCTGCATTACTCTTACGTTCATTACTCTGATTGTTTTTGCAAGATCTAATCATTTCAGAACAAGCAAATCAAAATTTGAAAGTGGACGAGATTCGACATTCGAAATTCATGTGATTTTAATCTTAAGGCCAGCTATCTTACAGCTTTTGAAAACCTTTTATATAGTGTTAAGCTCTTGCTACAGCTGGAGGGGCCAAATTAACAAAAACCTTCTCTATTTTGACCTGACATGGCATATCACGCGCCGCATCTGTCAATTTCCACGGGCGCCTCTGCGATCGAATTTTCTGATAGTTCCTCAACCCCGCTTTCTGCATCGCTGAAGTATGGTTAGTTCTTGAGATAACAGGGGAGCGTGCATTAGGTACTTATTTGACCTCTATGGCCTGATTTAACCCGCCAAAGGCCATATCCACCCCTGTTTTGTCACATCTTTCAAGCGCAGTTTAACAAGAGCCTTTTGATGTTGTTTTCGCTGCGACTTTACCCTGATTAGTTTTCCAAGTCTTGGGTTCTCTGCGGCCCCATGGTGGACTGGAGGTGAAAACCGGAAGAGTAGGGTTAATTCTACGATAACATTCTAGGGTTAATTCTGATATTTTTACAGGCCACACGATAAGGGTTTGCGGTAAAGCGACACGCACTTGCAAGACGCGAAGTAACATATGCCTCACTGTATCGGACAGCTACCGCCAGATAAACGGAGCAGCTAACTCACCTCAGAAAAGAGTTGTGAAAGATCTTTGGCGGTGAACTTGTTGTAGACCAGTAGATCGTACACGATGCACACCCCCATGACGGTGACGCCATGCTCCTTGGTGAACATAGCGAGCGCGGCGCACACGAAACACGCCAGCAGGGGGCGCCAGCAGCGCGGCGACGATGGCGCCGCGTGGTGCTGACCGGCAGCACTTCCGTTTCGCAGTGCCGGCCGCGGCGCGTCGCGCAAGTCGCGCTGCCGCAGGTAGGCGCTATACGAGAAGAAGCTGAGCAGGAAGAAGATGGCGGCACCGACGTCAGCCCGCCCGACCACGCCGGCCACCGCCTCCGTGTGCACTGGGTGCACGACGAACAGCAGGGAGGCGAGCACAGCGGCCGGCGAGCGCGCGCCAAACAGCCGGGCGGCCAGCTGCGCGAACAGCGCCGCAGGCGACACTGTGCAGTAGCACGTTGACCAGGTGGTAGCCCCAGGGCCGCAGGCCGCCGGCCAGGTAGTTGAGCCGGAAGCTGAGTACGGTGACAGGCCGATAGGACTTGTGCGAGCCGCTGTGGCTGAGCGGCGTGCCCCAGAAGTCGTCCAGCAGCAGGCTGGTGAGAGGCGTGCTCGGCAAGATGTCAGGGTTGGTTTTGATTGCTCGACTGGAACACAGACAGGGGCGGCTGTCAGTACGGTCGCTCACCGTGCGGAAGAGGCTCACACCCAGCGTAAGCCGCACACGCGGGTCACTCCCAAATCAGTTGTAGACCGATGTATGACAAGACCAACCATACAAGACCGACCAGTCTTGTATGAAGGGAAGAGCGGAATGTTAAACAAGGCTCACTGGCAGACGTAGTGGTTGGGGGCGGACGGCGATTCCACTCCCACCCTTCAAGAAAGAAGCCCTCCCACATTTGGGGCGTTCCTTCGCCCCAGAGTTAGTCAGCACCTGAATACAAATAAATAAACGAGTGAAGCGCCGAGCGGAGATCGTATTCGTCTCGCAGAGCGTGCGTTCACAACCTGAGCCGTGACGAACGGTTGAATAATGGCCACCTGGAAGAATAAGCTGCACATCTCATGCAAATCGTAATTGGCACTATGAACCGCCTAATGTCAGAGCGGACAGCTGCTAAGTATGCCCGCCGTGCATCCTCGTTCGTCACATGAAAATCTGGAAATAATGATCGGCTCCCTGAATTAGCAGTTCTCAGAAGGTGCGGTGAAGCGGCATGGATCGCGTGTAGCGCCGTCTTAAATGGCCATAAAACGGCAATAAAATGTGCAAAATGTCTTTCACTCCCTGGTGATCAAAGCTGGGTGCATCATAAACTCAGCGTTTCCATCTGTTAAGAAACGTCTCATTTCATACTAATCATAGAGGAGTAATGACCATGTGCGCTCGGGTTCCGTTCCGTAATTCGGAATGCGTGAAGCCAATATAAGCGTCTCTTACGACCGGCAATGACATATTGCGCCTTCTGCGGCGCATTTGCCACCGAGAACGAAGGACTCCTCCTGCAGGCGTTCGCTTTCCCAACTCAAACAACCGTGATGTTGCTGCTCATTGCAAGCAAGAACAATCAATATTTTTATGGTGCACTTTGCTCAGTAAAGATCCGAGGCCATTAGCGCAGCTCTGCAACACACGTTGGTCTGCAGAGTGATCAGGGATCAAAACAATGACCGTGTTTATTGACTTGCAAACGAGTGCAAATGACAACACGACCACAGCTCGGAAGAGATCCAAGGCATCATTGAAAGAACACAATGGACAGCAGGTTAATTATCGGCTTGCTAATTTGTAGATAAGTGTTCTTTACGAGTCGCTTTATGCCTTATCTTTTCCCGCGCTGCTTACATCTATTGTACTGAACATAAACGGAAGCAGCTTTGAACAGGCACTTATTTTTCTCCTCAACGGAAATCGACAACCATGTCTTCTTTTTAGGCACAATATCACTAAAAAGAGAGCATATTTAACTATGATAAAATCCTCGAATTCCAGAGCTCAATCCAATGGGGATAATGCATGCCCTGAATGAAAAAACTGGTCTATCCAGTGCAGCCATCCCATGCAAAGAAGCGGGGCGCAAACTACGTCGGCATACGGTGCCGCAGCGCCCCTTCAGACGCCCTCGAATACCCCCGCGCGTGTCCTCTCATCCCGCTGTCTCTCCACCTCTCACCCACCGCCGCTGTCGGCCAACAGAGCCACACGCGGCCGGCTGTCGCTGGAGTTGCCGGCTCCGGGAGAGCGCCGGCGGGGGCGGCGGCGGCGGCCAGCGCGCGCTGGTCCGGCCCGCTGACAGCAGCTGCAGTTATCAGATGGCCGGCCGCGCCGCGCCGCCCGGCCAGATTAAGACGCGCCGTTAAGAACATAAACGCCACGGACAATTATCGCCACCGATCGTCATTGTCGCGGCGGCTTATCGGACGCGCCGGCGGCTTATCCGGCGCGGCCGCGGCGACCGCCGCACGCCCGCGCCGTGGAACACGGAGATAAACGGCGCAGAGGGCCCACCAATTGGCCGTAATTGCCCCAGTCCGACCGACCGGTCGACGGACGCTGCCTCGGACTGGGGCCGACCAGCCCGAGTCGCACCGCCTGGCCGCTCGTGTAGGATTCGATCACCAAGTGTAGCGCGGCGACCAAAAAGAAAGGGCTCGAGTTCTGCTGTGGTTGAGTGTGGGTAGATGACATTTCGTTTGCTGACAATTCGTGGCTTTCCAGCAACATTTCTGGACAATTTTAGGCCATGGTGTTCCAAGAACAGGCATGTGAACCATCGCCACGGAGCGTCATTGTTGCGGTGGCTTGTGCGGTGCGATCGGGATATATATATATATATATATATATATATATATATATGTGTGTGTGTGTGTGTGTATACATACATATATATATATATATATATATATATATATATATATATATATATGTGTGTGTGTGTGTATACATACATATATATATATATATATATATATATATATATATATATATATATATATATATATGGATAGATAGATAGATAGATAGATAGTTAGATATAAAGATACATAGATAGATTATATGTTCAGCTAAGTTATGATGATACATATCTCAACTGGGATAGGTAAGAAAGGCTTGGTAATGTGATACAGATGGCAATCATAGTAATTGCAGTTAGATTCGTGCAATGCTGTAGAATATTGCTGGTGTGTCCTTCCTAAATCACGCATGTGCTGTTGTATTTCCCTGCTCCGGCTGTGCTGAGGGAAGTTGTGCTACCATGCCGCATGTAGATGGCAGTATGCATTGGTAAGCATGAAAACAAACTTTTTCAGGAGAGAGCTAAGAGCTCTAGTGGACTTTGACGATCTTCAGAAAAATTCAAAAGTAAGCATTCATGCGGCATACATACACATCACTTGGAACCAACTGGCTATCGTCTAGAAAAATTGTAACGCCATGGAAATAGATCGCTAAAGGAAAATAAAGTTTTTGTCATAAAGCCACTCACGTTTCATTTTTACTTCAAAACAAGTCCGTTGGATGATAATAACCCCACCACACGCTAAGAGCCAGCCACACGCTTTACCAAAAACAAATCACAAAAAGTCGTCACGCCGCCGCTTTGCTGGTCGGGCGGGCGTGCTCGGCAGACATCGCCGGGGCCACGAGCTGACCGCGACGCCAGCTGCCCGTCGGTCACACTCGCCTCCCGCCCCGCACGTTCTCATGTGACTGTTTATTACCGCCGCCTTTCCCGCTTTTTCACGCACGGCCACAACCGCGATCCCCGGCGTTCTCACGCGGCGGCCATCTTGGTTTCTCACCGTCTCCGAGAGGCGGTAATGACAGCGGGTCGGCCTTCAGGTGGTCCGCTGCAGCCCCGACCGCGGCTCGCAGCCGGAGCAGCGGCCCGCTGCTGGCAGCGGGAGAGACCCGAGACAGCGGCTCCAGAGCTTCGCGCGCGCCGGGGCGGCCACGACAGCGGCCGGAGTGTTCCAAAGAGGTCACTCTAGTGCGAGAGAAATAGGCCTAGGACAGTTGATGTGACAGAGTCACTGGAATGAGTGTCTCACAGCAAAAAAGTTAAATTTGTCTGTGGAAGCTGGTGTGGCCACATCGCACTTGTCATTTCGCAGTACCACCCATGCAAGATTACCTGATGGCGGTGTCTGGCGACCTCAATGGAAGCTATGCTGGCCTGACAGCAGGGTCGGAAGACATCGACAGAAGTCTCGATCCCCAGAAGATCCCCAGAAGTCTCGTTGGGACAGAGATCAAGAGAGGAAGGTCAACATAGGTCGGGCTGGTCTGACGAAGGGGTTCTGAACTCCCGACATAGTCCGGGCTGGCCTGGCAGTGATGTCTGAAGGCCTCGACAGAAGCCGGGCTGGCGTGCCAGCGGAGTCTGAAGACCTCGACAGAGTCCGGGCTGGCGTACTAGCGGGGTTTTGAAAGACCTCGACAGAAGCCGGGCTGGCGTACCAGCGGAGTCTGAAGACCTCGACAGAGACCGGGATGGCGTACCAGCTGAGTCTGAAGACCTCGACATAGTCCGGACTGGCGTACCAGCGGAGTCTGAAGACCTCGACAGAAGCCAGGCTGGCGTACCAGCGGAATATGAGGACCTCGACAGAAGCCGGGCTGGCGTGCCAGCGCAATCTGAGAACCTCGACAGAGACCGGGCTAACCTGACGGATGGATCTGAAGACCTCGACAGAGACAGGGCTGACGTGACAACAAGATCTGGAGCTTTCGACAGTGTCTGGTGTTGCGTGACGGTAGTCCGGCGAGCTCAGCGGAAGCCGAACCGTGACAATGGGGTCTGGGAACCTCGACTGTGGTAAGCCTGTCTGAGGACGAGGAAGTGGGCCGAGGAGGTGATAGCTTTTTGGCGGAGCAAAGTTAGATGTTGGATCAATGTTTCGGTCGTGCCGTCGCAGCTTTCGGCAGGCATGCAGTGGATCAGAGACTGTCGCACAAAGTAACAATGTGAGCTCACTATAGCTGCGATGCGATGGACGAAAGTAAGTTAGTGTCATACTCTGAATGTTGGGATTGGTGCTGTAACGGTAGTTAAAGGTAAGGCGTTACGGGTAAACGAGCTCAACCCAGAATAATCCTTAGCTCCCAAATAGCCCGCAAAAGAGAACTAATGCAACAAGGAAAGACGGTATTAAAAAGGCTAGCGTCACAAAACAATACTTACATCCTAAGCATTTTCGCCAGGACCTATGTGGAAGGCATCCATTCTTTTTTAAATCTCGAAGGTGTGAAGATGTAGAAAGACCTAGCAATGACGATATCAAGGATGACTGAAGGAACACTACCTGTCAATGCGCAAGTGAGGGCCGTGTCGCATTCCAGGGTCTGACAACTATCAAGCAGAGGATTTTGTTTGCATTATTACATTCATTAGTTGTTTGCCAAGAACCTATGCGCTAGCTAGCGAGCTCCCCGAGACAAAACCCCCGGTCATCAGCACGCTTCGTGCGGTATGAGCCACTTAGCGAGAAACTCGCAGAGAGCTTAGATCTACGTCAACACCAGAACGTCATGTCTTGTGAGGAAATGTTCCATATTGTATTGGCTCGAAAAATTGGCAGTCGTACTAAACAAACGAGTAGTTATCCAAAGGAGTAAACACCCATTTTGATGGCAAGGAGCCTGACATACATGGTTTTGTCTGATGTTACGAGTCTCAAAGTCATCGCTTGACAAGGACCTAAGCGTATGTAGTATGTTTGACGCTATCTGTGTCAGCTTTCATGGCCAGGTGAAAATGTTCCTTGGAAATGATAAAGCGTATGGAAAAGACAAAAATCATCGCCTAAATCAACATATTTAGTTTATTTTGTTGTACACGTTACCGAACACACTGTAACATTCTTATTCAACTATGGCTGTCATCAAACGAGGACATTGTTTCGAGCAAGGTCTCAAACGAAATTGGCTTAACTTAGCACATCTAACTATAACTTCGATCTAGGGTGACCAAAATTGTTCGTAAGAAAGATTCCTGTGTGTTGTTCAATTCCTGTCGTCATTAACTCACCCCACAAATTTTGTGTCTCTAGCATTTTTAGCTTAAGATCGTGAAGGAAACATTTGCTCTCCACACAGAAGAAAACATTTTCATCGTTGCTATCGTCACATCGTTTTGCCGTGATTTTTCATCGCCACAGTTTTCAGTGCAGGATATTAAAGAAGATAACCGGCTTTCTCTGGTCACTGCTGATATCTAACGGCTGCCTCTAAATGGGCGAGCCAGAAAATGCCTATGAAATCTGCCCCACCGTGGCAGATTAGGAAGAAGAGGGCCAGCTGCCGCAACTACCCAATTATGTCCATTGAATGAAAAAACGAGGTTAAATCTGCATTTACCTCGCCCACAGTTTTCAAGGGCTGCCCGTCACTTACTTGCATTCTGAAGAAGATAGCCAAGCCGACATTCAGGAATTTAACCAGCGGCCCTTTCCTGCTCCACAAAAATGCTGTTGACATGATAAACAGAACTCTAAAATTATATCTGGTTCAGACGCCGACGCATAGCTTGCGGCACGGCGGTGCGTATAAATGATACATAATTGTTATTTTACGATGCCGTAATAGCGGATAAATATAGACACGTCGATAAGGGCCACTACCAAGATTATGCTATTTCCTCAACGCAGACCTATCTGGTATAATAGGCAGTAATACTAGGGTGGCAGCCATTGCTAGAAACGCAATCAACACGGGAATGGGCCCGCGCAGTCATTGCAGGCGATTCCGTTGGAGGGCGCGGGCGTGAGCTACTTGAAAAGCCCGCCGAACGTCAAATTTACGGCGAACCCCCACCGCCGCTGTCATTAAGTCGTCATCGTTCCAGCAACCACGTCTGGGCCGGCTAACACGCGGATGATTTGCAGCCGAATGGATGCGTTACGAGTTCTGTAGATTAACTACGACCGCTAATACCGTACGTGAGCAATACGAGCTGCACATTTGCCTCGCAGAAACCCACACAATGTCGGGCCGGCGGCCGGGGGCGGTGCCGGGTGGCGGCGCTC
>NW_023596921.1:41303560-41351124 GCF_011947565.3 Pollicipes pollicipes | reverse complement strand
GAGCGCCGCCACCCGGCACCGCCCCCGGCCGCCGGCCCGACATTGTGTGGGTTTCTGCGAGGCAAATGTGCAGCTCGTATTGCTCACGTACGGTATTAGCGGTCGTAGTTAATCTACAGAACTCGTAACGCATCCATTCGGCTGCAAATCATCCGCGTGTTAGCCGGCCCAGACGTCGGTTGCTGGAACGATGACGACTTAATGACAGCGGCGGTGGGGGTTCGCCGTAAATTTGACGTTCGGCGGGCTTTTCAAGTAGCTCACGCCCGCGCCCTCCAACGGAATCGCCTGCAATGACTGCGCGGGCCCATTCCCGTGTTGATTGCGTTTCTAGCAATGGCTGCCACCCTAGTATTACTGCCTATTATACCAGATAGGTCTGCGTTGAGGAAATAGCATAATCTTGGTAGTGGCCCTTATCGACGTGTCTATATTTATCCGCTATTACGGCATCGTAAAATAACAATTATGTATCATTTATACGCACCGCCGTGCCGCAAGCTATGCGTCGGCGTCTGAACCAGATATAATTTTAGAGTTCTGTTTATCATGTCAACAGCAGTTTTGTGGAGCAGGAAAGGGCCGCTGGTTAAATTCCTGAATGTCGGCTTGGCTATCTTCTTCAGAATGCAAGTAAGTGACGGGCAGCCCTTGAAAACTGTGGGCGAGGTAAATGCAGATTTAACCTCGTTTTTTCATTCAATGGACATAATTGGGTAGTTGCGGCAGCTGGCCCTCTTCTTCCTAATCTGCCACGGTGGCGCAGATTTCATAGGCATTTTCTGGCTCGCCCATTTAGAGGCAGCCGTTAGATATCAGCAGTGACCAGAGAAAGCCGGTTATCTTCTTTAATATCCTGCACTGAAAACTGTGGCGATGAAAAATCACGGCAAAACGATGTGACGATAGCAACGATGAAAATGTTTTCTTCTGTGTGGAGAGCAAATGTTTCCTTCACGATCTTAAGCTAAAAATGCTAGAGACACAAAATTTGTGGGGTGAGTAAATGACGACAGGAATTGAACAACACACAGGAATCTTTCTTACGAACAATTTTGGTCACCCTAGATCGAAGTTATAGTTAGATGTGCTAAGATAAGCCAATTTCGTTTGAGACCTTGCTCGAAACAATGTCCTCGTTTGATGACAACCATAGTTGAATAAGAATGTTACAGTGTGTTCGGTAACGTGTACAACAAATGAACTAGATGTGTTGATTTAGGCAATGATTTTTGTCTTTTCCATACGCTTTATCATTTCCAAGGAACATTTTCACCTGGCCATGCAAGCTGACACAGATAGCGTCAAACATACTACATACGCTTAGGTCCTTGTCAAGCGATGACTTTGAGACTCGTAGCATCAGACAAAACCATGTATGTCAGGCTCCTTGCCATCAAAATGGGTGTTTACTCCTTTGGATAACTACTCGTTTGTTTAGTACGACTGCCAATTTTTCGAGCCAATACAATATGGAACGTTTCCTCACAAGGCATGACGTTCTGGTGTTGACGTAGATCTAAGCTCTCTGCGAGTTTCTCGCTAGGTAGCTCATACCGCAAAAAGCGAGTTGATGACCGGGGGTTTTGTCTCGGGGAGCTCGCTAGCTAGCGCATAGGTTCTTGGCAAACAACTAATGAATGTAATTATGCAAACAAAATCCTCTGCTTGATAGTTGTCAGACCCTGGAATGCGACACGGCCCTCACTTGCGCATTGACAGGTAGTGTTCCTTCAGTCATCCTTGATATCGTCATTGCTAGGTCTTTCTACATCTTCACACCTTCGAGATTTAAAAAAGAATGGATGCCTTCCACATAGGTCCTGGCGAAAATGCTTAGGATGTAAGTATTGTTTTGTGACGCTAGCCTTTTTAATACCGTCTTTCCTTGTTGCATTAGTTCTCTTTTGCGGGCTATTTGGGAGCTAAGGATTATTCTGGGTTGAGCTCGTTTACCCGTAACGCCTTACCTTTAACTACCGTTACAGCACCAGTCCCAACATTCAGAGTATGACACTAACTTACTTTCGTCCATCGCATCGCAGCTATAGTGAGCTCACATTGTTACTTTGTGCGACAGTCTCTGATCCACTGCATGCCTGCCGAAAGCTGCGACGGCACGACCGAAACATTGATCCAACATCTAACTTTGCTCCGCCAAAAAGCTATCACCTCCTCGGCCCACTTCCTCGTCCTCAGACAGGCTTACCACAGTCGAGGTTCCCAGACCCCATTGTCACGGTTCGGCTTCCGCTGAGCTCGCCGGACTACCGTCACGCAACACCAGACACTGTCGAAAGCTCCAGATCTTGTTGTCACGTCAGCCCTGTCTCTGTCGAGGTCTTCAGATCCATCCGTCAGGTTAGCCCGGTCTCTGTCGAGGTTCTCAGATTGCGCTGGCACGCCAGCCCGGCTTCTGTCGAGGTCCTCATATTCCGCTGGTACGCCAGCCTGGCTTCTGTCGAGGTCTTCAGACTCCGCTGGTACGCCAGTCCGGACTATGTCGAGGTCTTCAGACTCAGCTGGTACGCCATCCCGGTCTCTGTCGAGGTCTTCAGACTCCGCTGGTACGCCAGCCCGGCTTCTGTCGAGGTCTTCAAACCCCGCTAGTACGCCAGCCCGGACTCTGTCGAGGTCTTCAGACTCCGCTGGCACGCCAGCCCGGCTTCTGTCGAGGCCTTCAGACATCACTGCCAGGCCAGCCCGGACTATGTCGGGAGTTCAGAACCCCTTCGTCAGACCAGCCCGACCTATGTTGACCTTCCTCTCTTGATCTCTGTCCCAACGAGACTTCTGGGGATCTTCTGGGGATCGAGACTTCTGTCGATGTCTTCCGACCCTGCTGTCAGGCCAGCATAGCTTCCATTGAGGTCGCCAGACACCGCCATCAGGTAATCTTGCATGGGTGTGTACTGCGAAATGACAAGTGCGATGTGGCCACACCAGCTTCCACAGACAAATTTAACTTTTTTGCTGTGAGACACTCATTCCAGTGACTCTGTCACATCAACTGTCCTAGGCCTATTTCTCTCGCACTAGAATGACCTCTTTGGAACACTCCGGCCGCTGTCGTGGCCGCCCCGGCGCGCGCGAAGCTCTGGAGCCGCTGTCTCGGATCTCTCCCGCTGCCAGCAGCGGGCCGCTGCTCCGGCTGCGAGCCGCGGTCGGGGCTGCAGCGGACCATCTGAAGGCCGACCCGCTGTCATTACCGCCTCTCGGAGACGGTGAGAAACCAAGATGGCCGCCGCGTGAGAACGCCGGGGATCGCGGTTGTGGCCGTGCGTGAAAAAGCGGGAAAGGCGGCGGTAATAAACAGTCACATGAGAACGTGCGGGGCGGGAGGCGAGTGTGACCGACGGGCAGCTGGCGTCGCGGTCAGCTCGTGGCCCCGGCGATGTCTGCCGAGCACGCCCGCCCGACCAGCAAAGCGGCGGCGTGACGACTTTTTGTGATTTGTTTTTGGTAAAGCGTGTGGCTGGCTCTTAGCGTGTGGTGGGGTTATTATCACCCAACGGACTTGTTTTGAAGTAAAAATGAAACGTGAGTGGCTTTATGACAAAAACTTTATTTTCCTTTAGCGATCTATTTCCATGGCGTTACAATTTTTCTAGACGATAGCCAGTTGGTTCCAAGTGATGTGTATGTATGCCGCATGAATGCTTACTTTTGAATTTTTCTGAAGATCGTCAAAGTCCACTAGAGCTCTTAGCTCTCTCCTGAAAAAGTTTGTTTTCATGCTTACCAATGCATACTGCCATCTACATGCGGCATGGTAGCACAACTTCCCTCAGCACAGCCGGAGCAGGGAAATACAACAGCACATGCGTGATTTAGGAAGGACACACCAGCAATATTCTACAGCATTGCACGAATCTAACTGCAATTACTATGATTGCCATCTGTATCACATTACCAAGCCTTTCTTAACTATCCCAGTTAAGATATGTATCATCATAACTTAGCTGAACATATAATCTATCTATGTATCTTTATATCTAACTATCTATCTATCTATCTATCTATCTATATATATATATATATATATATATATATATATATATATATATATGTATACACACACACACACACATATATATATATATATATATATATATATATATATATATATCCCGATCGCACCGCACAAGCCACCGCAACAATGACGCTCCGTGGCGATGGTTCACATGCCTGTTCTTGGAACACCATGGCCTAAAATTGTCCAGAAATGTTGCTGGAAAGCCACGAGTTGTCAGCAAACGAAATGTCATCTACCCACACTCAACCACAGCAGAACTCGAGCCCTTTATTTTTGGTCGCCGCGCTACACTTGGTGATCGAATCCTACACGAGCGGCCAGGCGGTGCGACTCGGGCTGGTCGGCCCCAGTCCGAGGCAGCGTCCGTCGACCGGTCGGTCGGACTGGGGCAATTACGGCCAATTGGTGGGCCCTCTGCGCCGTTTATCTCCGTGTTCCACGGCGCGGGCGTGCGGCGGTCGCCGCGGCCGCGCCGGATAAGCCGCCGGCGCGTCCGATAAGCCGCCGCGACAATGACGATCGGTGGCGATAATTGTCCGTGGCGTTTATGTTCTTAACGGCGCGTCTTAATCTGGCCGGGCGGCGCGGCGCAGCCGGCCATCTGATAACTGCAGCTGCTGTCAGCGGGCCGGACCAGCGCGCGCTGGCCGCCGCCGCCGCCCCCACCGGCGCTCTCCCGGAGCCGGCAACTCCAGCGACAGCCGGCCGCGTGTGGCTCTGTTGGCCGACAGCGGCGGTGGGTGAGAGGTGGAGAGACAGCGGGATGAGAGGACACGCGCGGGGGTATTCGAGGGCGTCTGAAGGGGCGCTGCGGCACCGTATGCCGACGTAGTTTGCGCCCCGCTTCTTTGCATGGGATGGCTGCACTGGATAGACCAGTTTTTTCATTCAGGGCATGCATTATCCCCATTGGATTGAGCTCTGGAATTCGAGGATTTTATCATAGTTAAATATGCTCTCTTTTTAGTGATATTGTGTTTAAAAAGAAGACATGGTTGTCGATTTCCGTTGAGGAGAAAAATAAGTGCCTGTTCAAAGCTGCTTCCGTTTATGTTCAGTACAATAGATGTAAGCAGCGCGGGAAAAGATAAGACATAAAGCGACTCGTAAAGAACACTTATCTACAAATTAGCAAGCCGATAATTAACCTGCTGTCCATTGTGTTCTTTCAATGATGCCTTGGATCTCTTCCGAGCTGTGGTCGTGTTGTCATTTGCGCTCGTTTGCAAGTCAATAAACACGGTCATTGTTTTGATCCCTGATCACTCTGCAGACCAACGTGTGTTGCAGAGCTGCGCTAATGGCCTCGGATCTTTACTGAGCAAAGTGCACCATAAAAATATTGATTGTTCTTGCTTGCAATGAGCAGCAACATCACGGTTGTTTGAGTTGGGAAAGCGAACGCCTGCAGGAGGAGTCCTTCGTTCTCGGTGGCAAATGCGCCGCAGAGGGCGCAATATGTCATTGCCGGTCGTAAGAGACGCTTATATTGGCTTCACGCATTCCGAATTACGGAACGGAACCCGAGCGCACATGGTCATTACTCCTCTATGATTAGTATGAAATGAGACGTTTCTTAACAGATGGAAACGCTGAGTTTATGATGCACCCAGCTTTGATCACCAGGGAGTGAAAGACATTTTGCACATTTTATTGCCGTTTTATGGCCATTTAAGACGGCGCTACACGCGATCCATGCCGCTTCACCGCACCTTCTGAGAACTGCTAATTCAGGGAGCCGATCATTATTTCCAGATTTTCATGTGACGAACGAGGATGCACGGCGGGCATACTTAGCAGCTGTCCGCTCTGACATTAGGCGGTTCATAGTGCCAATTACGATTTGCATGAGATGTGCAGCTTATTCTTCCAGGTGGCCATTATTCAACCGTTCGTCACGGCTCAGGTTGTGAGCGCACGCTCTGCGAGACGAATACGATCTCCGCTCGGCGCTTCACTCGTTTATTTATTTGTATTCAGGTGCTGACTAACTCTGGGGCGAAGGAACGCCCCAAATGTGGGAGGGCTTCTTTCTTGAAGGATGGGAGTGGAATCGCCGTCCGCCCCCAACCACTACGTCTGCCAGTGAGCCTTGTTTAACATTCCGCTCTTCCCTTCATACAAGACTGGTCGGTCTTGTATGGTTGGTCTTGTCATACATCGGTCTACAACTGATTTGGGAGTGACCCGCGTGTGCGGCTTACGCTGGGTGTGAGCCTCTTCCGCACGGTGAGCGACCGTACTGACCGCCGCCCCTGTCTGTGTTCCAGTCGAGCAATCAAAACCAACCCTGACATCTTGCCGAGCACGCCTCTCACCAGCCTGCTGCTGGACGACTTCTGGGGCACGCCGCTCAGCCACAGCGGCTCGCACAAGTCCTATCGGCCTGTCACCGTACTCAGCTTCCGGCTCAACTACCTGGCCGGCGGCCTGCGGCCCTGGGGCTACCACCTGGTCAACGTGCTACTGCACAGTGTCGCCTGCGCGCTGTTCGCGCAGCTGGCCGCCCGGCTGTTTGGCGCGCGCTCGCCGGCCGCTGTGCTCGCCTCCCTGCTGTTCGTCGTGCACCCAGTGCACACGGAGGCGGTGGCCGGCGTGGTCGGGCGGGCTGACGTCGGTGCCGCCATCTTCTTCCTGCTCAGCTTCTTCTCGTATAGCGCCTACCTGCGGCAGCGCGACTTGCGCGACGCGCCGCGGCCGGCACTGCGAAACGGAAGTGCTGCCGGTCAGCACCACGCGGCGCCATCGTCGCCGCGCTGCTGGCGCCCCCTGCTGGCGTGTTTCGTGTGCGCCGCGCTCGCTATGTTCACCAAGGAGCATGGCGTCACCGTCATGGGGGTGTGCATCGTGTACGATCTACTGGTCTACAACAAGTTCACCGCCAAAGATCTTTCACAACTCTTTTCTGAGGTGAGTTAGCTGCTCCGTTTATCTGGCGGTAGCTGTCCGATACAGTGAGGCATATGTTACTTCGCGTCTTGCAAGTGCGTGTCGCTTTACCGCAAACCCTTATCGTGTGGCCTGTAAAAATATCAGAATTAACCCTAGAATGTTATCGTAGAATTAACCCTACTCTTCCGGTTTTCACCTCCAGTCCACCATGGGGCCGCAGAGAACCCAAGACTTGGAAAACTAATCAGGGTAAAGTCGCAGCGAAAACAACATCAAAAGGCTCTTGTTAAACTGCGCTTGAAAGATGTGACAAAACAGGGGTGGATATGGCCTTTGGCGGGTTAAATCAGGCCATAGAGGTCAAATAAGTACCTAATGCACGCTCCCCTGTTATCTCAAGAACTAACCATACTTCAGCGATGCAGAAAGCGGGGTTGAGGAACTATCAGAAAATTCGATCGCAGAGGCGCCCGTGGAAATTGACAGATGCGGCGCGTGATATGCCATGTCAGGTCAAAATAGAGAAGGTTTTTGTTAATTTGGCCCCTCCAGCTGTAGCAAGAGCTTAACACTATATAAAAGGTTTTCAAAAGCTGTAAGATAGCTGGCCTTAAGATTAAAATCACATGAATTTCGAATGTCGAATCTCGTCCACTTTCAAAATTTTGATTTGCTTGTTCTGAAATGATTAGATCTTGCAAAAACGATCAGAGTAATGAACGTAAGAGTAATGCAGCTAAAGGCAGTAGCCTGTAAATTCCCTTAGAGCGCACCTCCGGCAAGAAAAAAAGTTAGATGTCACTTTTGAGCAAAATGTCACCAGCTTGACCCCGAGAAAGAGATCAGAGATCATGACCGAGTATTTTAAGAAGCGTCAAATCCCAACAACATGTGCAATACTAATGTAGATTCAGGCAACCAAAATTTCAACACCGTGCACAAAGCCGTTCATAAGTTATTTCAGAAAATTTGGGCCCACTACTATCCCTCCTATCTTACGGTGAGGGTTAAGAAAAAGTAAAACATGTGTAACCTGAAGCATAACATTCCAGTGCATGCCTTATCTAACATCTCCAGACCATGCGATGACATCCAGGGGCGGGTTTGGACAACAAGTATCAAATGGAAAAAAATAATTGAATTACTGCACCATTCCGACGGCGGTAAGAAGCACGAATTTTAAAGAATGCATGCGAAACAACTTATGACAATTATTTAACAAAACCAAGTACAAATGGAAGTAAACGATTATTCATTGCACGCCATTAATGAGGGTGGGAGCAGCAGCCGCGCGGTCAGAACCCTCTTCTTCGGTGTTGATGCGCGGGCTCAAACTCCGGCTGCCCTATGACCCACGGGGTGCAAACGTGACTGCTATGGTCTCTATCGCCTCATAAAAGGGCGTGTTTCCTCTTTGGCGCTACGGTTTTTGGCAAGGATAAGTTACCAAAACTGATAAAAACTAAAAAAACTGATGAGGTACTAAGCCACAGCAATTTTGTGTCTGTTTTACCACAGAACGTTAACTAACAAAACAAACATGTTGAAATTCAGTTGTACATGATCGCGCAAATGATGCATACTGATCAGTTGACGTCATTGTGAGTATGTTTGTAAAATGTAAAAAAGATGATGGCGCAAACGATGTGTACTGATCAGATGACGTCATTTTGAGTATGTTTGTAAAATGTTGAGAGCGATACATCCGATACATTATGACATAAATATATGGATGCTAAATGTTTTGGGCACTTAAAGACAATAAAGTTGGTTATCACCTTCGGATAAGTTGCATAACCCGGTTTTTATAGATTTTCATTAAACGTATTTACCAATATTCATGACAACAGTCATTTCTAGCGCTTTTTAAATACTATAATCGGTTTATTACGCCGTCAGATGGGGAAGTCAATTTGATCTACGTAGGTTTTTCCAGAATAAGATAAAACGGCACGTCTAGCCGTGCCAAAACTTTGCACTTGCTGTTGGCTATTTCCTAGCCATTCTGTTTACCTAAATATCAGATTGCATTATATGGTCACTGCCCTGTGCTAGCTCAAAGTTAGGCCATGGCTGTCGGGAAAGGTATCTCCAGGGAATCGTTCAATTGGATGCGTCAGGGGAGTGTTGCACGAAGTCATGCAAATTTAAGATGGTTTCTTAGCCAATTAGGCAATTAAATTTATAATTGCAACTGTTTTGATTGACCTTGGGTCACGTATGAAGGTTAGACCGGGATTAAAACCTGCCTGCTTTTTTACCGAAGAGCCTACTTTTGGGGTAACTTTTAAGTTTGTTTAAAAAAAATTCTTTCACGAGGACATCAGACGGCGTCTTCCCTAAACTTCATGGTCAGGGAAGACCACTGACCTTAAATGACCCGGGTTAACCCTTTCTTTTCAGGAGCATACCACCCAGTGTAATCCTCGACGCTTACTTAAATTCTAAATATCTTAAAAATCGCATGTGGTTTTTCTTCACCGTGACCTTCCGCAGGGACCCACAGGCCAAATACTCTGAGGGCACTTGGACACAGACCTAGAGCTTCAAATTGTTTGACCTTTTTTGACATTAAGATCATGACCTAGGGACTTCAAAATTTGACACAAGTGAGCTCCTATACAGAACCTTCTACCTCGTGAATTTAGTATGTCTACCTTCCTTATGTTTTGACATCTCATTGGGGGTCAAATTGCCCCCTCTTGCGCCCCATCCGTGGGCGTTGTGTTCACCCAGCCACCGGGCGCGTATTTATGAAAACTATTTTACTTAAATGTCGCATTGAGATAAACGCTGCCAGCTGTAATAATGTCCAGATAATGTCAGAGTACAGCCGGACGCTGCCATGTATTGCGGCACGTTCAACTTTCGCCGTAAAATGCTGCCGTTGACTAGGAATTCCACGACCGGATTGTGAGGTTTGGTCTCACCCAGCCAGCACTGTTGAGCGTGAGCGCTAATGCTAGAAATCCACCCGATCAAAAGGTTTTAATTTTTAGAAGTTTGCGAAGCTGCTTCGTCGTGGGGGGTGTTTTTGTAACGTCTGGCTGAGAGCGGTCGGGCCTGGCCTGCGGTTCCGCCGACAACCTCCCCGCAAACAGAGTGACAATACGCTCTCTTACCCGAAGTTGGCAGAATTCGGTTCGCGCTCAAGCCACATCTAAGCAAACACTAACTGAGGAAAGAAGCTGATAAGCAATGCATCGATGTTCATGTTCAGCAATTGCCGTAGATGATGATGGTCCAGTGGTCTCCAGGACGGGATATGGAGGGCATCCAGATCTACCATAGATATACTTCCAAATGTTTACCTATGTTTTTCTTTGACCTCAGAGATACACCTACTTTGTCAGCTTAAATTACTTTATTCTCTACAAAAAACATCACGCACTAACTGTTCCAGAACTTTAAACGCGCGTCCCGGTTGTCAGTTAAATACAGCACGCTTGGATGCGGAGGATCCATTTGACCTCCCTTGAGATATCAAAAACTAGAATTTCGTAAATTTTTTAGGTGTCTAGATTGTAGCCTTTGTGTCAAATAATTTCAAACATTTAAAACAGGAGATCGCTGTCTCAAGTACCCCAGGCCTCCTCACGTAGCCAGCTTTAAACATTATATATTTTCTAAGATCATGGGGGGGATTAACCAGATAAATGACTTTATTTGGCATTTTAGAGCTGAAATGACCAAAAACCTTCATAATTATAGTGATACTTTTATTTTAAACTTAGTGTCTGAAACTTCACTAGGGGTCATATTCCACAACGATGGCATAAATGGAGGTTAATTCAGGTCACAGACCGCTCCTGGCCTTTTTGACGTCAAATTAAGAAATATGTTGACGTTCTTCTGACCAAAAAATTCCAAAATGAGCTTAAAGACTACCTTTTCAGGCAAGTTTTCCATTTAAAAGACGTTTTGCTTTTACCTCGCTTTGACCCTCATGCTTCGCCCAATGTCAATGGAGTTAGTTGCAAGTCTGATTCCAATGGTCTAGGAAATCATTCCAAAGCCGTATGGCATCGTCTATCGCTCTGTTGTTTTGTCAGCTTCAAATATTCACTCAGGAGTTCTTCCGCTAGCAACCATGGCCTGATTTTGGGCTGCTTCAGGTCAGCGGCCTTAATAGGGGTATTTTACTTTGATATTTTATCATGTATTGGACTACCTACAGCCACGCCAAGTTTGGTGGTGCTATGCTGCGCCGTTCGGGGGCTATGCAGGCAAATTCTCATGGGAATGGACCCCCACCAAGGCATGTGTTGAAGGAATAACATCCAATTATGTTTGCCATTTGTCCCAAAACAGGCCACAGTCATAAGCAAAGTAGCAAAAACTATCCGAATAAATCATGAAAATTGTTATATGAACATTTTTCCGCCCTAGATTCTACCGTAACGTCGTTGGTTAAAATTTCAAAGAAGCTCAAAGTATGACTACCACGTATTCGCCTCCAATAATATTCGCAAGAAGGTAATTCAATCATTTTTCCATTTTTTTTATGGAGCAAACGCCTGACAAAAATAAAACTGACCGTTAAATTAGAAGCAAATGGAATGGAAAGCGATCTTTCGGTAGCTTCATTTCCATTCTAGGCGTTCTGTTCTAAGGGATTGAACCTAATAAAAACATCTGCGAAACGGGAATGGCGAACCGTGTGAATACTTTTCCTCACCCTCGCCAACATCGAAGGTGCCGCAAGGTGCTGCCTTTATGGTCAACGGGACACTGAGAATTTCACATCGTTATCGCTCAAAACATCGAAGCAATATTGCCTTGTATTGCGTCATAGGATAGTGATACAAAGCAAGAACATGGAAATTGCCAAGTTTTTGTTGTTCTGCTATTCTCGGAGTTAGAGAGTAATTTTTGCACCAGTTTTCCCTTCGTACTACAAATCCTGAAATTGGAGAACCTTCTAGTCGGTCCCTCTCCTCTGTGAAAATGCAAAGCATTTGCGTCGAGCTCCATCCCGATAAGGAATTATTTCATTAATTGTAGTATTTTATGGATAGTTGTGCATGGCCATGCACCTGAATGTATTTCAGATAAAATTCAAACGACTACTACCGGGTTGCAGCAAGGGCATTTCAGCCAAACGTGGCATGGTTACTACCGGGTTGCGGCAAGGACTCGTTGACCAAACGATTTAAGCATGTTCCTTTACGTTGTCTATGTGTTCAAGTGTCCACACGCTATCCTGTCTTTCTTACAACTGACGCTTGCACCGGGAGCATTTCAGACACCGCTGAAAAGATGTTACCATAATTCGAGGTGTGTCTGAATTATCATCGGTTCTACCGACACCGGCGAGGTTTCCGTTCATGTCAGACCCCCAGTCTGTGAAAGTATACCGGCGCAGTCATAATCCGCGGAAATAAACTACAGATTACTAGCCCGGACAGCTGCGAAATATGGTTGTTGTGCTGCACAGACCGAGAAAAATGCACTGTGCATCCCAGCCGCGAACCCAGATAACTCAATTACAAACATGTGCAGCACACCGACTCGCTAGACCCAAATTGCCGGTTTGACAACAGGTTTGCCGTTCGTAAAATTTCAAAACGAATCGCTTATCAAACCGAGTATGTCACTTTTCCGATCAGAGAACGGAAACGTTGGACAGAAATTAATGTGTCGTCGTTAACGCGTCACTCGGATGCCTAAGCGATTCGAGTCGTTATTAATGATGCGGTGGCGCTTCGTTACGTTTCTTGTCACTCGGGTGCGAGATCATATCTGGTGTGTGATCCGGTGGGTCTTTTGAAATGCTGTCAACACTCATGCTGTCAACATGCTCAACACGGGTAGGGATAAGTAGTCTTTCCGATGCAGCCTTGTCACCCAAGCGAAAGAAGCAGACGTGTCCTCAGAGCGAGAAATGTCTGTCATGCATGTTTTGGTCTGGATATTTGCGTGACAAAGCTCACCACATCACCAATGCTGTGACGCTACAATGGCATTCGCTTGCCGGCTTACTGAAGCGGAGGAAAGCAATAAATTCTGGAGTTGGGGGGTGGATCCACGGGTCACGTGGTACATAGCAACGTCTTAAAAACGGACCAGCGCAATAAACTACGGGAGCTTACCAAAGCATTTTATGTGGCTACGCATCGGTATGTTAAACTGGCTTAGCGAGATTACATCGCGGTGTCTCGAGGTCACTAAAGCAAGGGTTTGAGGCTTCGATGCGAAGCTAGGACCCATGGCTCCAGAATTGGCCGATGCATTGCGCTGCATGTAACTCGAGCGCGCCCAGCTCTTTGGAATGAAATTTTGGCATTGGGCTTAATTAGCGAAGTCTTATTTTCATATTTGTTCACGACGTTTAGCTCAGTAGTTTGACGAAATTAGTGCCTTACTCCCGGCTGGATGCATTTGAAACATGAAGCACTTCAACAGCCTTAATCTACTTTTCTTGTCAAACGAATTCCAGGGATGCAGCTCATTAGTCAAAGACATCATGTCAGACAAGCTATCCTGCCAGCTTTATTCCTGTCCTGTAAATCTCCGGCGGGAAAAAACCCTGCAACTTTGATGCTGGAATGCACACGAGATGCTCGAGAACAACACTCAGTGGGTGCTACCAGATTATCGTATTATGCCTGAAATGCCCATTGTGCTTGTCATCACTGATGCTGTTGAAAAGCAGTGGACTGACAGCATCATATGTCCTTGTGTCGATCTTGATTTTGAATTGCTCCATGCGGCGTTGCCACCATCTATGTAGGTTGAAGCGTGTTTTTGACGTAAACGATATATGTATGACATTTTTAACGGGTGTAGCGTCAGTTAGTTTCTTTATGGGCAGGCGGTGCATAAAATTTTGAAGATGACAGTCAATAAGCATTTTATGTTCAGCGTTACACGAGTAGACAACATAATTTGAATCTTCACTCCTAAATGCTGTCATGGTGCCGAATGCTGTGTACCTCCCTCAAGCTTCAGTGCTGGGTATTAGCAGACCCCACCGAGGCTGCTGTTGTATGAGGCTGTCAAGTAGACCACAACCAGCCATAGCTGCGATCAGCTTCGTGGGATGTCTCGCCGCCCCCCTCCCTCGACACACACACACACACATTCTCTGTTTAAGAGTGCCTCCACCACCCTTCCACAACAAGCCCCGACGATGCCTAGTGAGTGGAAGCTTACACCCTGGCCGGCGAAGACCTCAAAAGGACCCCGCTGGCGCCACGAGCTAGCGCCACTTGACCCGGACTCCCCGGTGGGCCCCGCCGCGCGCGTAGTGACACCCGACCCCGTCCGTGTTCCCACTCCCTCCCGGGCGCGGCGTCCCACTCCGCCGGGTCCACCTGCCAGCCTCCCCCCACTGCCGGGAGCGTGTCGACAATGGCGGCCACCAACATGGCGTCCGTGAGGCGACGCTCGGTCCGCGCTGCCGCCACGCTTCGACGGCCGGTGCCGGCGTCGAGCGGCGGCCGCGTGCGCCGCCTCGGCCGCCGCGTTGACGGGAGGTGACGGCCGATTCGGCGCCGGCGAGCGCGCCGCGCGCCGCTATTCATGATATTCGGCAGACGCGCAGCACATGGGCGCGATAAGCGGCGGCGGATGGCGCGGCTGCGACAGGGTGATGCGTTACCCGCGCCGGCGCCGTCTGCGATCGTGACGAATCCGGCACCCGGGCCGGCAGCCGCGGGCGCCTATCGCCGGCGATCGACATCGCGCCGAAAGTGGAACCTGTTTGTTGCGGCGTTCGCTGAAGGCGTCGCGCGGGGTCATCGATGCACTGACACCTGCTGCGCTACAGTCAACACCCATCTGTGGTGTTTGACTGCTACTGCATGGGTAAATGCTCCGGCCACACTGCCACAGCTGTCTCAAAAAATGCGGTTTGTCTTTTGGTATCTACGGTGCTGGGTATCATGATATCTGCGGCAGCGTTAAAACGGCGGGGTTCTTTTGATCATGTACGGAGTGCTTGAACTTGAGTCCAAAGTGCAACAGGTGAAATGGTGAACTTGCATTAAAATAATGCACGTTTGCATTCATGTCATTTGCCGTGCATGGAAAATGACTACATTTTTAGCATTTGATAGCTTTAAGTTATACAAATTTGACGTCTTGTATTTGTAGTACAAAATTTGTGTTCAGACACAATGCATTTCAAGCATGACATGCTGAACTCGAGCCACAAAAAATATTCGAGAACTCCCCCGCTTGTGAGTAAAGTAAGTGACTAGTAAGTAGGTACTTGGCGTGGTCAATACATCATTTGCTTCAGTCCATGGCAACGGCTAGCGAAGACTTGTTTGTGAGAGGCGTGAGCGCCTGCAGCTTGCAGACCTGTGACATGGTGCCTCATGTGTGAATATTGACTGCCGTTCGCGGTCTGGATGGCTACTCAGCGCTGTGTCCGAAATTTCCGGTCTGACCAGGTGCTAGAAGAACCTGTCTTTTAAGGCGATCAACGCCAGTCAGGTGGGAGCTGCCTGCACTTGCACGCCTGGCAACGAACGCGGAAGGCATCCTTTCCCTCATTCCATTTGCCCCTGGAGGCACGAAATCAAGACCAGCTTGCCACTTGAGAAATATAATGGCGTTGAGCCTGGCCCGTTCAGGTCCACCAGCAAATTTCTAGGCCAGCCTGAACCCTGGATCATGTTTGCATGACATCCTTTTTGCATAAGCATGTGCCCTGTTTGCGCCTTGATTAAAGCGGACCGTGAAATATGCATTTATGCCAGCGCATGCTCTGATGAAACGCCTCACCGCATCCGCACGGAGACGTAAAAACAGGCACAATATGTCGCATGTTAGTTTATGGACGAAAAAATGCGCATGAAGGCGAATGTAGCAAAAATGCGGCATAATGTTCCGGAACAAGGACTTGAAACATTGCGGGCTTATGGTGAAGAAAATTTGATTTTTTTCAAGCAAAGTGGGGAAGACATGGTAGTGTTTATCATCTTCGAACAAAAATAAGCGTCTGGGTAAGACCAGAGGACGAACAAGGTTGGCATGTGTTATTCAGCTTACTTCACTTTGAATAATTCGTTGACCTAACTGACGTTATCTGTTTTCTTAATAATAATAAAGATTGTTGCTTCACACTTCAACGACTGGCACGGCCATTTCGAGACGGATGCCTTTATGAGGTGTCATGTGAGAGGTGGTGGTGACGTGGCAGAGGCTCGAACCCAAGACCGACAGGTCCAAAGCACCCCAACCACTTCACCACCAGCACCTCTACCACCCATTTATTATAGCCGCATCATAGCATTGCCATCATTTGCCCACCACCACCCATTTACCAGTGCCGTTCCCTTCGTGGGATATTATTCCACGTTCACTTAAATTGCATGGCATGTGTCATGTGCCGCTGTGAAATGACAAAAACTTGACTTATTAAAGTCACCTTGTTGCTCTCCAGACAGGAGGCTCAATCTCAGAGACCTGGCAGGCCTCGAACCAAACCTCCCTTGTAATTGGGGCTTTACAACGCACTCAACTTCTGGGGCTATATGGCGTCGCCTGCCTCTCACTCTGGCGGACAGGCACTGCCGGGAATCAAACCCCTACTTCCGGTTTCCCAGACTCGCGGCTTTACCACTGCCCTATCGGTGTCCCGATAAGAAACGGAACTTTTTTGCCAAACATTTACTTCTTACACGCCATCAGGCCAGCCAAGTTAGCGGCACTATCTTACACTGACCACTTCCCGCAGTCAGCAGGATCGCCATGGCCCTTGAGGGGCGATCGCCCTCCCGCGTGGAGGGAGCTGATGCAATCAATGACATTCGGGGAGGGTGGCAAGGCAGTGATGCAAGTGATATGCCGTTTGTACCAATTGCGTCTTATTCCAGTCATGTGCACACAGTCTGTGTGGATTTAGGTAGTCGAAGTGATTTGCTGTGAATACGAAAGCCTCTCGGTTGCTGGCTTATGTCTTGACTGCACTGATCTCTCTTCATCATACCGCGACAAACTGGTTGAATAAATCGCGATTGGAAATGCCGTGAATTCAAAAGGATACATACATCTTTCTGGCATGACCCATGCCCAAACACCGAGCCATCTGCAATAAATAATGTCTAAGAAATTGTGTTTTTACTTCTCGTTGTTCCATATCTATTTTTCTTTTGTTCTATGCCTCTACAAAACTTCGGTTGCCCGATTCATAACTGCATAAAAACTATTAGCAAGACATTTTCGAGTCGGGTGGTGAGATTTATTTCATGGATCAGTCTACTCATCAAAGACCACACAGGTAATGGGAGAACCAGGGAATCCTTGACCCACAAGGCTCTTTGCCTGCTTTCTGAAATCCAAGAATAGTCTCCGCGTTGTTCGTCATTTTTTTGATCGTGGTGCACTTCCCTATCACGCGACCTCACAAAACGTAAGATATTTAAGAAAGACGACCGAAGATTGGCGGCGCTTGAAAAGGACGGCCTCTCACAGACAAACCTGTGCCTCATTCCGGTTCAGTGGGATTTGTTCTGATTGATACAGTGCATGGGATTGTTTCTGACCTCACCTCTGAACGCCACAGCACAGCTCTGAATTGTCTCTGATTCCGACCAAATAACAAATGGCGCAATGCCGCAATCGATTACGATGTAGTCGCTCCCAGTGACAGCGATCCATGTAATAAACCGTCTAAATATTAAGTGTGGCAACCAATACATGCATACATTACTGTGCTCTCTATATGTCGCATATAAGCTGACATGCTATGGATTTATTTTGTTATCAACCTTTACAGTCGTTTCAGCTCATCTTTGATTTGTTTTATACAGTTAAGGACATATATTGGACCACAACTGCGTTAGACTCCGACTTCAACCCACAACACATATTGAAAGAATCGATTTTTCCCTGAATCAACGTAAACTTGCTTGTGCCGCGGTCGACTGCGGCTTCTCCCGAGGTCAAGACCGCGGGAGCGCTGCAGTCGAGCCCCAGTCAGGGGGGGGGGGGGGTACGCCGCAATTCAGCGAAGTTGTTGAACCGCTCAAGCCTTTGGACGGAGCCATCGGCCGACGTGATGCAGCAGCATCTAATGCACTGTCGCTGTCAGGAGCTTTGCAACATGCTGCTGTCAGCAAGGGCTGTGATCCCAAGGTCTTTGCTCACTTAAAACATCCGGCAAAGTCTGCTTTGACAACTTGGTAGCTTAAGGCAGTTCATGTATTGTGAATGCCAGAAAGCTCCGGTAGGTATTTATAACTGTCATGTGATAGTCCGTAATTGTTTCAGATCTGCTAAAAACCCTGCAACCGACCAAAACCAAAAGCAAGTATGTCACGCTATTTCGTGAAAGGTGATTCGGGCTTTTGGTTTCAACAACAGAACGCAGATATCACCCTACCTTATATATTCCGCAATTTTACACACAAGCTGTAACCCGTATTACCATAACCCTCATAGCTGTGGATTTGCACTCCAACTATAACGCGCTGAGGGGTCGCGCCATACTTGATTGAGAGAGTTCGTTAGCACTGTCTTCCTTAGGTACCGCCACCAAAGGGGGATGGTGCTACTCTGGATCATACTCTGGACCCTTCAGAACAAATTTAAGATAGCTGGTCGGCATGCGCTACAGATATCAGTGGTTGGTGACTGGCAGATGTCTTAAGAGCGCAAAATAGATGCCCTGTAGGGTTCAGCCTTAAGCAGCATAGTATAAGTACAGGTGCCTGCAATTAACATCCAGTCCTTTAAAGATAAACAAGCGATTTTTCTTAACCTTCAGTTTGAAACCTAAAGGCCTAAATTTTCCCGAAATGCCGTAGCATTTTACCAACAAAATGTACAGTCGTCTGGTGACGTACGGACGATGTTGATGACGATAATGATGATTTAGGTTCTGGTGCGCGCTGACTGGGCAGCCAGTCAAAGTGCGGGGGGAGGAAGCAAGTATTTTCCCAAGTCACTGCTACCCTGTCCTTCCCTCAATGTAGTTTTAAACTTAGCTTAACCTCTTTTATCGCCGATAAGACATATGTGATGTGTTCATGCAATCTTACCTGGCGTCTAGCCTCACAGATTCTCGGTGAGACCATCCCGAAAATTAAAGTATGCTCGGTCGGCCACCATCAGTTCTCTCAGATCCTGACATCGAGCTAAACCTGCCTGCTTTGCAAGCCGCGAAAACACCATGTTCGTACGTATGCAACCAGCATATATGGTATTGCACTCCATGCTGTGTGAGATGGGGGCCATGTGACCAGAGCAGATACCGACTGGACGTTCCGCTGCATTCGTAGGTGTCACAACATGGCACCTATGCACAGCTCAGCAGCATAAATAAGCGCACTCTGCTACACACATCACGCCCTTTGTGGGAGCAAGCTCGGATCATAAATCAATCATTGTCTGTCAGAACCTGGTTTATTATGGAGGGGCTGCAGATCGTGGTGTCTTGAACTCCGCACATGCATTTCAATTTTGCATGCAACATTGCATGACGTCCCTTATATTGATAAGCGTTATCTTGCATACATCCACAATTTATGACCCTGACAGCATTGTTCCAGCCGGTTGATGTGCCTTGGAAAAACGAATAAATAATATTCAGTTGTACCATACCTCCATAGCTCTGTGCTGCCAGCAAGCGAGAAGAAACTCGGTTAAGGACACATTTCACTATCCAATGAGCTCTGCTGACAAAACCCCTTTCCTCTCCGCTCTCTGCTCGCGGAAACTGTTGTTTCCTTTGCCTCGCTATTCATTTCACCCCAAGTATTTGAAAGTATCCAACGCCTCTGTAAAATATGTTGTATCAGCGCGCTTTCGCACCTAGCCCCTCACCATGTCTCACCGAGCAATCTCGTCATTGCAGCGATACCGGCGCGCAGTAGAGGGGCCGGGACTGCTCGTGGCCATGTCGGCGGCGCTGCTGGCCGTCCGCCTGCTGGCCATGGGCTCCAAGCCGCCCGAGTTCTCGCCGTCCGACAACCCGGCGGCCGACAGCGACTCGCTGGCGGTGCGGGCGCTCACCTTCCTACACCTGCCGGTCGTCAACCTGGGTCTGCTTCTCTGCCCGAGCACGCTCAGCTTCGACTGGTCGATGGACGCCGTGCCGCTGCTCTCGCCGGCCGACCCGCGCAACCTGCTGACGCTGGCGCTGTACGCCGGCGCCGCGCTCCTGGCGACCAGCATCCTGCGCGGCCTCCACGCCGACCGAAGGACCTACTACGTGGAGCGCGTGCGCACCTACCTGCGCGCGCAGGACGGCGCCGGCTCGGACGCCGAGTCGGAGGCGTCGGCTGCCTCGCAGGCGGCCGGCTTCGGCCAGCTGGATGCCGTCATCCTCGGCGCCGCTCTCCTAGTCATCCCCTTCCTGCCGGCCAGCAACCTCTTCTTCTACGTCGGCTTCGTGGTGGCCGAGCGCGTGCTGTACATTCCGTCGATGGGCTTCTGCCTGCTGGTGGCGGCCGGCTTCCGCGCGCTGCGCGGCCGGCTCGGTCGCCGCGGCAAGATGGCGGCCGCTACGGCCGCTGTCGGTCTTCTGCTGGCGATGGCGTGCCGGACGTATGTGCGTAACCTGGACTGGCGCACGGAGGAGCGCCTGTACCGGGCCGGCATCGCCGTCAACCCTCCCAAAGGTGGGCGCAGTTCTAGGGAAGCGATAGAAATGTCTTACTCTAGCTGGAAAGTTCTCAGGAGAGGGTGTGCTGGACAAAGTGCTTGAAGTGTCTTGATGTGCTTTCGAGCAAAAACTGGCGTGAATGTTTTCGGCCGGGCTGGTTTTCACCAGACATTGCCTGCTCCAAGAAATCTTGGGTGCATTATGAAAATAGCTGTTGCCGAAAGCAGATACTTAAAAGTCCCGTAGTTAATATCAGTTTTCATTGCTCACAACATTTAATTATTTTCTCTTCCACACTTTAAGGAGGTGACTTGATGGAAGTGAAGATTTCGGAGCGCTTTGCTATTACCCGGTGAAGTATACTTTTACGGGTAACTGACGCAGTTTCAACTGCACCCGGAAGCCAGGAATGGCATCTTTACCTTTCCGCTCATCTTCTCCTAGGTATTTCCTCTGACCTACTCGCTCATAACACAGACTCAACTCCACATCCACGTTGACATCAAGTTTCTGACGCTTCCTCTCGACCTCGTCTATGACCATCTAGATTCGAGACCATGTGCCAAATACCATCCAGTTCCCCGCGTGGCAGTCTTCGCCCGCCCCTACTGAACCCATCTAGCAACGATCCTCCCCCTCCCCCCCCCCCCTCATTCAGACGGGCTTCCACAGCATCCCCAATCGGGATAGATAAGCGGGGATGGATGAGAATTCCTCCGTCACTCACACCTCTCCGTCCATACAGCATCAACATGCCGGATATTTTGGGCGTATACGTGAGAGCACAGGGAAACGTCTTGTGTTCGGAAAATCCTTTAGCTGTCATGTATTTAGGCCTCAAATGTTTTCATCAGTATGTGCATTCAGTGCATGCAAGTGCGAAGGCAGATGCAATGGACACATGACAGTATGGGTAGCTCAAACAGGAGTTGACTGAAGAGCCCGCTTAGTTTACAGGGGTTGTGATTGATGAATACCACAAAATTTGAACATTTTTGATGACCTACATGGTCAGGTGGGGGTCTCTGCTACATCATAATGAAAGCTTACAATTCACAAACCATTCTCCTTTGAATATCGTCTCATTGTCATCTCTCAGTTCGTGTGCTTTCTTCTCATTCAGAGCCAGGATGAGTGGCAGTTAAACTACACGTATTTAAGGGGGTCGCATGGGTCTCCTCCCTGAAATGAAATACAGCCTCATGTATTTATCTCAGCTGTTAATAAGTCACAGCACTACTTGACTTTCGCTGTGCTCATTACAAACACTATCTCGGTAATTAGTAGCGACGGAACTTGGCAGCTTTCAATATTTTTTCGAGCAGAATGCGTGCTTAATCAGGGCTGGTGTTCACAACTACAATATGATTGCCATCGGCTTCATCATCAGTCTATGAGCAAACTACGTAATACCCAACAGCCTAATGTTGTAGCAATATATTTTAGTAATATTACAATACAAAACGACGCCTATCTTGTGCTTAAATGCGATATTTGGGTTCACGTTTTTGAGATGAACAACATTGCGCCTTTTGACTGTGCGGAGGGGCGCAGTAGCATCACGGCGCATTTTGAACCGTTATCTCATGCGGATGAATTTAATTTTTGGAAAAAAGACTGCCACCATTGGACTTAAACAACCTTAAGCTACCTGACTATACACCCAACTCAGTTTTTATTCTTGAAATGTCCGATTTGCTTAAGCTTAACTTTTTACTCGTATTATAACTGCGTGTTCCACGCAAGTGCGTTTTTGAGCTAAACGCGACCTGTTCGCATTAATCCCGATTTCTTAAAGTTTTTTTCGGTCTCTAATTTCAAGGGGTTTTCCTTTTGAGATAACCAGTATTCTTTTTTGACATCATTCTAGTCTGTGCCAGTGTATCGAAGAGCTCTCGATGTTCCACATCATGTCGCTTGTTCAAAGTGTGCTAAACCCGGACAATCCCGCCGATATGACATAAATGGTTCATAAATCATAGGGAGATGCTGACTTCTCATTCTATGGTCGTCAGACGATCTTTTATTTGTTTGGACACGAGCTACGGCCGTTAAGACCTCTGGCATACTTGATCTTCCATTTAGATATTCCGGTAGCTATTTATCACGGCAATTACGGTGGATGCGGCGGCTGCGGCCCTCTAAATAAACAGGATGTCGTTGCCCGGTGAAATGCCTCCATCATTGCTGCAGTGCAGTGGCCGCAGCTGAAGGGGAATTCGAGCAGGGCATTTCAGGTTACGGCGACACAGCGACACAATGCAGATCGAAATGTTAGTGTCAGCTTTGCGCGAGCTGGGATTAACTGCAGCGCTGTAAAAATGAAAGCTTTTGGAATAGGTATTTGACAGTTTGGTTGTAAAGGTGGGTGGGAAGTTTCTGATACGGGAAAATATGCGAGAATGATGTCTGCTTTTGGCTTACAATGAATGACCTGTTTCAGTGATGCATAGGTGCCAAGCCCCCGCGAAAGCTCCCCGTCGTGTTGTGCACCCTACCCGCTGTACAAACATGCGGCTTTCTGTCCACAGCGTACGGCAACTTGGCCAACATCCTTAGCTCCAACGGCATGAAGGAGGAGGCGGAGCGGGCTTACAAGCGGGCTCTCTCCTACCGCTCCAACATGGCTGACGTTCATTACAATCTGTAAGTGTTGACGTAGACTGTATCCTGTACAGTGTTGACCAAGCCACAGCGTCATTAGGGCACCCGCACCACTGCTCGCCGTGGTATCCGCCGATATGACGAATCTGGACCTAGGCACAGTCTTACCACCGTCAGTCTGGCAGTCCTCCCGAAACCGTACAGGCTACACGCGAAGTCGGCGAAGCATGCGTGTTCAACCATCGCTCCGACTAGGGACTTTACCCAAATCCGATCAGTTACACTGTGCAGCAGCAGCAGCCGAGTGACTGTGTGTTACGGACAACAGTGCGGTCATTTTCGGCTGTCCTACACGACTTGCTCTCGTTCAGGCAGTTGAAGGCCGGCAACGGCGCCTGACAGGCGCCTCGTGTCCGGAGAAAGTCGGCCGCAGCACGTGACAGGCCCTCTGGCTGATTGTGTACCGGCCTGCGCCGCGACACGACATCTTCGGGGGCGACCGAAAACTGCACCAGGTTGTCCGGCTGATTAGTCGGCTAGTCAGTGACATCCGTGGGGCTGCTGTCACCTGGGACGTGCCGACAGCGCCCGGTTTCCTCCAGCGACAGCATGCAGCGACCGCACCGTCCGCCGGCTGTCGCTCGGCGACGGGGCGGAGGCGGCGGACGTGCACGACAGCGGACAGTTGCGGCGAAAATGTGCCGCTGCTGCACGCTCCGTGATGCCCGCGCAGGGTTGCCATGTTCCCAAGCACTAATGACCGCGATTATCCGCCGATATGGAGATGAAGTCCACCCACAGAGACATTTTGCTGTTCTGTCTGCATGTGCAGACCCATGGCGGAGACAACGATCACCAAACGGTCCCTCATAAAATGTTATGACATGTACCTGCGACTAATTAGCAGCGCGACGCTGTGGGTTAGGGATCGGCCGTGTACAGACCGAAATTACAAACCGGCGATTAATCCCCTGCAAAGGATCAGACGGTATTAAGAAGGCGATAATGTCTTTTTCAGGGGGATTTTATATCAAGAACAGAAACGGTACGATGAAGCTCTTCAGTCTTATGACAAGGCAATTCAATATCGTCCGAGGATGGCCAGTAAGTGTGATTATCCACATGATTTATAGACTCAACCGTGTCCGATTAATACACATGTAAATATGAACCATCACTGTTACACGTCTGTGCAGATGATCCATCTTGCAAGAGTGATCCTAACGACGAGCATTAGCTTCCGGGGGAGAAGCCCGCCTGATGATTCAGAAGTGGTGCCACTGTGCAGCGCTCATGTCCGACACACACCGCACCCTCTCCCGCGTCAGCACCGACGCCTCCGCACGCGCGCGGCCTGGCTCCGAGCTCGCTGCTGCTCACGCGCGGCCGGCCGTTCCCAGTGGCGCACCTGAACAAGGGGCTGGTGCTGGGCCTGTCGGGACAGCGCGAGGCAGCTGCCGCCGTCTACCGGCACTGCTCCACGCTGGACGGTGCCGGCCTCAAGGACCCACGGACGCACGAGGCCACCAAAATATCAGCTCTCTTCAACCTGGGCCGTCTTCACGCCGACGAGGGCAGCTTTCGGCAGGCGATTGCCGTGTACCAGGAGGCCATCGAGCGGATGCCGGCGCACTACCAGCCGCAGGTTAGTGTGGCGGGTCTCCCTCAGTCAGTAGACGGTGTTGAGACGGCGGCACCCCGCTGCTCGGCCTCTCCCCCCCCCCCTCTCTCTCTCTCTCTCTCCCTCTCTTTCTCTCTCTTTCTCCTCTCTTTCTCTTCTCGTCTCTGGTCTCTCTCTTCTCTCCTCTCTTTCTCTGCCTCTCTGGCCCTTCTCTCTCCTCTCCCTCTCTGTCTCTCCCTCTCTGTCTCTCTCTCTCTCTCCCTCTCTCTCCCCCTCTCACCCCCCCCTCTCTCCTCTCTCTCTCTCCTCTCTCTCTCTCTCTCTCTCTCTCTCTCTCTCTCTCTCTCTCTCTCTCTCTCTCTCTCTCACCATATGTGCTTACTGCCGACAGGTTTGAGTAGCGTTCGCAGTTTGGATAATGCAATGTTAGGATGCTTGTCGTGATTTAAGTGCTCGCGTTGTGAACAACAAACGTGCGCGTGCAAGCACGTGAGAAAAACGCCACAACACGAGTACTGCACCTGCTGCACTCCGTGCTCGGACAGTCCGCCACCCTACTCGGCGCGCATCTGGCCGCGGGTGGCTGCCCTCGCCCCCGTTCGCTCTGCCTGATCCTGGCTCCGTGCGTCGCCAGAGTCTGTACAACATGCTGGGCGAGGCGTTCTTCAAGGTGGACAGGCTGTCCGAGGCCGAACACTGGTACAAGGAGGCGCTGCGTGCCAAGCCCGATCACGTGCCGGCGCACCTCACCTACGGCAAGCTGCTGGCCAAAATGGTAGGCGGCGCAGATGGGCGGATCGGGTGGGTCGCCTGCTGCCACGCGGCTTATCTGGCCGAGCTCCTCGCGTGAGGTAACACCTTGTTAGTTGTGCCAGGGATGGACAGAAAACTGATAAAAGCTCTCTGTCGCCATGGCAGGGCCCACCAGGTGTTCGCGTCTTAGGGAGCTTGTAAGCATCCGCGGAACAAGATAGTGCTTCAGCTCCGCAACAGGCTGTGACATTTATACTTGGCACGTCCTCGAGTCAAGGCACTTCAATTGTGCACGGCGTTTTTACCTCTCATTTTGATAGGTCTCGTTGCATCCGCAAACAGTACCGCGGCGGACGCGGCGTGCTTTAGATTGTAAAAACTCAAAAAACGCCTTTGAGAACTGTGTTCAGCTGCTCAGCGCGCCATGTTCTCGTCAGCTCATGTCATCTCATCTGCCATCTCGACCATGTTCCACGTTGACGGCTTGTCACTAAACGCTCAAAAAATCACTGCATAACACCCCTAGCCTGTCACAGGAGACGAAATATGCATTAGCGCCATAACCAGACAAAACTGGATTGTCCCGCAGCTGTGCTAGCAGTGTCCAGGGAAGCGGCGTTACCGCAGATTGATGCCTCAGATGAAGCGCAGACACGGCCACTTTTCCCGATCAGACTGAGTGCACGTCTTGTATGTGGTTTGCCACCCAAGGATCATCCGGTCTTGAATCATCAAAAAGCGGCCGCCGAACTGGGACCAGATATTTTTCGGGGAACAGATGGACAGTGGATGGTTTCTATGGCTGGGAACAGCCTGATGCTGGCTACGTTTTGTGGCTAGAAACAGATTGATGCTAGGTAGGGTCTGTGGATGTTAATAGATTGGTTTCCGAACGGCTGCGTGGCTGTGAAACCGGATGATACTGATCAGGGTTTTAATCTGGAGACAGGTGTACTTTGGGCAAGGCCTGTGGCTGGAAACAGGCTGCCGCCAGCCAGGCTAAGACCCTCCGACCCCGCTCTGTTCCGTGACCGTTCTGTGACCCTCCGCACGGCTCTCAGGGTCGACCTGCTGAGGCAGAGGCCTGGTTCGTCAAGGCGATGGAGCTGGCGCCCAACGACCCGGTGGTTTACCAGCATTACGGTAAGTGACAATATGGTTCGGAGTGATCGATGGGGCATCCCAACGCTGATGGCCAGCGAGGGACGGTAACTGCAATGCGTCATGTGATGGTAACCCGACATATGCCGAGACTGCGCGGGGAACACCGACATAACACCACCGGTGAACTCTGACGTTTATCAACTCGTGCGACACCGAGCGCAAACTGGGGTATTGTGACCTGCCACAGAGGTTGGCTTCTGCTGTGATGTTAGTGGTCGTATCGATACTCAAAACAGCATGACTGTTCTCACTCTTCACCTTCATTGCTTTGCCAAAATTTCATGTTCCTATCGGTTTCGGACAGGAGGGAAAGAGAATCTTTTTGCAACGATGCATGCAGACTCAAGCACCCAACAGCACAGCCGAAACACTCCGCAACAGAGCCAGGTCACAAAGACCGTACATGACCCCATCGATTCCTCACCACCCGCACCAGAGCCAGGTCACAAAGACCGTACACGACCCCCATCGATCCCTCACCACCCGCACTCGCCGTGGCCCTGCCTCCTGTCCATACAGATCCCTGAGCCGCCAGGCGGCGCGCCTCAACAGCCAGTCGCCCGGGGCCAGAGGTGGCCGGCCGGCGCGGAGGAGAACCGGTACCCTCCGCCTGGGGCGGCGGCGGCGGCGGCGCCGGGGTCAGCCGGCCGCCGCGCCGGTGACACCGGATTGGCCGGCGCGCGACACAGTCCGGCCGCCCTCTGCGTGACAGAAAATCGAAGAAATTAAAAAGCACTTACGGACGGGTCCGTGGGAGCGGCGGCCGGTGATTACTGTAATCCCGACTCTGATTAGGCTGGACGCAGCCCGCGGCCTGCCGCGCTGACTGCGCTATTTGCATATGGCGGTCCGCAGCCGAAACGGTGTGGGAAGGACGGCCGGCAGGCGCAGGCGCCGTGACCCTGGCTGGGAGGGGATGGTGCTGTGACCCTGGCTGGGAGGGGATGGTGCTGTAACCCTGGCTGGGAAAGGATGATGGTGTGACCCAGGCTGCTGTGACCCTGGCTGGGAGGGGATGGTGCTGTGGCCCCGGCTGGGAGGGAATGGTGCTGTGACCCTGGTGGGGGGTGGATGATGCTGTGACCCTGGCTGGGAGGGGACGATGCCGTGACCCTGGCTGGGAGGGGATGGTGCTGTGACCCTGGTGGGGGGTGGATGATGCCGTGACCCTGGCTGGGAGGGGATGGTGCTGTGACCCTGGCTGGTAGGGGATGATGGTGTGACCCAGGCTGCTGTGACCCTGGCTGGGAGGGGATGGTGCTGTGGCCCCGGCTGGGAGGGAATGGTGCTGTGACCCTGGTGGGGGGTGGATGATGGTGTGACCCAGGCTGCTGTGACCTTGGCTGGGAGGGGATGATGCTGTGATCCTGGTTAGGAGGGGATTATGCTGTGACCCTGGCTGGGAGGGGATTTTGCTGTGACCCCGGCTGGGAGGGGATGGTGCTGTGACCCTGGCTGGGAGGGGATGATGGTGTGACCCAGGCTGCTGTGACCCTGGCAAGGAGGGGATGGTGTTGTGACTCCGGCTGGGAGGGGATGGTGCTGTGACCCTGGTTGGGAGGGGATGGTGCTGTGACCCTGGTTGGGAGGGTATGGTGCTGTGACCCTGGTTGGGAAAGGCAGGTGCTTTAACCCCGACTGGGAGGAGCAGCTGCTGTAAGGATAGCTGGGATAGGGAAAGACTGAGACCCTGGCTGAGAGGGGCAGACACTGGGCCCTGTCTGGAAGGGGCAGCTGTTGTGACTAGGACTGGTGTGGGTGGGTGTACTGAGTCTAGTTGGGAAGGCTAGCGTCTCTACTGGCAAGGACCTTTTACATCCGCCCGCCGGCAGTCGCGTTTGGTGAAGGATGAAACACCTGTTCGATATTGGTAGCTGATCTGCTCCTACAGAGAGGGAACCTGGGGTGATGCCGTCTGAGAGGGAAAGATGGTATGTCGATCCTGTTCCATGAGGACGACAAGCTGCCATTCCCCATTTTTGTTCGTCAATTCTTTCAAACGTCTTCTGTAGGGTTGATAACTGCGCGATGTCCGGTGAAACCTCGTGTAGCCCAGGGACGTCTGCTGATAGCGATAATGATGAAAGAGTAGGCTGATTCTTGGGCTACTTGGTTTCATTTTTTACGAGTCGGTGATTATTTGCTCCTTCCATTCCCAAGATTCTTCCCTGTCATCGCCAACGCGTCCCAGCTAGAGGGCTGGAATCTAGTCATATTCCCCATCATTTCCCCACATATCCCGTTACAGCTTCCGCACCCTGCATTTCCGAAGGTTCCAGCCAGCAGCCTGTACTAGCGGTAGACTCAGCCCTCTAAATTTCATGAGACATTGGAAAGCCCTGAACCAATGGAAGCTCATTTACCCGGTTAACGGACCACCAGACTCAGCCCGGGTGGTGAGATAAGTCCGCGGATCCGTCAGACCTGCTGACAAGCCGTGTCTCACTTTGGCCGTGTGTATGATTGATTGCTACAGCCAGTTTTTTGGTCCGTTTGATAAACTGATGATACGTTGTCAGGCACCTGATAAAGTACTAGAGGAATGACTTGCTGTTCTGAACACAGATGACTGATGACCGCTGTTGTCATTCATCTGTGGGCTGCTGGTGTTGGGATTGCATCGTTTTTAATGACTGGAACCGGGAAAATGTAATTAACCCTAATTTGACGGGAATGACACATCTAAAACTCTTATAAGATCGTCATCTGTCCATTAGGATATTCCCTTAACAGCAATACGTTGTTTTCCGTTCCTCTATTGCCGCCTATACAATACAACAATCTTCATCCTTGAACTAGGGGTAAATCTGTCTTGTGTATTCTGTTAGCTACTGTTCATTCAGTCTTAAGCTGGGTATGTTTTCAAGCGTACAGATACCACCGCTTTTTAAAACGGCTTGCGATATCTTATTTCAACTTTCTCTGAGTTCAGCAAAAGTTCGATAAACCTGCCTTTTAACAACAACCAAATATTGTAAAAAGTTTATAGGGGTGGTATCCTCCAGCCGATGCAAGAGCGCGTCCGATCAGCAGTACCGTCCGACACGTTGGTCGCACGGTAAAGTTTAGAGCCAAGTCGCTGAAAATCGCTGTGATTCGCACTTTGAGATGTTACTGAGTGGGCGCCATTGTCCAAGCGCGAATGCCTCCAGAGCAATGGCACAGCATTACCTATCTGAAGTGATATGTTTTTGCATAGTGCAGCTTACGCAGGGAGCCGGACAAATCCTTTGTTTTGAAGTCATTGACCGGAGGGTTTCATTCAGTGTATCGATTAACAAGCTGGTCCAAAGAATCTGCGTGAACTTCACAAAACTGACCGGACTCGGGTTTGCAGAACTTAATGTAGTCTAATTGCCGCTAATTTAATGGAATGGATCGGGGCTGCCTCGGAATTGGGCATTTCCTTCATCGTCCTTTGCTGATTTTCAAAGGTTTTCTTATTTGAACGCATTTGCTGGCCATTAACGCCAGTACATTCGTTTTGTAAGTTATATGGTCCATTTGGATGGCATCCGTCGCGATGTGGATCATTTTGTGCGCTGCTATAGGTAGCTACTTTTGTATTCTTTCGACGAATAGTCATTTGCGTGCCAATCTTCACTCAGGGTGCTCACCATTTACACGGGGTATCCCACTATTATTTTGACCTGCTATCTGTATTACGTACTTAGCAGATGATTAACTGGCAGATAACTTTTCTGTCAGGTCGGTGGCATACGTTAGTATCTGTCTGCTACCATATAATAAATAAGATATGATATTGCAATATCATTGAAACATTATTTTGTTTCTAAATCAGTTACAGACTACCGGGTAGCCAATTATGTCGCCCGCAGCTACATTGCGTATAATGTCGTGGAGAAGAACGGACCTGCCCAACTTATTCATTGTTTCAGTTTTGTTGGAACACGCAAGAAACTACTATTTCAAAGAGCAGATTGCCATTCCGGAATGTTCTGAGCAATTATTTCAAAGCGTTATGGAGTAAAATTCCGCCGTAACCTACTGCTATTTAGTCCTCGTCTTCCACTGGCCAAATGCTGAAACAAAAAGCACTGTAGAGTTATCTCAGCACAAAAGGAAAGTCCATGGAAAAAATCGGGGCGGAATGCTGCATGTATCCATGCCTTAATCTATACAATGTTGTTCATAAGCCCCGTTTACCCTCACTATAGTTTTGGCTTGAAGATATGATCTGTTGTTACCTCTTTGAAAGCTATTGCTGTCCACGTATTTGCGGTAAAAAGCACACGTTAACATGCAAACATAACACGCGTTATTATGAGCACAGTCGCGTTGTTCAAAAATTTCAAAGATTGTGCGTAAAGTACGTCAGCTGTTAACAGCGGTCTTGCTCGTGAAAGTGTGCACGGCGAGAGTAAATGGCCACGCAGTGATTGTCATTGCAATGGTCAGCTCGATTTCAGTAGTCGAGACCGGATCATTCATGAATCCTCTAAAAGCGTGACTTCTTTGGATACCTTCTCGGTCCCCTCGCCTAGGCGAGCCGGTTATCGGCATAATGCACACTTACAATGTTATGGGGATCAAGTCTACCAAACTCGCTTTACAGTTTTTTTCGGAATATAGCAGACATTTTCGTTGTGACGAATAGTTGCGCGGCTCCGACAGATTCAGCCCAGCCTGAACTGTTCCCATATTTGCGATGACTGTTTGTGCAACCTTGACGCAACGCGGCGTCCCGAAGGCTGGCACATTTTAGAGCACCTACACTCTCTTAACAACTAGTGGCGAATACGTGAGCTGCACTTCTATTCCAAGTCATATGTGCTTAAAATGAACGAAGGCACGGAACCCAGTCATAGCTTGACTCTGGTTCCCCTTGTTACTGTTTGAATTATTCAAAATTTGGACTAAACAAATGATGCATGTGTGTATTTCGACCGGCGTATGCGGTCGAATGCAGTTCAAATACACGGCGTTATAATGAAACCATCTCGCGCACAACTACCTGTCTTTTGCGGCTGCGATGTATTCGGCCCCTATTCGCTAACTGCTATCCACGATGTAATTGGGTGACATCACCAGTCTGGCTGTCATCTTTCGGCTGTCATTACTCACTTAAAAGCGCATGGCACCATCAGACTGCCTGTTATTCGTAGGCGTTATCCACTAATGGGAGCCGGGGAGTACCATCAGATGTAATCCGCCGCTGATAGACCGCCGGTGTCATCAGGCTGTCTGTCATCACCGGCTGTAATCCATCCTTGAGAGAAGTGGTGACATCAGGCTGCCTGTAATCCCCGGCTGTAATCCACGCCTGGGAGACGAGTGGTGACATCAATCTGTCTGTCATCGCCGGCTGTAATCCACCCCTGGGAGACGAGCGGTGACATCAGTCTGCCTGTCATCGCCGGCTGTCATTCACCCCTGGGAGACGAGCGGTGACGTGAAATTGCCTGTCATTCCAACTGTAATCCACCCATGAGAAACAATTGATGACATCAGGCTGCCTGTCATCCCCGGCTGCAATCCATCTCTGGGAGACAAGTGGTGGCATCAGGCTGCTTGTTATACCCGGCTGCAATCCATGCCTGGGAGACAAGAGGTGACGTCACGCTGCCTGTCATCCCCAGCTGTAATCCATGCCTGGGAGACAAAGGGTGACATCGCGCTGCCTGTCATCCCCAGCTGTAATCCATGCATTACGCTGCCTGTCATCCCCGGCTGTAGTTCATCCCTGGGAGGCGAGCGGTGTCATCAGACGCCATTCATTTCCGGCTGTAATCTACCTCTGGGCGACGTATGATGACACCAGACTGCTGGTCATTCCTGGATGTAATCCATCCCTGGGATCCGGACGGTGTCATCGTACCGCCTTTCATTTCCGTCTGTAATCCATCCCTGGGAAGCGAGTGGTGACATCAGACTGCCTGTAATCCCCGGCTGTGGTCCATCTCTGGGAGACAAGTGGTGACATCAGACGGCCTGTCATCCCCGACTGCAATCCATGTCTGGGAGACGAATGGTGACATCAGACTGCCTTTCATCCCCGATTGTAACCCACCCCTGGAAAACAAGTGGTAACATTACCATGCCTGTCATCTCCTGCTGTAATCCATGCCTGGGAGACGAGCGGTGTCATCAGACCGCCATTCATTCCGGTTGTAATCCGCCCCCAGGCGACGGATGATGACACCAGACTGCCGGTCATTCCCGGCTATAATCTATCCCCGAGAGACGGACGGCGTCATTGGACCGCCTCTCATTCACGGCTGTAATCTATCCCTGGGTGACGGACAGTCCGATCCGACCGCCTTTCATCTCACGAGCGTAATCCACCGCTGAGAGCCGGATGATATCATCAGACACTGCCGGCAGCTTCAGACTTGACCTCCCTCTGAGCCAAGATCACGATGATGCTCACGAAGGGATTCCGGAACACTGAAAACTGGCTGCAATTTTCTCCTAATCTGCGGTGGCTTTGAGCTCACAAGGATTGGCAGCCACGCGTGAGATGGACTCACCAGACGCCAGAAGCATCATCTCCGCTGCTGAGTCGTCGAATTCCCGGGCTTGTCCTAGGTCAGCTTGACACATGGCATGCTCCCCAGATGGCTTAAAGGTGATGTCGCTTTCCCAGCGGCGACCCTTCGGCCTACGAATACCCCACTGCACGATCTCTCCACTGTAAAGCTTCCCAAACAGTGCAGCCATCACTCCGTCACCCTTCCTAGGCTCTGTCGACGAAGATACCTGCTTGCCAGCGACGCTGCCTGGCTCACACTGCTGTGCGCGCGTGCTCAGTGTCATAACAGCTCAGTCCAGGCGCGGGCAGACCGTCACCGGGTAATTAGCGCGCACCGCGAACCGCGGGGCCGTGAATCGCAGCTGTCCATCGTGAGCCTCCTGAGAATGGCGTCAGCTTCTGAACTCCAACGCTGCTTTGTTGTGGTGCTAAGGGAGGTGGGCTTCACAGCACGCAAGAATGCGGCGAGATGCCAGCGATTACAGGCGCGGGCTTTGTGCGGGTAGTGGTCTGTCACGAAGCGGCTGGTGGCGTTACTGAGCCCGTCACGCCCGACCCGTCGTGGGCGTGGCAGGCGGTGCAGGCAGGAGCCTCTGCAAGGAGGAATGCGCTGGTCGCATGGCAGTGTACCGAACTGCTGACCTGAACTGCTGACCTGATCTGCTGAACTGAACTGCCAACCTAGCGCAGCTGAGGTCCCGGGTCATGGATCAACCGGCTGGCGCTGTTCATGTCACCATGGTGACTAATTCAGGGCGAGGGGCTCTAGAACAGAGGGGGATCCAAGCTCATTCATTTCATGGGATCCAAGGGATCCAAGTTATTTGTTCATGAATCATCAGAGTTGTGATGTTAAACTTAAACAAAACTGAGTACGCTATTGCCCCTCGCTACCCGCCCCTCTCTGTTTCTACGTCCATGGACTAGGACACGATCTCGTGGCGATAAGCGGCTGTTTATCGTGCCAGATCCGCCTGACAGTCCGATCTGTCCATATTGTCAGGACCACACACCGCCATGTCGTGTAAGCACGTATGACCACCACCACCGTCGGTCCGACCCTCACGTCTGAAAACGCCGGCCCATGTCCTCGATGACCGGACGAGGATCGCTGGTGCCAGACCATAGCCACGGGGACGGTGCGGTGCAGTGGCAGTAACCGGTGCGGTGGCAGTAACCGGTGCGGTGCAGTGGCAGTAACCGGTGTGGTGGCAGTAACCGGTGCGGTGCGGTGGCAGTAACCGGTGCGGTGCGGTGGCAGTAACCGGTGCGGTGCAGTGGCAGTAACCGGTGCGGTGCAGTGGCAGTAACCGTGCGGTGCAGTGGCAGTAACCGGTGCGGTGCAGTGGCAGTAATCGGTGCGATGCAGTGGCAGTAACCGGTGCGGTGCAGCGGCAGTAACCGTTGTAGTGCGCTGCTGTAGCCGGACTCGCACCACCGGGTCGCATCTAGTGGATAAGGCATCCGTCGCCTCACCACATCGACGCGCCATTCTCGCCGTTACACCTTTACTTCATGACCGATACATCGGCCCGGCCTTTGCTGAGATATCAGACGCTCATCTGCGGCCCACTATGCCACCACCAGCATACTTGGCACATGCCTTCGATTATGTCATGCATACTCAGTTGACAGCGAAGAGATGAGCTCTTTTCCTTTACAGTGGTTGACAAACACACTCACCATCTTGCCGTTTTGACGCTGATCGTCTTTCTCAAATCAAGACATCATTCAAAGCAAGATCATTTAACTTATTATTTTTACCAACATTAGAATCACTCAAGTCACATATAAATGTGGCGAAAAAGATGCAAAGTAATGATCCGTCCGATTTTCTTGACTGTAAACAGCGGTATGTTCTGAATGCTGTGTCATGAAGATATCAACGCGTGTTTTTGACTATTGTTTTCGGCGGATGGATATTTCCTAGAGGCCATTATTTTGTATCGTTTTTTACCTTGTTGTGAACATATTGGAGCTGTTTTATATTTTGCTTTCCTGGAAAAAAACATCCTAATATTACTGTGTTTCGGGTTTTGGAGACATCTAAAGCAGTATTAGCTTTCGTCTCCGGATGTCACTAAACTTACGTTACAGCTCAGTTGAGAACGATGCCAGCTGTTGTTGCGCCGGATAACGCATAATTTTATTTTAAAAATGGCGGGCGTATAGGGCAAAAGATGCAATTGTGGATAGCAGCAGAACGAAGCTATTTTGTCATTTTCGCTTTTAAGAGAATGTAAGATCGTGGAATACGAGGCTTGCGAGCCTTTGCCTACCGCACCTGTTGAAGGCAATTGCTGTAGAATAAAGTATCAAAGCGACCGAACTGTTCCCACACGGTGCGTTGCCATTCTGTCTCATTAACAGATGCTCGTAAGAATGCATGCGAAAGGAAATATTATTTCGATACTATTCATGCCATAGATTCCTTGCGGAAGCTGCTTGTCACACGAATAAGTTGATACGGAAGTGAAAAAATGATATCAGGGACAGCATTTTTCTTGTAATAATGACCTCAGGCATTTATTATCTCACCAACCGGACCCGATTGGGACTATCACTCCGGCTCGTCTTTTCGACCGCTTCTGGGTCGTTTCCGGTGCCGTCGGGCCCCGGTCCACATAATGTTCGTTCCTTCAGGCCCGAGCCGGCCCCTGAGCGCCGCCGCCTTCTTCATTCCGCCGCCCTCCCCGAGCCGGCCCGCCGGCCGACGCCGCAAAAGAAAATGGCCGCCGCGCCGCGTGGGGCCTCTCCCATGTTGCATCCCGGCCGTGGGCTGGATAAGCGGCGTTGCAGACTCATGCCCCTCCTCCCGCGCCAATCAGGGCCGGCGACGGCGCCGGCCGGCCCGCGGCCGACGTCGCGCGTGATCTATGGCACGGCTCCACGGCAGTCGGTGGACGTGGCGGACGTAATCTGCCGGACGGGGACACGTCGGCGGGCGGGGCACCCGGCTTTCCTGCACGCCCGCAGCACGTGACGCGCGGTGGGCGGGCCTCGTTTGGAGGAGTGCCGGGCGCTGAGGCCCCCCCCCCCCCACCTCCGTGGCCCTGTGAGGTGATGACAGGATACATACTTATCCCCCCTAGCCCGATGGGCCTGTGCACGAAAGCCGGAATACAGTAGGTGCCATGCTCTTTGGCATGATAAGGCAAGACGGCTTCCTGCAACAGCACACCGCACGACCCGGCCGAGCTGTGACGGCCTCGCCCGTGACACCGAACACCTCGCAACAAGGACACCAGTGAACAAGGTACACGGACAGAGCGCCGGCGATGGACGCGGCGCGCGGACACCAGCCTCAGTGTCGGCCCCGCTTGACCACACCCCGCGCCGGCCCCGCTGAGAGCCGCTCCTCTGCCGAGCCGGGCCGGAGCGTTTCCGTGACTGGAGACCATCGGGCCGGGCGGCCGCACCCTTGGCCGCCAGGCGCACCGGTCGGCGCCGTTTCTCCGACTGCGAGCCCCGCGGCGGCGCCGCTGGCGGTGGGCTCCCAGGCTGCCGGCGGCGGGCGGCGCTCAGGCAGCGCAGCGGCTGGCGGAGGTGGAGCCGACGCCCAGCGCCGCCGCTCCCGATCTTTTCGCCGAAACAGCGGGCCGCAATCGGCTCCACGGAGCCGGAGCTGGACCTGCAGCAGGCTGATGGCTATTGTTATGGTGCCGCCGGCTGCCGGTGGAATTGTTTCATTCTGCAATCAGTGCATCGCAGTGGGAGCCACTCCTGCACTGACTGGAAATCGCTAGTTCTACAGGCGGTCCAGGCTCCATTAGAAGACATTTCGACGCTCGACGCTGCACGCGAGGCTTGTCCGCGTTGTTCCTACCCACGAATTCCAAATTAGGTGCATGATATTGGCGTGCAATGTTTCCCGAGACTTTTGAATGCCTACGTCAAAAAGCGGACTTACTCTGCGTCGTTTTTTAAGGGAGGTGCAGGTTCTTAGATCAAGGAAAACTGACTCACTTTATATTCGGCTGTGACGCTGTAACCTTGCGAAGGTCTTACCGCATTTAGATTTCTGTAAATGCAAGCAGTCCTTCTTTGCGGTTCATTTCCATCCATGAGTTAAGACTCTAAGCGGAGTTTGTAGCACAGAAACTGGTGGAGAGCGTTTCATCAGTTGTGGATTGGCAATATTTGGCACAAAATAAGGTCCTCATTCACATAATGTGTCTTCATCTCGTAATGAATCCTATGGTGCCTCACTTTGTTTACTCTGTTGCCATCCTGCGTATCAAAGTCACTTTTATCCCTACGTGCTTTTGCCGACAGAGCTCGTCGCCTCATCCCTCGATCGTCCAAAGCTGATGTTTTGCCGCCCATTTTGTATCTTGACAAGGAACAATTAATATTCCTCCGTCGTGCAGTCCTAACTAGCGTATCAGATGGCGTGAGTTCGCATCGGGCTTCATGCAATCATTATCGCGCGAACAGGAAAAAAGAGCATATTTGCTTGCAGACTGGCGGAATCCAGGGTGGAAATTTCCTGTTTGCCCCAGATGTGGCCGATGGCCGTGCGCGTGCGGCTGCGACGAGCGGCCGCCTCACGACAGCTGTCGGCTTACCGGACCCCCTCGACGGCTGAATCGGCCGCCGACGCCGGCGCTGTCCCCTATCGGCGCATCTGGAGTCTCGCGGAAACGATGCACGGAACACACGGAGCATTTGCGCCGCGGAACTCGCCGGCCCGCCCCATTGTTCGCTTGGTGCTGTTTTGCAGGCGTAGGAGTGCCCTGCAAAGGCGCCGAGCCGGCCGGCCGAGACTTGATGGACTGGCGTTTGGCGCGTTGAGCGCGGCTGCTCCGCCGCGTTCACCGTGACGGGTCGTGTGGTCTGGTTCAGCCTCGCAAACGCGTCATTGTCTTGCCCTTGTGTTTGGCGCAGCAGCTGCTTCCGTTCATTGTTGCCCTTTGCGTGATAGCGCTTTGTTTCTATGCGCCGCTTTTAAGGTGAATATTCAGTCGCATTATTGCGAATCGTCGTCTGTCTTTTCACTGCAGCTGGTCTGAGCTAGACTGGTATGTGTATCGTGTAATTGTACCTGCTACACACACGTCCTGCGACGGATTACGATGATGATGCGTGTCTGAGCTGAAACAGTCTGAGCCCAGTGCAACACTTTTCCATCTGCCAAGAGCATGCTCATAGCATAGACGTGGCTCATGTAGCCTTTCGTTTTTCCCGAATTCAGTAATTTGATTTCCCTACTGCTCCCAGCCGTTGAGTGTTGCCTCAGTACGGCACGTGGATGCAGTTGGAAATTGTCAAGGATATGACTGCCACTTATCAAAGCTTTTTAAAAGTTGGCTGAAGCTCCCTTGTTAAGCTCACGTTCAGCTTGGATTACACTTGGACACTAAGTGTCTCGTGACGTGACACAACGTAACGTAACGTAACATAGTAACGCAGCGTGACGTGACGCGACGTACGTCGCCATGTGACGTAAATACCAACAGCCGCTCGCCTCTTGTATAAAATTCAACTTCGTTGTGCGCCATCATCTAACAGATTAGAGCTTAGGAGCCAACATATGTATGCAGTGGGGATTTCAAGAGTTAAGAAATTGGTCTATTGAATTTGTAAGGGCTGCACTGAAGTCCATTAAGCCTTCTAAGCGCGATGGGAGATCTGCGGTTTGCTTGGTACGATTGATCGTGTTTACGTCCGTACGTGTCCGAACACTTAGTCAGTGTCACACGCCCATCCTCCTAAACGGTGTAATTATCCTAATCCCACACCAGTTAACGGCTTCATGAAACCCACCAAATCGATCCAGCTGACCACAGCCCCGAAGTGTCACCCGGCACTCCCATCAATCCACGCAGCCGCGGAGCAGACTGCCCTGCGCTCGAGCCGGGGCCCCGGTGCGTGCTGGTCCTGTCGGCGTCCGGCGTTTGCGGTGCTGCGCGCGCCGCCCCTCCATCCATCACTTGACCGCCCTCCGCCGACCGCCGACAGGACAGCACCTGGCCGACGGCGAGCGGCTGCCGCTCGCGGCCGACATCTACCGGCGCGCCGCCGAACTAGCGCCGCACGAGTACGAGATGGTCTTCAACGCCGCCAACATTCTCCGCCAGGCGGCGCGCAATGAGGAGGCCGAACACTACTACCGCATCGCCGTGCGCCTACGCCCTAACGTGAGAACCGCGGCGGAGCACTATCCATTTGCGCACGGACGAGTTCAGAAGCGTGGGTTTGGATTGGACTCCGGCATAGACTGGTCTTCAATGGCTGGAACACTAAGGCCTGAGGTTTCTGCGCTCATACAACTGAGCAGAAGTGCGGCGTATCACCCTAGCAGCGGGAAAGGTTGCGAGTGATAAAAGAACGTCGAGGGTCTCACTGTTTTCCATATTTCCCCGCCGCAATCTTTCAACGCATTTCGCGAGTCGTTCGTTGTCGAGAGCGAGTGCCGGAGGTTGTTGGTGTAGGCACGCTAGTGTTTGTCACCCGGCCCACCTCAATTTCTTCTACGCTGTCCGTCCCGTTCGGCAGGAGGCCACGAGCCACATGAACCTGGGCGCTATGCTGCACGTGAACGGCAAGCTGGTGGAGGCCGAGCAGTCTTACCTGGCGGCCCTGCAGATCAAGCCCGATGACCAGGTGAGAAGGGCAGGGATCCCCCGCCGCTGCCGCCAGCGCCACAGGCCGGTGGCCGAGACGGGCCGGCCGGCTCGCCACGAATGCGCCAGTTTAGGCTGTCCCTGCCGTGAACCTTCATGTGAAGGACGCACCACTTATTTTTGCGGGAGCGGCATTCAACACTAGACGTGTGCAAGGACGTGGTAGACGACAGATTGCGTTGTTTAGCCGAGTGGGCTTGATGCGGTGGTTCTGGACGACGTGCGCCGACAAGCTGTTGTGCGCAACTGACGCGTGCCTGTGCCGCTTGCAGATCACCAAGACCAATCTGCAGAAGCTGCGACACCTGCTGCCCAAGGCGAAGCGGGGGAAGGGCGCCAGCTGAGTGCGACGCCGCCCCCGCCGGTGTCAAACAGCGCTCCCGTGATCCCAGCTGACCTGTGATTGTCCGGCCGGCCCGCCGTCTTGGTTCGGTTCGCGGCAGGGCGGCGCCTGACTGCGGTCCAGTCGCTATTTATTCGGGCCTGTGGCTTGGCTTCCGAGGGCGCGCGTGCGGCGAGCGCGGCGCGCCGGGCTCGGTTTCGGCGCGCTGCGAGCTCCGCGGCGGCGGACGGCCGCGGCGGAGGGGCGCGATGTGATGTGCGGACTCGTTCTCTTGATATAAGACCAAAGACGTGTTATGTTGCGAGCGTAATTAATCGGCAATATCTGGAAGGCGGCTAGTTAGTGACGCATGTTGATGGATGCAGCGAGATTTATTGCGAAAACATATAGCGACTGTGCAACCAACTGTGATGCTAGATGTAATAAACGCTTTGACTGAGAACAAGGTATAGCAGCGGGTTTGAACGTCGTTACAAGTCACTGTAATATGCGCCGTGTGCTCGGCGCTCCGGGTTCAGTTTCCCCACGGTCTGAAACATGGCCTCTAGACATATTGGCTTTATATGCATACATTAACATTGTAAAAAACGTTCACACTGCACGCTTTTGTCGTACGCTTATCTACAATGATCAGTGCTGCCCAGGCCACAATGAGATCTATCAAACAAAACAGGGACAGACGGAAACCCCAGAGTACACCACATGAGACTTGTGAATGGAGGATGACCGGCGCGCATGAGTCAAGTCACTTGCAAACACAATGGTGTCGGTGCATTGGCGCCCGCCTCTCCCCCACCTCGGTTATGCGTCGAACCGAACCGCGGCCGTAAAACAACGCAATACTGCTCCTAAAACAACTGGCGGACAACATGAACGCATGCTAAACTCCAGCTATAGGTGCAACTCCTGTACAGAGATAATACAAGCTCCATGCACCTAGTCACTATGCATATGCTTACACGTCAGGCTCTTGATCGGGAAGACCCATACGACCGCGTCCCGACAGGCCCCCTGGGTAGTTCCCACGCGCGCAAACGCTGGCAAACTCTAAGACCTGATGATGATAATCGCACGTTCGCGCGTGTCCGGCACAACATCGGATACAAAATAAAAAAAAAAACGCAGGGTATCACAGGTAGTTGTACGCGGCGGAGCCGGCCGGCCTGCCGACCGGCGGCGCCCGCGGCCGGCGCGCGGGCCCGCTAGAAGAAGGGCGACCCTCGACACGCCGCCCGGCGGCTGGAAGCCGGGCGCCTGGCGCAGCGACGGCAGGTGCGGGTAGCCGGGCGGGTAAGCCGCCGGCGGCGGCGGCCCATCAGGGCCCATCATGGCGGCGCCGGCCTGGTGGTGCAGCAGCAGCTCCTCCTGCTGCCGGTAGTACTGCTGGTACATGGGGTCGGAGGTGAGCGGCAAGCTGCGCGAGGCGGCGCCGAACGGCGACGGCGGCAGTAGCGACGCCTGGGAGCTGTGCGGCGAGCCGGCCGCGCCGCGCGCCTGCCCGCTCATCTGCGACAGCGACGCGTGCGTCTGCGAGAAGTTCTGGTGCGCCGGCTGCGGCGAGCGCGACTGGCCCAGCAGGTAGGGGTAGGTGCTGCCGCCCAGCGAGTGCGCCTGGAAGCTGGAGGCCAGGCCGAGCGGGTTGTAGCCGGCGCCGGCCACCAGGCCGCCGAGGCCGCCCAGGTTGAGGCCAGACGCCGACGAGCTGGTGGTGGTGGCCGCTTTGCTGCCAGCCCGACTTGCCGCCGCCCTCCAGACTCTGCTGCTGCTGTTGCTGCTGCTGCTGCTGCTGTTCTTGCTGTTGCTGCTGCTGCTGGAATGCCTTCATCGTCTGCTGCTGCTGGTGGTACAGCTGCATGTGCGGACTGGCCATCTGCTTGAAGTAGGAGACCGAGTTGGCGTCCCACGAGCTGGGAGACATGCTCGCGGTTGAGACGGCCGCCTGCTGAGCCAGCTGCTGCTCGGCCCACCTTGTTGGCCAGCTGCTGCTGCTGTTGCTGTTGCTGCTGTTGCAACTGCTGCTTCTTCTCCGCTGCTGCCTTTCGCCGGCCATCTCTGTTGCTTCTGTTTCTGCTCCTGAATGAGCCGCACCTGGTGCTCGAGCTGCTGGCCCTTCTGGCGCTGCAGCAGCTGGCGGGCGGCAGCTGCCGACACGGCGGCCGCCGCCGTCTCCTCGACGGTGGTGAGGCTCGCACCGGCCGTCGCCTCCTTGTCGCGCGCCTCCTGCTGCGGCAGCCGCGTCACCAGCTTGCGACAGGTCGGCCAGGTTGCCGGGCAACGCGCTGGCCAGCTGCTGCTGGTAGCCGGCCGCCGCCGCCGCCGCCGGCTGCGACTGCGGCTTGCTGTGCGCCTGCTGGTACGGCTGCGGCTGCTGGGCGGCCGGCTGCGGCTGGGCGTACGCCTGGCCGACCAGCGCCAGGTCGGCCTGCACGCGCTTCTTGAACGGGAAGCCAGGCTTGTCGTCGGCGGGCCGCAGCAGCGCCGCCGGGTCCGGGCTGGCGAGCGAGGGAGCGGCGCGGCCTGGCGGCCGGCTCGGCGGCGACATCAGCTGACCGGCCGCCTTGGCGGTAGCGCCGGCTGCCGGCAGCTCCTTGTGCGCGCCGCCGGTAGTAGCCGGAGAAGGCGGCCGCGGGCCGGGCCTACCTGCGGGCTGTTGGGCTGGTACGCCGGGCTGCCGGCCACCGAGGCCGGCGAGTGCGTGCTGGCCACGGAGCCGGGCCGCCGGTACGGCGATTTGTCCGGGCTGGCCGTCTTCTGCGTCATGTCCTGGTAGAAGCCAGGCTTGACGCCACCGTTGTACTTGGCCGTGTCGAAGCCGGCCGACGGCGGCTGCTTGGGCGAGAAGGCCGGCGACTTCTGGTACTCCATCGCCGGCGACACGATACCACCGTAGCCGGGCGTCATCGGCGACTTTCTCGCTCTCCGAGCTGGTCTGGTAGAACGGCGACTTGGCGTCCGGCTGCGCCGGCGACTGCGAGCTGGCCGACTCGAGGCGGCGCTTCTCACTCTCGAGTCGCTGCGCCTCGCGCGCCTTCACCTGCAGCCGCGCCTTCTTCCAGCTCGTCGTCGTCGTACTTGTACGGGTCGGCGTCGGGCGCAGGGCCGGGCGGCTGCGGCGAGCCGGCCCGCTTCCAGGCGGACGTGGACGGCGAGGCCGGTTGGGCAGCTCCTCACGCGCCGCCGGCGTCGCGGCCGCCGCCGGCGCCGGCGCCTCTTTCGCCGTCGCGGCCGCCTCCTCCGCCGGTTTCTTCGGCCTCCTTCGGCGTGGGCGGCGGCGGGGGCGGCCGCGGCGTCTTGGGCTCCTCCCGCGGTGACGGCGACGGCGGCGGCGGCTTCTTGACGCGCGCCAGCGGCGCGGGCGGCGGCGTCGGCTCCGCCTCCTTCTGCGAGCGGAACGCGTGGAACCAGGCGCTAAGGTTGGGCGTGGCCGTCTTCCGCAGCACGGCAGTTCGCGGCCCTCCATCGGGCTCGGCGATCAGTCGGAGCGGCTCGTCGTCGCCGTCGCCGCCGCTGCGCCGCCGGTCAGGCGGAGCCGGCTCCGCCTTCAGCCGGCGACCGACCATCTCCTCCCAGATCTCTGCGCCGGACTTGTCGCGCTCGACAGCGCCGCCCAGCACCTTACCCATGGTCAGACCGGGCCCGTTGGAGAGCAGCGTGGTGCCGCCGCCGCGCGACTCGCGCACGCGCGAGATCAGCTGGCCCAGCTTGGCGCTCTCCTCCTTCGATATGGAGCGGCTGTTGAAGAGCGGCTTGGGCTTGGCCTGCTTCTGCTCGGCGGCATCCTTGAGCGCGGCGTTCTTCTGCCGCAGGGATGTCCTGCGGCCGGATGCGGTCGCGGCGCTTGTCGCGCTCCCGCGGCCGCAGCTCGGCCTCGGCATCGGAGCCGGACGACGGCCGCCGCGCCGGCAGCGGCTCCGGCAGCGTGGCGTACTCGTCATCCGGCTCCAGCTCCGGCTTCCGGCTCCGGCTCCGGCTCCGGCTCTCCGGTTCCGGTTCCGCTTCCGGCTCGGGTTCCGGATCTGGTTCCAGCCCCGGCCTCGGCTTGGACTCCGGCTTTGACTTGGGCTTTCGGCTCTGGGCTCGACAACCGGGCTGGCCGGCGTGGCCGGCGTCAGCAGCGTTCGGACTGATCGCCTCTTCCTCCTGCAACGGCAGCGAGAGACCGCGTCAGCACGGACACGGTCGCTGGCTGGCGGCGAACACGGCCAGAGACGTGGGATAGAACACACAGACGTAAAGGGGTGCCTCCAACGCAGGAGAGCTCATCAGCGACTACGGTATGAACAGGTGCAAAGCACAACTGAGCACGCAGAGCGCAGCATGGCGGCAGGGCAGAGCACAGTTGCGAGTTCGCGAGCATGGTGGTCAATGGTTAGGGGACTGGAAAGGCAGTTAACGGCGCGATGCCAGCCCGGCTTCACAAGCGACGGTACACAGTGAGGTAAAAGATGAAACGCAACATTGCTGAGGATGAAAACTAACAAAAGCTTATAGCCCAACGAAAATTTTACGCTCACTGCCTGAAGAATATCGGAAAAGTAGGAGCCGAAGAATGACACCCAGCATACCCTGCTGTCAGCAAACGACAACTCTACACGGATCGAACCTTCTACAGCAAAAGCAACACACAAGACAATTCCCTATCCTACCAAAGCTGAGGAATATCGACATGTCGTAGTAGTATTTTCTGGGGCTTTCGGGAGCTTCGCTAAAAGTCCACTTAAACTCCACGGCACATAACACAATAGAGGCCCTTCGGCATAACAATTTTGTAATCCATAATGCCAGCAAAGCCACAGAAGACTGACTCACACAATGAAGTCTACGTATTCCACGCACAGGGATGCCCAACAGAGACCAATACACATCCACACACCCACGTCACTGCACCCACCTTTTCGACGCTGTCCACTTCTTCTGGCACGGTGTGACCCTTCTTCTCCTTGCCGTGCGTTTTCCTCTTCTTCCGCTTGCTCTCCTTCTTGTCCTTGCTCTGCGAGCGGGACCTCTTGCTGCCCTTCTCCTTGCTCTTGCCGGGCGGCCGCTCCTGTTCCGCCGCCGGCGCGCGCTGTTTGCTCCTGTCCCGCTTGCCTTGATGCATTCTCGGGCGCCGGCGCCGGCGCCGACCTTGGATGGCAGGCGGCAGCGGGCGCCGACTTGGGGCGGCGGAAGGCGGCGGCGGGCGGCGGTTGGCGACGGCGGGGGTCGCCCTGACCGGGGCCGACTTGACTGGCGCCGCCGGCCGCTGCGGCGCCGCCTGCCGTTCTGCCTTCTTCCGCCGCATTTTGGCGGCGAATATCCGACCTTGGGCGATCATCTTCTTGGGCGACCCCGTCTCGCTGTCGTCGTCGTCGTCATCATCATCCTCGTCGAGGTCCGGGCCGGCCGGCGGCGGTGGCGGCGGTGGTGGTGGGGGAGGGGGCGGCGCAGGCGCCTCCGGTTCGTCCGGCCGCACGACGCCGAGAGCTCATCTCGGCTAGGCCGTCGAATGAATGAGTCATCGTCCATGTCGGACACGTCGCTGTCGATGTGCTGCGACTTCCTGCGGCGGTCCGGCGCTCTTCGAGCCGCGCTCTGCCGCCTTTTCCCGGCCACGGTGACGCTTCTCTTGTCCGCCTCCGCCGGCACCGGCGCCGGCGCCGAGGGTGGCGGCGGCTCGGCGCTGGCCGCCCGGCCGCGGCCCTTGGCCTATCTTCCTCGCGGCGGCCGGCGGCGGCGGCGGCGGCGGCGGCGGCGAGTGGCCCGCGGCCCGGCGCCGGCGGCGACGCAGCCGTCTTCAGCAGGTCCTCGAACAGCCGCTCGGCGTCCTCGGCCGTCGGCGGTTTGGAGCGCGGCGAGCTCAGCAGCTCGTCGTCGCTGTAGTCGATGAACATAGCCTGCTTCTTCTTGCGGCCGGCGGCCGCGCGACCCGGCTCGCCGCCGTCTGCCGCCGCCGCCGCCTTGGGCTTGCGGCCGCGCTTCTTGCCCGGCCCGGCGGTAGCCGGCCGCGGCGACGCGCGCCGCTGCTTCGGCTGCACCTGCGACACGTCGATGAAGATGTCGTCTTCGTCCTCCTCGATGTCCAGGTACTTGTGCACCGCCTTGCGGAACTCGCGTTCGATGTTCACCACCATCTCCGTGTACTCTGCGGGTGGTGAAAGAGGAATGAGTGGCCTCGCGCGAAGGACGAGCCCGTCTCACGACAGACGGACACCACGACAAAACGCTAACACAAGCGCAGCGTCCAGGAAAATGCAACGATCCTTTTCGCCGCAAAGTACCAAGCAGCTAACGCATTTGTCAACGAACATCATCGCGGGGACCATCCCACGACGGGGAGAGAGGTCTCCCAAACCGGATAGCAAATACATAATTCGAAATGTCTCATTCACCCTGCAAATGACGTCTCCAGACAATGCTTGAATCACCAATTTAATAGGCGTATTTGGCCAGCACAGCTTAACTCAGCTTTAACATATACAGTAGCGTCTACGCACTCCTTGCGTCAACCAAGGACCAAAGTGCAATGCGCGTCCCCACACATCCAGTCGATCGCATCACCCACCGTTCTCCAGACCGTTGTACAGCTTGCAGTTGTCGACGATCAGCTTGAAGTCGGCCTCGAACTGCTCGCGGGTCTGGTACACGCCCGCGTCCAGCCGACTCTCCAGCTTGTTGAGGTCCATGGGCCGCCGGATGACGGCGTAGTAGTTGGGCGCGTACTCCTCCTCCACGGGGTCGAGGAAGGGCCAGGCCTCCTCGTGCGCCTTCACCGCCTCCAGCGCCTTGTACATGCCCACCCGCAGCTCCTCGTCCGTTTGCAGCACGCTGCCGGCGCACAGCAGACGGGCGCTTTCAGGCGGGAGCTGACCCGCGCCCACCGCCCGGGGGCTGGGCGCCCACACCGGGCCGACAATCGGCGACGCGGGCGCAACATGACCCAGCTACTTGAAGTGGCCGAAAACCACAACGCCCTGGCAGAAGATCAATGATGGCGCGTGCCAGCAGTACCAGCTACATCATATGTATGCCACGTTTAGCTGGGGCGTCGTTTTCCACACGAGAGGTAAGTGGGGCATATGCCTATCCCTCCCTCTTCCCCCCCCCCCCCCCCCCTCAGGTAGACCAGGATATCCAGCCATTGGCAAACCATCGATAAGATAACAGTGATGGTGATAATTAGGGTTTTAGGGCGCGCCGACTACTAAGGTAATTTTGTGCTCCCGACAAGAAAACAGAATCAAGTCTTTGTTCTCATGAGAAATTTTCATATATTCCACGCCTGCTGTTTTCCACTGTCTTCCCAAACACCAAGCACGAAGTCTGACAGGCTACCTGCGATCAAATAAACGTGGCATATATCCAGGTCGATGGATCGTTCCAAAATGCTACGTTATTCTGTGCTGTGCCCAAACCATCTACTTGAAACGCCGTTGCCCCCCCCCCCCCCCCATGTCCAACCCACCAGTAACCCGCCTGTCCCATCGCATCATTTCAA